>NC_041389.1:341890340-341896174 GCF_002162155.2 Triticum dicoccoides
GTTACGATATTCTAACGGATCTTCTCGACGAAGTTAGTTCCTTTCGTTGATGTCTTCAATCCTTTATTCCGATGCATCATGATAAACTCGCCACCATTTCTTCGTGAACTCCATCGTACTTACGAATAGGTAAGGGGTAGCTCTACAATGCAAGGATGTTATAAGTGAAAATCATCTGGGGGTATCCCCAGAATGAACTTATGAGTATCTCGCGAGTTGAACAAACGACACACATCGAGAGCAAAGTAAGACAGGGCGATAAGAAGTTTCAAGCGGATAGGCAATCGTTCATTGCCTGAAGCAGGGTGCGAAAGGGTTCAGAGCAACGGGTATAAGTATTGCGTCCGATACCAGAATAGATCTACAGGCAAGTGGCCCGTGAATTACATACAAAGTCAAGCGTGAGGAATAACTTTGGGAACAGGGGGTATACAGGAGAGTCAGGTTTCGATCCTGTGAAACTGTGGGTTATGGGCCCACCATGTGGTTAAAAGTAGAAGGTTGGTGACATCTTGCACGATCATGTAAGCAAGGCATGTTAGAGGAGAGTCTGAGGGTCATGTCGGCAACAACATAGGTACCAAGGGCGAGGGACGAAGAGAACCATTTTCCTGCTTGTTGAACGAGGCGGACCAATAGGCAAGGTTCTCGTCCATCGGTGGTTACTGGAATGTCATCAACAATAGTAATAGGGTCTTACTTACAGAGTGGTACAACGAGGTGCTTACCTAAGCAGGGGATTATCACTGCTTAGATTATATAGGTCACAAGAAGGGTCAAACAGACCCATGGAAAGGAAAATGTGATCATTAGGTTAAACAGAACAATGGAAAGGAAAAATGTGTTTAAACACATATTTCGGGGGTATATCCTTCCCAAGGATAAGCAGAGCATGATATCCATGACAGGATATAATGTAGAAAACCCTTTAGGTAAGGGGAGAGAGATTTCATGACATTACCCATACAACGGTGTTCGGATAATTGAGCAAGAAACATTTAGCATTGGGCTTCGGATGTTCTTGTTGAAAATCAGAGTATCGCAGACATGCTTCGAGATAGCATTGACATGGCCTTCAGGTGAAGATCAGACTTTGGAATCACGAAGGATCCATCTGGAATAACTTGTAGAATAAGTCTTACAATTTCCTCATGGATGAATGGATAACCTTGCTGAAAAGGAATCTATATTGATAGGTCCTCCAGCCGGGGGGGGGGTGCTAGGCATGACATCATGTTAGCGGGTCATCAAAGGATCAACATCATAACTCTTGGAAAGGTGTCCCAACCATCATATCTGACCGAGATTCAGATCCGATTGGTGTCAGGATACCTGAGATTCAGGATGTCTGAGAAGAAAAGGCGCAACACAAATCGTTGAAATGGCATTGCAAGCTTCTCGGGAAATGAACTATGGGAGCGGGTTTCTGAAGCAATAGTTCACCATTAAACCAAGGAGAGGACAAGGAGGTGTCTGGTGAACTCAACGGCAATTCACCGAGATTCCCAAAAGATGGATTTCCACCATTAAGTGAACAATGGGATAACATTTGTTAGATCAAATGATATAAGGAAGTATGCTCGAGGAAAACATACACAATTAAACACTGGTTGAAGGGTGCGCCCGAAGTACGGGTTGGGTTGCACGACCAATGTTAGAATGGTGATTCAATTAGCGAAGGACTTAGAACGAACTATCGCCCATTCACTTCAAAGCAATAGGGTTGTTAGAAGTTTTGAATTCACACGTCATAGCTCCATTGTCGGTATTCCGGTTGAAAACAATACGGGGACTAAGGAATGAACGAAGATGGCAAGAAGTATTATGATATCAAGAATTATTAAGAGGTGGTGAAATTCTCACCACATTCTTGACAAAAAGAGATGGTAATACTTCCGAGGTAAGGAAGATCAACTGCTGGGTAGCAGTGATCTCAAGGTTTACACAAAACACGAACAAGTTGTGTTGAACGGAAGGCAATAAGGTGGTCGATGAGAACAGGAATCATCGAGGGGCAAGGATGGTATTACCCATTATGAATTCAATTGAATTCCTGGAAGAGCTCATAAGGTTGATGATGACCACGACACAATTGTCGAGAGATTTCATGCAGATGTAGTCAATCAGCGACGACATCAAGTCAAAGGAATGATGAAGCAAGAGGTTATTGGAACCACAGTTACGACACAAACTTGAACTCAAGCTTGTTGTTTAAGGTGAAAGGTTATGACGAGGAAAATCGACGTAAGGTTAGTTCATCATCGAAAATTGGTGCTCCGAGAATAAGGACCAGGTAGCACCGTTAGAATCGCCACGACAATGATATAGCCAAACAGGCTAGGAATGGCGTGATCGGGTGACAAACTCGTACTTATAGAAGCTTACTGAAGAGTTGTTGAACCGTAGAGCGGACTCGGTTCAGTTATCGGTGTCTTTGAGTGTTCAATAACTCAGAGCCCGCGAAAAATTGGAATCAGTGGGAAGGTAGCACTTGATGAAGAACTCATAAAAAGTTATGCAGTTCCATGATAATCTCGAGATACCAGGGGGGTAATACTCGACACAAGATCAAAGTAAAGGTTGGACTGGTGTATTGATCCATAGAAGACAATTGTTTTAACTTGTCCGAGAAATGAGATCAAAGAAGAACAATCATGGTCGGAACCACGGTTGAAAAAGGCCAGATCCTAGATATAAGATGAACTTATACCAAGGGAATAATTGATTTTAAAAGAAGCTTCGATGAGAAGATGTACATCGTGTCCATGGGCATGAACGCAAAGTTCAAGGTCGACTCCCACTTCTCCAATGCACAACCTTTCATTCACTTCTCGCGCTCAATGAAGTTGTAGTTTTGAAATTTTATCTGGCAAAATACCAGAAAAGTACGACTCGTGAAAACTTTCGAGTTCACACCTATTAAGGAAGGCATAGGTTCAACCCATTGGGGCATCTTAGAATCATATACCAAATCTTCAGAAGTAATTAACTCAAGCTCAAAGGCAGAGCATGGTTGAGAAAGCAAAGGATACAATTTACCAAAGGCATTATGTATCAGAGGAAAGGCTCACAAGGTTATTGAATATGAAGGGCGTTGTCAGATAAAATCCAACAAAGGATCTGGTGGTCCACAAGGGATCTGACGTGAGCATCGGTACTCAACTAGAGGAAGCAAATTATAGAAACAACTGACTAACTCAATTGTCAAATGCAGAGGAATTATGATTTCCAAATCAAGGGATCAGAAGCAATGCTCTGATTAGGGGTGGATAAGTTGGATAGACCAGAGGCACAATTGACGACAAATAGTTTGGTCCAGAACCAGCTCATGTTCAGAATGACGTCTGAGCCGGAAAGATAATTTAGAAGGGTCGATTGATGATTGTGTGCATTCGCACACATGTTGAATCAATAGGATTAAAATGACGGTGTCTAAGGATACTAACGAATATTGCCAGACATATGGAAAGCATCCATAATGCAAGCAGACAAGTATTGCAGAGCAATAAGCTACTGAGGAATTTTGGAGGATCGAATAGTATTTCAAAGACCATTGTGAAACACATGAACAACTGGGGATGAGTGGATAGTCGATAAGGGCGAGAAATTATCCGTAGGGGTATTCAGGTGGAAAGGAACTGCAAGGCAGTAGGCACAAAGTATTCTCGGATCAATAGAGAGAATTTCAGGGTATCTTCCAATGACAAGACCACTGGGGATGATATAAGAATAACAACTGTAAGTAGTTACCCATAAGGGTTGACGGTGGAAGGGGAATTGCAAACGCGATGAACACAAGATCTCGGGTTAACAGCGGAAAGTATCTTCAGGGTCTTCACGTGCAGCAGACAATCATCAGTAATAAGGGGCTCTCCAGGTGAAAGTGATAACGAGATCCTAATGTTAGATTTAGCAAAATTCATTTAACCCGAATAGAAGAGAGATCAGAGTCCCGGAGTAAAGGTCGAGGAGTAAAAGATCCTAGTACCACCCAATGGCGACGTGTGCCCGTAAGAGACACAGCCATGTTAGTAAAAGTTTTGCAATGTCTAGACTCAACTTCGGCCAAGGAGTTGGAAGAGGGATTCCTACAGGCAGTCGGCTCTGATACCAACTTGTGACGCCCCCAATTCAATCGTACACTAATCATGCACGCAAATGTGTACGATCAAGATCAGGGACTCACGGGAAGATATCACAACACAACTCTACAAATAAAATAAGTCATACAAGCATCATAATACAAGCCAGGGGCCTCGAGGGCTCGAATACAAGTGCTTGATCATAGACGAGTCAGCGGAAGCAACAATATCTGAGTACAGACATAAGTTAAACAAGTTGCCATAAGATGGCTAGCACAAACTGGGATACAGATCGAAAGAGGCGCAGGCCTCCTGCTTGGGATCCTCCTAACTACTCCTAGTCGTCGTCAGCGGGCTGCACGTAGTAGTAGGCACCTCCGGGGTAGTAGTCGTCGTCGACGGTGGCGTCTGGCTCCTGGACTCCAGCATCTGGTTGCGACAACCAGAAAGAAAGGAAAGGGGAAAAAAGGGGGGAGAAAGCAACCGTGAGTACTCATCCAAAGTACTCGCAAGCAAGGAACTACACTACATATGCATGGGTATATGTGTAAGGAGGCCATATCAGTGGACTGAACTGCAGAATGCCAGAATAAGAGGGGGATAGCTAATCCTGTCGAAGACTACGCTTCTGGCAGCCTCCGTCTTGCAGCATGTAGAAGAGAGTAGATTGAAGTCCTCCAAGTAGCTTCTCCAAGTAGCATATCCAGGTAGCATCTCCAAGCGCATCTCCAGTCGCATCGCATAGCATAATCCTACCCGGCGATCCCCTCCTCGTATCCCTGAGAGAGAGCGACCACCGGTTGTATCTGGCACTTGGAAGGGTGTGTTTTATTAAGTATCCGGTTCTAGTTGTCATAAGGTCAAGGTACAACTCCAAGTCGTCCTGTTACCGAAGATCACGGCTATTCGAATAGATTAACTTCCCTGCAGGGGTGCACCACATAACCCAACACGCTTGATCCCATTTGGCCGGACACACTTTCCTGGGTCATGCCCGGCCGCGGAAGATCAACACGTCGCAGCCCCACCTAGGCACAACAGAGAGGCCAGCACGCCGGTCTAAACCTAAGCGCGCAGGGGTCTGGGCCCATCGCCCTGAGCACACCTGCACGTTGCGTGGGCGGCCGGAAGCAGACCTAGCCTAGTAGGCGTTCCAGTCCAATCCGGCGCGCGCCGCTCCGTCGCTGACGTCTGAAGTGCTTCGGCTGATACCACGACGTCGGGATACCCATAACTACTCCCACGTAGATGGTTAGTGCGTATAGGCTCGTAGCCGACTCAGATCAAATACCAAGATCTCGTTAAGCGTGTTAAGTATCCGCGAACGCCGAACAGGGCCAGGCCCACCTGTCTCCTAGGTGGTCTCAACCTGCCCTGTCGCTCCGCCACAAAGTAACAGTCGAGGGCCGTCGGGAACCCAGGCCCACCTCTACCGGGATGGAGCCACCTGTCCTTTCAGCCCCCTCGTCAGAATCACTTGCGGGTACTCAATGAGCTGACCCGACTTTAGTCATCATCTGTATAGTATGTATGAATGTATAGTATATACCCGTGATCACCTCCCGAGTGATCACGGCCCAATAGTATAGCAAGGCAGACTGACAAGAATGTAGGGCCAATGATGATAAACTAGCATCCTATACTAAGCATTTAGGATTGCAGGTAAGGTATCAACAGGTGTACCAACAATGTCAGGCTATGCATCAGAATAGGATCAATGGAAAGCAGTAACATGCTACACTACTCTAATGC
>NC_041389.1:341896284-341897270 GCF_002162155.2 Triticum dicoccoides
CTGGTTGCTCTGGCAAGAGAGAGGGGTCGTCAACTCCGTAGTCGAACTGGTCAGCAGCAGCGTCGGTCTCGTAGTCTACCGGAGAGAAGAGGGGGAAGAAATAATGAATGCAGAGCAAACAAAGCATCACAAAATATAACAAGGCAATACGCAGTGTTCGGTGTGCCCTAACGCGGTAGTAGGTGATACCGGTGAAGGGGGGAAAACATCCGGGAAAGTATTCCCGGTGTTTCGTGTTTTCGGGCAGAGGAGCCGGAGGGGGAAAGTTGCGGGTTCGATAGGTTAGAGGGGTGTGGCGGACGAACGAACTGCGTATCCGGAATCGTCTCGTCGTTCTGAGCAACTTTCATGTTGAAAACATTTTAATCCGAGTTACGGATTAAAAGATATGATTTTCTAAAGATTTTATTAATTTCTGAAATTTAATTATTTATTTAATTAATTCGAAAAAATGTATTAATGACGTCAGCATGATGTCATGCTGACGTCAGCAGTCAACAGGGGTTGACTGAGTCAACCCTGACATGTGGGTCCCGTTCGTCATACTCTATTAACTTAATTAGCCTAATCAAAGTTAATTAACCTTAGTTAATTAGGTTAATTAGTGGTTAGGGTTAATTAAAAAGAATTAATTAGATTAATTAAATACTTAATTAATTAATTAATTAACTAATTAGTTAATTAGTTTTAATTCATTTTCATTTTCATTTTATTTTTGTTTTAATAAAAACCGTTCTTTTTAGGGGGGTGGGGCCCCCATGTCATTGGCCCAGGGCCAAACGGGTTCGGTGGGTTCGGGCGCTGGAGCGGACAACCGGCCAGGGCGACAGGGAGCCCGTAGCCTGCCCGGGGCGGGGCGTGGCCGTGGCCACGGCGGGGTTGCCGCAGCGGGGCACCAGGAGCACCGGGGAGGCGTGGCCGTGGGCGCGGCGAGGGCGGTCGGCGCAGGCCACCGGGGCACAGTGGGGCGCCGGCCAACGGTCGCC
>NC_041389.1:341898300-341908795 GCF_002162155.2 Triticum dicoccoides
GGGGGTGAGGGGATAAGCGACCGGCGCTGGGCCGGGCCAGGGGGGGAATGGGCCAGGGGGGAGGGGCCAAGTGGGGAGGGGGAATGGGCCAGGGGTTTTCCCTTCCCCCCTTTTTTTGTCTTTCCTTTTTCTTTTATTATTTCTCTTTTCTGTTTTTAGTTTACTTAAAATGCCAAAGCATTTTACCAAAATTAGTGCACCCCACCATAATTAGGTTAGCTATTTTAGACAACCCCCGAACATTTTTAGTCTTTGTTTTGAAACCTTTTATCTTTGCTTTTGTTTTGATTTTGAATTCGAACCGGTTTCGAACTAACGCGAGTTTATCCACAGTAACCGAGGTGACGTGGCAACATTAGTGGGGATTACTGTAGCATAATTACCCGGGCGTCACAGTTAGTCACATGGCGATGTGAACTATGAGTGTTAATCACATGTCGATGTGAACTAGATTATTGACTCTAGTGCAATTGGGAGAATGTTGGAAATATGCCCTAGATGCAATAATAAATTGGTTATTATCATATTTCCTAGTTCATGATAATTTTTTATTATCCATGCTATAATTGTATTCACCGAAAACTCAAATACATGTGTGGATTACATAGATAACAATGTGTCCCTAGTAAGCATCTACCGGACTAGCTCATTGATCAAAGATGGCTATAGTTTCCTAGCCATGGACATGAGTTGTCATTTGATAACGGGATCACATCATTAGGAGAATGATGTGATGGACAAGACCCAAACTATGAACGTAGCATATGATCATGTCAAGTTTATTGCTATTGTTTTCTACATGTCAAGTATATTTTCCTATGACCATGAGGTCATGCAACTCGCTCACACCGGAGGAGTAACTTGTGTGTACCAAAATTCACAACGTAACTGGGTGACTATAAAGGTGCTCTACAGGTATCTCCGAGGGTATCTGTTGAGTTGGCATGGATCAAGACTGGGATTTGTCACTCTATATGACGGAGAGGTATCTGTAGGCCCTCTTGGTTATACAACATCACAAGAAGCTTGCAAGCAATGTGACTACTGAGTTAGTAATGGGATCTTGTATTATGGATCGAGTAAAGAGACTTGCTGGTAACATGATTGAATTAGGTATAGAGCTACCAATGATTGAATCTTGGGCAAGTAACGTACCGATAGACAAAGGGAACTACATATGTGATTAGCTGAATCCTTGAGATTGAGGTTCGACCGATAAGATCTTTGTAGAATATGTCGGAACCAATATGGGCATCCAGGTCCCACTACTAGGGAAAACCCTAGTAGTAGCACTTGAAATATGCATAACAGTAGCATTGGGTCCAGTGCTACTGCTATCGCGCTACACCTAAACCCTAGTAGTAGCGCTGGTATGGGCAGCGCTACTGGTAAGTATTGCTAGCAATAGCGCTTCCGGGACCAGCGCTACTGATAACTATCTATAGCGCTTGTTTGGATGATGTGCTGCTGCTAAGCCAGCGCTTCTAGTAGTTGCTTTCTAGCTCTACTGCTAATATTCCTTCTTTCACAGATTTGCACCCCTCTATGTATTTGTGATGTATTTATACAGGCTCTATACAATAGTTTCATCACATCATACTAAACATACACTATTCTCACATATCATAGACATACAGTAGTCTCGTCATACCATCATCATCAGCAGCGTTCAACACAAATATCATCACATCTCGAAAATAGCGATACACAAATGCGATCATGTCATGTCTCGAATAAGTGCAACTGCATGGTCATGGCACACACACACAAGTTTCATCATCTCTATCTAAACCATGATGTAGAGGAGAAGAGCGATTAGCATGAGCAAGAGCACGACTACATAGTACCGGCGGTCCCGCCCCTGCTCATGCTGGAGTGTCCACCTCAAGTAACTACTTTCCGCTTCGGCTCTTGTGTTGAACCCTCTATGGCTAGCACCCGGGTACCTGTGCACCTGGGCCTGAGTGGCTGGCTGGTGGTCGTAGACTCCTGGAACCCTCCCAACGTACACGGCGTAATAGTCCTTCGCCATCTCTGATCTATGTACCTGCATTGTGAGTTGCTGAATTGAACGATAATATGCAACATAATGTACTTAAGAAAACAAAGAGGCATGATTAGCAAAATAAAAGCAACTAATAGTAAACATAAATGATGAAGTTCCTCATACCCAAACTAATTAACTAGAGCGATCTATGCTAGTTCAGGACCACAGTTGAGTTGCATCACATAGTTTCGCCGTGCATAATTTCAAAGTTTTGCCATTGAAAGACAGTAGTGACACATTATCATTGACAATCAGTCCTCCATGTCGCCGGTCCAATCTTCATAGTCAGGGAGGAAGCACCCGAGCTTCATGAAAGGCTTCAGGTCCAGACGTTGAACGACTAGCAGTGCTCGTACATCAACCCGCGTGATTGGCCCATGGTAGAACATCCCCGTTGGTTGAAGGACTTGCTTCATGATCACTTGGGCAAGTTCACACTGTACGTGATAAAACTCAGCTCGGATTCGATGATCCGGTGTCTTTCCTATGCTTGTGGCCCAACTGACAATCTCGGCATCTTCGGTAGTAGCTGACATGCGAAGGCGTTGATTATCCCTTCTGTACTCCATCAGGTGATGCATGAGGTAGAATCCATCAGTCCTACTGGTGTGTGGTTGCTAGATGCAGCAGAAGTCGGTCTTATGGCGGAAAACCTACCCGTTCTTCCTGTTCCTTTTCACCTTGATATATCCACCAAACAGGCTGAAGGTTAACAGGGCACTGTCGAGAACACTCTTTATGTGCGTGTAATCCTTTTTCGTGAGGTTCTTCGATGAGTCCAAGTACATAGCATGGGAGTACTCCAGGTACAGAACGATGAGGACGGTGCCGCCCCCTTTGCACAAATTAAGTACACCTCAAATTAGCCTCCATGCTTGCAAAGGAATGGCTAACACGTACGAAAGGATATGCGCAGATGACTTACTAGGGATGATAAGGTAGGAGAATCACTTCCTTGTCCTTATTAGCGATCATGAATTCGCCGAGGTACTTACTCGCATAGTCACGATGCTCTTTGCAAACTACCAAGAAGCTCTCATGCATATAGTACGGGTCCGCGATGCAGATATATTTTATGTTCTCAGTCCTGATGAAGTAGTTGAGATATAGCGCATACATGCGGATGAACTGGAAGTCCAGCTTGGTCATGTGGAACATGTCATAGATGTAGTCAAATCGCAGGATGAACTGATTCGCGGGCCAGGTCTCAACGTACAACTTCCCACCCGGCATCTGAGCCACGTACAGCGGGTATCCTGGTTGTTTCGTGATCAGAAGGCTTTTCTCTCTGGCCAGCACATCTTCATGGAGTCTCTTTAGATCATTGTTCAGTATGTGCTCTAGCGCTTTGGCGGGTAGGATCGGCTTGCCGGCAACATGGAAATGCGTCTTACCTTCGACAGGTATTCTGTCTACCACCCGGGGCTTCAGAGGCGGCTGGCTGCTTGAAGCACCTATGGCGCCTTTAGGGCCTTTCTTGGGCGGTCTCTTCCTTTGCTTCTTGGTGGGGGCAGTAGTGAGCCCACCATACCTTCCCTAAACACCACCCCTAGTGTCATCGGGCTAATTAGTGGACGACCCTTGGTGTGTTGCTAGGTAGGGGAAGCATCTGGAGGTGTCTCGTGCGAGGATCGCTTGAAGAGAGACTTTTTACATTCCGCCTTAGGACATACCTGCTCCGGCAAATCAGGCAGCATCAAATCATCACCTCCATGCTCATAGCCTGAGTCTTCGTCGTCCTAAGCCATCAATTCTCCATCATCACAGGTGGTAGTGAAATACTTGTCTGGGTCATCATCATCATCATCCATGTCATCATCAGCATTTGCTTCTTCGACAGCGGGGGCGACATGGTCTGGCACTAATGGAGGCTCTCCCTTGCGTCGTATGCTACCACCTGCCACGACAGGTGCAGGTAATTTAGTAGGTGGGTGGTGTTAATACTTTCTTGAGAAGGTGGCGTTGGCGTGATACTGGGCGCCTCGAGACGAAGAAGAGACCTCGGCCAAGGCAAGAACCAGCTCTTGCATGCGCCAATCATATTAGGGGTCTCGTCGTCGTCATCGACTGGTACCGGAGGAGGCAAATCCTCGAAGCCCTCTAAGACACTGGCCACGTTAACCTTGAAGACGCCATCGGGCATCTCTCGGTTGTGGAACATGCAGTCCTTCGGCTTCACAATCGTTGCCTTTCCCACAGCCACCTTCTGGCCCTTGATGTCGTAGAGTAGGGTGCACGGGGTGTTGTCGGCCTATGAAGGAGACATGTCTGCGATGTCAAACATCTGAAAGGCAACTAAAATGAAAGACTATAGACTGCTGGTGAAAAGGGTATGACGCGTAATTACCATGAGGGCGTCGAGCTCTAGAGACGGAGGTCGAGCTGCTATGAACAGGAACGGGACCTTTTGTGGTTCCTTGGGCAGGTGTTGGTGTTGTGGTGTTCGTCGAATTGCTCCCGACAAAGCTGGGAAGGGTAAAGTCCTCCGGCCGTGCATTTGGATTGCTCTTCGACCAATCGAAAATTGCCGGAATCAGGCTGGCCTCCGTGTTAGTGACCAACCCACTGACTACCCCGATCAACTCTTGTTTGATCTCAGCTTTGGTCTTATTGACCGCAATCGCGACCTTCTCGCCGATGCTCTGCTGAGTGATGACCAACCGTCTCTTCCTTCTTTCCTCTGGCTCCTCGGGGTAGCACGTCTTCCATGAGGCGCCATCTCCGACGTTGTGCACATGTCCATAGGATGGCAGCTTGTCCACCGGGACCTTTTTCGGTATGTTCAGGGCCCGGTTGTATGGGGTGTCCCACTTGGGCCTCACCGACGACTATGACGACTCGTCGCTTTCGGCTGCCTTTTGATGCTGCTCTTTCTGCAAAAGGAATGTGGATGGTTTACTAATGTGACAAAACTTGAAGTTGAACTGATTGGAAGCAAATATGATAATGTGGTAATATAACAATTACCAGAAATCTCATGAACTCCTCGTGTTCGGGTCCGTGTAAAAGATCTTTCTAACTTTGTCCCACTTGTACCGGGCCCTGATCCAGTCATGCTCCAGCGGGTCGGTGAACTCCGCCAAGGGGTCTGGGATTCCAAGACTTTCACGTTCGGCGTCCTCCTAGGCCTATATGTGCCTCTTCCCCTCATAACCACGGCTTCCGAGGCGGTGGGGAGGCATGTTCCTGGCCTGGAGCACCTTCATTTTCTCCGAGCTTGCCTTGATTTCTTCTTTACCGCAATTCTCCTTGAATTTTGCGAAGTCCTCTTTCGTTATTGTCGGATTACCAGCATGAATCTTGCACCACGGTTCATTCTTCACAATCGCTTTCTTCACCCGAACTTTCCAGGAGGACAAGTCGTTGGTGAACGTCACCATCGCCTTGTCGTTTAGCTTTGTCATGGCGACGTTGTCCCATGGCTATTTATATTTGCCTTCATCTCGGCCGGGGAACAGGAACCTATTGTGCAACTTCTTTAGGAGCATGTGCTCCATATGTGGCATCTGCTTCAACCTCTCGTCGTTGATGTTGACGGTTCCCTGAGGATGCATCCAAGTTGATTGCCCCAGCACGAACGCGCTTCCTCCGGCGCCGTTGGCTCTAACTTCTTGGGGTGCATCTCCGTGACCACAATTTGTCCGATGCCAAGCTCGTTTGGTCTTCGTGTCCTCTTCTTCTTCGGTGTTTTACCGTCTATGGCAGCATCTTGTCGGTCTCGGGGGTGGTATCGGTGCCGGTGCCAGTGTCGGCGTCGGTTTCGGGGTTGGTGCCACTGCCGCCACCACGCAACCCCATCTGGTGTTCGTCCAGGTAATCGAAATAGTGATTTGCTGCCTCGATGGGGTCTGCGAGGCGAGTAGAACCACCCACGACTTCGGCATCGGTAGACATGTTTCCTATTCAACAATTGTAAATAAAAGATATAATGAAGAGAAAAAAGGGGCCTATTATTTGGTCGAAATGTTGATTCATTCCCCTTCGGGCAAATCCCGGGTACTCCACATGTCCTTGTTTCTAGCATGAAGTTTTTGGCATGACCTTTGCTTAAAGGTGGACATATGGAGCGCCTAAAATTTGCCAGAACGGAAATGAATCAACATTCAGGCAAAACATAGGCCACTCGGATATTTTTGACATTCAACCAACATTCCAAAACCAACATATAACATCAATGACATATATCTTTGCAAAATATATCATTCAAGCAAGTACATAGAGTGAAATGACCTCACTAAACATTGCGCCCCAAGAATTTGCTACTAGTTTGCTCTAAACTAATAACCAAATTTGCTACTAGTTTGCCCTAAACTAATTTACTAATTTTCTACAAAAATTTGCTACTATTTTTTATTTATAGGTATTTTAGCTACTACCCTAATTAGCTACTGTTTTTACAAATTGGCCCTAGTTTAGCTACTGTTTTTTATAAATTGGCCCTAGTTTAGCAACTGCCCTAATTTATAGGTATTTTAGCTACTGGCCTAATTAATTTTCTACAAAAATTTGCTACTTTTTATTTATAGGTGTTTTAGCTACTACCCTAATTAGCTAAATTTGCTCATTTGCTAAAACAATTGTAGCTACTGCCCTAATTAGCTACTATTTTTTATAAATTTTTGCTACTGTTTTTGTAGCTAATTTATATACCTACAAAACCAAATTAACTACTGTTTTTTTACAAATTTTAGCTACTATTTTTTTACAAATATTTTCTACTGTTTTTTAGTTTAGTGCAATTGTCCCTAAACTACTGCCCTAATTAGCTATTTTTTTTTACAAATTTTAGCTACTGTTTTTTACAAATTTTAGCTACTGTTTTTTTATAAATATTTGCTACTATTTTTTATTTATAGGTACTTTATTTACCCTAAACTAAATTGCTAAATTGCACTAAACTAAATTTACTAAATTGCACTAAACTAAATTTACTACATTTCCCTAAACTAAATTGGTAGGCTAGCTAGGGTTCAAATTAGAGAGAGAGGGGGAGAGCAGAGAGCAGAAAGAAAGAGGGAGAGGAGGGCAGGGGAGAGGAGAGGGAGAGGCCTACGGGGCGGGGAAGAGGGCGGCAGCGGCGAGGTCAAGGGCGATGGAGAGGGAGGCAGTGATGAGTTCGACGACACGGGCGCAGGAGCGACGACTGGTGAGGTCGAGGGCGGGCGCAGGGGCGACGGCCGGCGAGGTCAAGGGCGGGCGCAGGGGCGACGGCTGGTGAGGTCTAGGGCGGGCGCAGGGGCGACGGCTGGCGAGGTCGACGGCGGGCACAGGGGCGATGGCCAGCAACAGAGGGGGAGAGGTGGAGATTGGCGGGAAATGAGACTCGGTCAACATAGCGGTAGCGCTGGTTTGGAAACAAGCGCTATAGCTAACTTAGCTACAACACTGTATCCTAAGCAAGCGCTATAGCTAACTTAGCTATAGCATTGTTCCAATTTTTATTTTTTTTAATCTAAAATACAAATAGCAGCAGCGCTGTTTTAGGATCCAGCGCTATAGCTAAGTTAGCTATAGCGCTGGTCCCCAATCCAGCGTTACCGCTATTTTTCTTTTCTTTTTATTATTTTCCTTTTCTAGTTTTTAGTTTTCTTTTCTTTTATTATTTTCCTTTTCTTTTCTGTTTACTTTTCTTTTTGTTTTGTACTTCTTTATCCCTTTTGTTTTTGTTTCTTTGTTTTTCTCCCGACGACGGCGCCCCCCTCTCCCACACTGTGCGGATATCACCGGAACCATGCATGTGGTGGTAACATATCAGTTGACCGATAACGGTTACTTAAGTGCGTACACAAAATAGATACATATAAATATAAATGTTGGTTTCTCAGCTACATCGACGATGTTTCACATTGAGCTTTTTCCCTTTCTTGTTCGTTGCCGAGTAAATGAGCCCCTCCTTGTGACTTTCCGGAGCCATGGAGTACGATCTTTCTTAGGTAATGTAGTCTTGATTCTTCTTTTCACGTATGCTTCATCGTCATCGTCATCTTCCCTCATCGGGTTGCCATATTGGTCGTAGTCTTCCTTCTCGGCGACTCCATCCATTCCGACGATGCTCCTTTTGGATCTCCTCACGACAACACGGCTGGGATTGGCTGGGTCGGTTATCAAGAAGCATTGTGTCATGTGCTTAGCGTGTACCCATGGCTCATCTTTGGCGATGACGTTAATGTTCAAGAAAGTGCTCTTTGCGTCGGCCCATCCTTGGTCTTCTCCGGCATGTTCATCAGTGTGCCAAGCAAGCTCTCGAGGACATTCTTCGTGATATGCATTTGATCAAGGCAATGAGGCATGTCGTGATTGGGCTAGTACTCCAAGTCCCAGAAATCAGACCTCGTTTTCCATACCTTCAGCAGCGGCTCCGGCGCCTTTTTGATCTTTCCCGGCTCGGGGCATTGTTCCCAGTTTCTCAACAGCTCGTCGATTTTGGCGCCTCTCCTCTTACGTGGAGGTCCTCGAAGCTCAGCCATCCCATTGAATAGATCTCCACACTTTCTCCATGGGTCATCCTTCTCGATCCATCTACGATGCCCCATGTACACGAATTTCCCAGACCCGCCATCTTTCATTGACGTAAGCTGCTGAGACGTTGTATCATCCATGCACCTCGTGCATCCGCAGTATCTGTGGCACACCTGGCCTGAGGTGTACCCATAACTGAGATAGTCGTGCACCATCGTCATCAGCGCGACTCTCATATGGAAATACTCTCCTTTGCCGGCGTCCCATGTCCATGCCGGTGATTTCCATAACGTGTCTAGATCCTCTTGCAGAAGCCCCATATATAGGTTAATACTATTTCCCGGTTGTTTCAGCCCTTGAATCAGCATGCACATGTGTATGTACTTTGTCTTCATGCACTTCCATGGGGGGAGGTTGTACATCCATACAAACACGGGCCATGTGTTGTGGTTGGTGTTCTGGTTTCCAAACGGATTCATGCCATCGGTACTCGCACCAAGCATGATGTTCCTTGGATTTTCTACGGCAAATCCATATACGGCGTTGAATGCTCTCCACTGGCTACCATCTACGAGGTGTCTCGGCCTCGGATCATCTCCATCATCGGGCTTCTTCCTCTCCGCGTGCCAGCACATGAGCTTTGCTTCCTTAGGATCTATGAAATACCATTGTAAACGGGGAGTGATCGGAAAGTACAATACAACTTTCTGAGGAACTTTCTTTCCTGCCTTCTTGTATCGAGAAGCACTGCACACTGGACAGCTGGTTTTTTCTGCGTGCTCCCCCCGATAAATGATGCAATCGTTGATGTGTGTGTGTACCTAATGTGTGGCAAATCAAAAGGGCAAACAATTTTCTTGGCCTCCTCGACACTAGTAGGACACCGGTTCCCCGCGGGAAGAACTTTATTATGTAGATACTTCAAATGCTCATCGAGGCTTTTGTTTGTCCATTTGTTTTTGGCCTCCGTCTTTAGAAGTTTGAGCATGAAACTCAAGCGGAACACCTTGGGATCGCAACCGTCATACAATGGAGTCCTCGAGTCTACTTCAAGTTGTGCCAGCTTGACCTCCTCTCTCGAAGTAGCTCTCTCGCTAGTCGTACTCTTCCGAAGGAGGTCTTGAACATGAGGATCCTGCATGACTGCACTTAGTAGCGTCGAAGACTGCGGCATGACCCCTGCCTCTTCTCCACCATGTCGGGACTCTTCTTCGCCGTGTCCGGAATCTTCTCTGCCGTTGTCATTTCTGGACTCTTCCCCGCCGCCATGTCCGGCGCCATCATCCTCGTGTCTATCGGTCATCTCTTCATCTAGCCCCATGTCGTTATTCCCTGCCATGTGGACATCCTCATCATCATCTTCTTCTTCACTTATCCACTGAGTATATCCATCCATTAAACCACTCATCAGCAGGTGCGCCTTCAAAGTGCCACGATCAAAAGGGTCCAAAAGGACTCCTTCCTTGCATCTTGCACGCTGACATCTAATCCTACTGATTATTTGCATACATGTCCATCACCGCGGATTGCATGTACCGCTCCACCTTCCATCCACTCACCTCCATGACCGACTGCATGGTATAACAAGCAAAAGGGTTATAAAATAAATAATGCATGCTTCAAAGTCATATAAAATTTTGGCATGACCTTGCCTAAAAATAGGACATATTGAGTTTGCTCGAAATTCACCGAAACGGAAATAAATCGACATTTTGGCAAAACATAAGCAATTCGAGGACATGTCACTCGCACAAATCTCTCTCTCTCTCTCTCTCTCTCTATATATATATATATATATATATATATATATATATATATATATATATCCCAAACACACATATTCCCATTCTTGAAATGAACAACTTTTTTACTCGCCTATATATCTCCCAAGAGAGACCGAGAGCACGGGGTTAATTATTAGATGATGAGAGAGAACGATCGAGAGAGCACGTGTGGATGGCTAAATAGCTAGCTAGATCTAGTTGTTGG
>NC_041389.1:341909195-341929890 GCF_002162155.2 Triticum dicoccoides
TATGGTGGAAGGGGGCAGGGGCATTAATTAATGGGGAGCCAAGAGACGTGCAGGAGAAAGAGAGAGGCCATTTATCCAGGAGGTTGCCATTAATGAGGAGAGTAGAGAGTAGGAGGAAGAGAGCAGAAGAGCAACAATGGTGGAGAGTGGAGAGGGGAAAGGAGGGGAGAGAGGGTAAAGTGGGGGAGAGGAGGGGGAGGGTTGGGAAAAGGTGGCACCAGCCGCAACTAGCAGTAGCGCTGCTTAATTAGAAAAAAAGCGTTGCTGCTATGGGACTTAGTAGTAGCGCTCTCCAGGAAAAGCGCTACTACTAAGTGGGGCCCATTAGTAGGAGCGGGGCAATAAAATCAAGCACTGCTACTAAACAGTTAGTAGTAGCGCTTGTTTCTGTACAACGCTACAACTCTAGCTACCGTCGGTGGCCTCGTCTGGTCCCACATAGTAGTAGCGTGTTTTTGAATCCCAACGCTACTACTACATAGTTACTAGTAGCGCCCGCCAGGAAAAGCGCTACTGTGAGCAGCGGTACTGTTACTACTATGCTACTGCGTACTCCCTCCGTTCCTAAATATAAGTCTTTGTAGGGATTCCATTAGGTGGACCACATACGGAGCAAAATGAATGAATCTAAACTGAAAATGCATCTATATACATCTGTATGTGGTTCATAGTGAAATCTCTACAAAGACTTACATTTAGGAATGGAGGGAGTATAAGCATTTTCCTAGTAGTGTCCCTCTATTGGTTATTGACCGTAGAGGTGTCTCGGTCATGTCTGCATAGTTCTCGAACCTGCAGGGTCTACACACTTAACGTTTGGTGATGATATAAGTATAGTTGAGTCCTTATGGTGGTTACCGAAGGTTTTTTGGAGTCCCGGATGAGATCCCAGACGTGACCAGGAACTCTGGAATGGTCCGGAGGTGAAGATTGATATATTGGACGAAGGGTATTGGACTCTGGAATTGTTCCGGGGGTACCGGGTGGTGACCAGCATCACCGAAAGGGGTTTCGAGGGCCCTAGCAAGTGTTGGGGGGCTCATGGGCCAAGGGGAGGGGGTAAACCAGCCCACTAAGGGGTTGTGCGCCCCTCACCCTTTCCCATGTGACCAGGAGAGGTGGGGGGCCCCCTCTAGGGTTCCCTCCACCCGGCTTGGGGGGCAAGTCACCCTAGGGGAGATCCCATCTGCCCTGCCCACCCCCGAGGGGAAACCCTAGGGGCGCCACCCCCTCCTCCCTTCTCTGATATATAGAGACATAGAGAGAGGGCAGCCTCATCCTTGAGCACATCTCCATGCCACAGCGCTGCTCTTCCTCTCCCTCGTAGCCCTCTTCCTCTTTGTAGTGTTTAGTGAAGCTCAACTGAGATTCCACCACCACCACTCCACCACGGCGTCATGCTGTCGAAGGACTTGAGCTACTACTTCACCATAGATCGCTGGACCGAGGAGGTGAAGGCGTCATCAAGCCATACGTGTGTTTAACACGGAGGTGCTGTCCGTTCAGCACTTCGATCGGAGTTCGCGGGACGGATCATGATTGGATCACGAAGACGTTCGACTACATCAACTGCGTTTCTTAATGCTTTCGCTTAGCGATCTACAAGGGTATGTAGATCCAATCTCTCCTCTCTTAGATGGTCATCTCCTAGATTGGATCTTGGTGAGCGTCAGAATTTTTTTCCCCATGCAACATTCCCCAACAATAAGGAGTGGCAAGAGCCTAAGCTTGGGGGTGCCTTAGGCAACCCAAGGTAATATTCAAGGACTCCCAAGCAACTAAGCTTGGGGATGCCTTCTGGGGCATCCCCTCTTTCTTCTACCAACTATCGGTAATTTTACTTGGAGCTATACTTTTATTCGTCACATATCATGAGTTTTGCTTGGAGCGTCGTGTATTATATGAGTCTTTGCTTTGTTTGCTTTTTAGTCTGTCAAAATCATCCTTGCTGAACACACTTATTTGAGAGAGAACTATCATGATTTTCTAGAATACTCTATGTGCTTCACTTAAAGCTTTTGAGCTAGGTAGTTGCTCTAGTGCTTAACTTATATCTTTTTGAGCACAACGGTGGTTATATTTTAAAGAAATACATACACTCCCATGCTTCACTTATATTATTTTGAGAGTTGATAAGATTTTAAATAAATATTTGCACTCTCATGCTTCATTTATATCTTTTTGAGAGTTGATAATAGTGTGGTAATTTGCACAAGATATGAATTTGGTTCCAATATGATGAATATCCAAGAGGGATATAATGAAAACTTTCATATAGATCATTGGATCTGATAAGATTGATTCCTTGAAATAGTTTTGTGATATGAAGATGATAATATGTGAGTTATGCTAGTGAGTAATTGTGCTTCAGTAAGAATATTGGTGTTAAGTCTTGTGATTCCCTATGATGCACGTAAAGTCAATAGTTATGCAACGAAGTTACATCCTACTTATGGTGCATTATTTAGTGTTAGTTATGGTCAATTCATGTTTATGACCGTTTTCATTTTTTCGTTGGTCGCTTATCAATCTATTTGCTAGCCTCCACTTGTACTAAGAGGGAATACTGCATGTGGATCCAATTCCTTAAATCTAAAGTTGTGCCAAATGAGTCCACCATACCTACTTATATGCTGTATTTACGTATCGTTCCAAGTAAATTTTCATGCACCAACTCTAATCATTCAAAATAAATTTCCATTTTGCGTGCCTGTACCACTCATGAAGCGGCAGGGGGTGGCCAATATTTTCCATGCTAGGTATGTTATTCTCACGGTGAGTGTTTATTCACTTGTCATTGCACAAGAGTGTGGCGGGTAATAGGGATGCCCAGTCCCTAAATGGAAAAATAATCAATAATTAATTCCTTGGAAAGTGTTGGTATGGAAGGCACACCCGTGGATACAGCTAGCCATGGATTGTGAAAGAATGGTGGAAAGGAAATAAACTTTACTTTCTGTTTTGGAACCTCCTATAAGTTGTCTAACATGGAAGATATTGGGAATTCTCGGTCGTTTTCATTGATAAGAAAAGCATGCCTATCTCAAAAACAATTGCATTTCTGTTTTAAACTCTGGGCTTTGGCACCTCTGCAAATCTCTACTTCCCTATGCAAAGGGCCTATCTATTTTTTTATGCAATTTTTATTTTTATTTGAGTCTCCATCTTCTCTTCTAAAGCACCAATTAGAGAACACTATTGTCATACTTGTGCATTGGATGTAGCTAATGTTGAGTGTGTTTCATGAATTGATCTATGATTGAGCATAATGGGCTAGGGATAAGTTTCTTTAGTGTTGATATTTTGAAAGACATGGTTGCTTGTTGGTATACTTGAGTATTGATATTTTCATGTCAAATTATAGAATATTGCTTTGAATCACTAAAGTCTAAATATCCATGCCGCAGAGGAAAATATCATATGATGAATGTGATAGGTAGCATTCCACATCAAAAAATTTGTTTTTTATCATTTACCTACCCAAGGACGAGCAGGAATTAAGCTTGGGGATGCTTGATACGTCTCCAATGTATCTATAATTTTTTATTGTTCCATGCTATTAGAGTCAATCTTGGATGTTTTATATGTCATATGCAATTATATATCATTTTTTTGGGACTAACCTATTAACTTACTGCCCAGTGCCAGTTGTTGTTTTTTGGCTTTTCAGAAAATCAATATCAAACGAAGTCCAAATGGAAAAAAAACTTTAGATTAATTATTTCTAGACCAGAAGAGACCGTACAAGGTTCGGGAGGAGGCCAAAGCTTGTGGGCCCCTCGTAGCACATCAAACCCTATTTCCACCTCTGTAAATACTCAAATATTCCCCTAACATCAAAGAGACACCCGAAATACTTTTTCCGCCGCCGTAAGTTCCAGAACCACAAGATCCCATCTGGAGGCCTTCTCCGGTACTCTGCCTGAGAGGCCATCAATCATGGAAGGGATTTACATCAACCTTGGTGCCCTTTCGATGATGCGTGAGTAGTTTACCAGAGACCTACGGGTCCATAGTTAGTAGCTAGATGGCTTCTTCTCTCTCTTTGATCTTCAATACAATGTTCTCCTTGATGTTCTTGGAGATCTATTCGATGTAATGACTTTTTGCGGTGCGTTTGTTTTGATCAATGAATTGTGAGTTTATGATCAGATCTATCCATGAATATTATTTGAGTTTTCTATGAACTTTTTTATGCATGATTGTTATAGCTTCGTATTTCTTCTCTAATTTATTGATTTGGTTTGGCCAACTAGATTGATTTATCTTGCCATGGAAGAGGTGCTTTGTAATGGGTTTGATCTAACGGTGCTCAATCCCAGTGACAATAGGGGACATGACACGTATGTATCATTCCTATTAAGGGTAAAAAGATAGGGTTTATTCATATGTGAGTTTATCTTGTCTACATCATGTCATCTTGCTTAAAGCGTTACTCCGTTTTTCCATGAACTTAATACACTAGATGCATGTTGGATAGCGGTCGATGTGTGGAGTAATAGTAGTAGATGCAGAATTGTTTCGGTCTACTTGTCTCGGACATGATGCCTATATATGATCATAGCCTTGGATATTGTCTCATCCCTAGTTCTGGTATGACCTAGACTAGCTAGTCATTTGTGCATCATGTTTAAGTTCCATTTAAATTTGAAATGAGGATTTGTGAAACCCTCAGAATCATTTTTGGAAATGACCCAGATAAAAATTGCTCCAAAAAGGTCCAAGAAAATGTTCATGTTGCTCTCTGAAAATACTGGTCAGAGGTAAAATTCAAACAAATATTTTTAGGAGCTCATGGATATTTATTTTTGGGCATTTGGATTAATCCGGTAATTATTTTGCCTTGGATATATATATATGTTATATATAATATATGTCCAAAAATTATGCTAGTTGAAGAGGAGCTCTGGAATAATACCACTAGCCCCTAAAAAATGGCATAAGTAAATAAAATGATTTAGTGCTTAAAACTAAATCCAAAACAATTACGGGAAACAAAATAGAAAAACCAGAGAGAGGGAGAGAAAACCTACCTGGCGCCTACCTGTGCGGCCTGCTGCTGGAGCCAGCCCAGCCCATCTCCACCTCCCCTGTCGTCTTCCTCCTTTTCCCAGGAGGACGAAGGGCGTGTGCCCCGCACGCGCGCACGCGGCCCCGACCACCTCCTGCTTCCCGCCGCTTCTGGAGGCCGCTAAGGCCGCCACGCAACACCCTGGACCCCCTCGACCGCTCCCCTCTCTCCCTGTCTCGCCTCTCTCGCTCTCTCTCCCAAAGCCGAGCGGAGCCGTCGCCGCCGTCCGCTGCCGCCACGGCTACCGCACCCCCCTCGCCTCTCCGACGCGTCCCCAAGCTCCGCATCATTGTCGTCTTCGTCCACGCCAAGACAAGCAACCGGGGAAGCACCGCATCGCCATCCCTGACGTCTTCTTCAACCTCGATGCCGGCGATCCCCGCCGCTTGATTCGTCGTGTCCAGAGCCTCCCCGAGCCCACTGATATGCGAATCGACCCCCAGTGAGCTCCGTCGTCGTTTCCCCCTTCTCCCCTGGTCGCGATCGCCCGCTAACTGACCTCGCCGTCCTGCCCGCAAGCTCCGGCCGCCGCGTTTGTTGTCACCGTTGTTACGGTGGAACAACGTCACGTCTGAGCACGTGGTCGAGCTCTTGCTGCCCCGTAGCTACTGCATGTGCCCTCCGTTTGCTCGAACGCGAGCTATAGCACCGTGACCTCGCTATCCCGTGCTCCGGCCGCCACCAAACCTCGACGCCATCGACTGCTCCGGCATCCCCACGGCCAGATTAGACCACCATCCGAAGTGCCTCATCGCGCTGGTTCCGTAGAGCCCAAGAGCACGAGCTCTCGTGGCCGGAATCGCCTGACCGGCGAGCGCCACCGTGCTGTGCTTAGCGCCGGCGATAGCCGCCGACGTGGGCATCATTAGTGGCTAATAACCCACTAATTAACCCCTCCAGTGACACCGACAGCTGGGCCCCGCGCCTAGTTAACTCCAGCTTATTTTCTGTTTAGATTAGTTTATAATCCAGCGGGACCCACGCGTCAGTGTTGACTTGCTGACGTGTCTGTTGACCTGACCCCACCTGTTGGTGACCCAGACAGCACTGTGTGACTGACCAGTGGACCCCACTGGTCAGGATTGACCTGGTCAGCCACAGTTGACTTGCTGACGTCACAGTGACGCAATGTTGGCGCAGTTATTTATTTTCTGGATTTAATTTAAATCAGGAAAATCCAGAGAATGCTATAAACTTCAAAAAATCATAGAAATTCAACCGTAACTCAAATTGAAATAATTTATATATGAAAAATTATAAGAAAAATTGAATCTATCCATCTGTACTAGTTTCATGCATGACAAACCAACCTAAACCTGCTGTATAGGTGAAAACATGTAAATGGCATTTATAAGAGCTTATCTTGGAGTTGCATTTGAACCTTTGGTTCAAATGGACTTCAGCCTAATGAATGCTAGTTGCATTAGCTCAAACAGCATCACATCTACATGCCATGTTCATGCATCATATTGTTGCATATGTGAAAGTGCGTTATATTGACTAGAGGGGGTGAATAGGCGATTTTTATGAATTCTTCACTAAGGAATTTGCTGGTGAGGAAATTCCTAAATAAAGAACTACTTGCAGCGGATTAAGTACTCAATAGTAAACATAGCAGAACACACACATAATCATCATGATGAAATGAAGACCAGCACAGAGTACAGAAAGCGTAAGCACAGGATTACACAAGATGAAGATGGACAGACTGAAGAAATTGAACTTAGGAAATTGGGAAAGTCTTCAGTCAAAGTCTTCAAATAGATATGAACAAGCACACAACAACAGAAATGAGGAAAAGAAAGAGTTGAGGAAATAGAACTAGTAGGCTCGGTGAAGACAATGATTTGGTAGACCAGTTCCAACTGTTGTCTCAGTTGTACATCTGGTTGGAGCGGCTGAGTATTTAAACTCTAGGACACACAGTCCCGGACACACAGTCCTCACTGTATTCTCCTTAAGCTAAGGTCACACAAATCTCGCCCAATCACTCGTGGTAAGTCTTCAGGTGACTTCCGGACCTTCACAAACTTGGTCACTCAGCGATCCACAATTCCTCTTGGATGCTCTAGACCTTGACGCCTAACTGTCTGGAAGAAGCACAGTCTTCAAAGGTAGCAAGCGTCGGATTCACGTAGGATCAATCGCTTCAGTGATGCTCAATCACTTTGGGGTTTTGAAGGTTTGGGTTTGGGTTTTCCTCACTTGATGATTTTCACTCAAAGTCCTCGGAGGATGGGATGCTCTCAAATGACAAGTGTCAGTTTTTCTCGGAGCAGCCAACAAGCTAGTGGTTGTAGGGGGCGGCTGTCGGATTTTGGGTTCCGGCAGACCCTCAAGGTTCGAACTCTGGGGTGCACACAGAGATCACACCTCCTGCCTACCTACGTCTCGTCGCCTCGCAAGGATCTAAAACTACACAAAGAACAACACAAGGGACACGAGGTTTATACTAGTTCGGGCCACCATTGTGGTGTAATACCCTACGTCTAGTTTGTGGCGTGGTGGATTGCCTCAGGGGCTGATGATGAACAATACAAGAGAAGAACAGCCTCGCGAGGGGCTATTCTTGGGCTGGTGCGACGAACTGCTTGGGTGAGTTCAGTCGCCTCTCTCTCTCTCTAGCCTGCCCAAAATCTCGATGCCCAAAACCTCGATGCCCAAAACCTCCGTCCTCTCTCTATGGTGGCTAGCTCTATTTATAGAGGGAGGCCCTGGGCCTCTTCCCAAATATTGAGCGGGAAGGGCGCCAACAATTGGCCATTTTGAAGGGGAACATCTAGTACACTTATCCTGACTAAAGTTGGTCCTCACCTGCCAAAGACTCTGATGATGACGCCTTCCTAGGCTCCACAATGACCTCCATCCTGCCATTCTGCTGGTCTTGGTCTTGTTGCACTGAAATAGTTGCCTTTGCTTGATACTCTTGCCTGCGCTTGTCCCCTTTGCACCAAAGAGGAAACAAGGACTCTGCGCAGGCTGGCGCCCGCCTGGCCTCGGTCGTCATGGCTTGCATCAGGGCACCTCGTGAGGTACCCTGCCTTGATATCTCCGCCTCCTCGTGAGCCAACCTGACGAGGCTGTGCCCGAGGAATCTTCCTGTCGTCCGCCCCGCGAGGCTTGGCCCCTCGCGAGGGTCTTGAGCATGTGTTGATGAAGATGGGCCGTACTGGGCCGCTCCTTGAGCCAAACCGCAGGCCGCAGGCAGGCAAGTCTGGGTACCCCTGTTCCCAGAACGCCGACAGTAGCCGCCAGGCCCAAGGCGCGCCTGGACTTGGCTTAGCAGAGAAGCGAAGGGGCAAGTGCGAAGCACTGTGGGCCCCATCAGCCTGCGGCGTTGGGCGCCGGGTGGCGGTTGATTGGACGTGGGTGTCCTCGCTTCCCCATGATGCCTCGACAACCGCATGAATTGACAAGTCCCTGCATGCAAAACGGGTCATGATTACCTGTGATCATGGAGGCCGACGGTTGGCCTCCCCCGGCTATATGTACGGGACGGCGCGAGCCTTTCCAGTCCATCTTCCTCTGCTACTCCTCCTCTTCTTCATCTTCGCCATCTCTCCGTCTCACGCTAATGGTGCCCATCCGCCGGTTCTCCGCAGAAGAGAAGGGAAAGGCCCCTCGAGAGGGCCCTGACCCGCTTCCGCCGAAGAAGCGGTTAGTCCTCTGCCGCTGAGACAAGGGTGCGCGGCAGGAGGTATCGACGCCCTGGTTTGAGCGGCCGCCGCCTGGATTCCCATTGCCCTTGTAAGCTCGGATCGAGGGTCCTGAAGGCGCAGGCGCCAAGCGGCACCGCCAGAGGCGCTGTCGCCGCCGGCGGATTACAGCGGTGCGTGGTGTTCCTCCTGGAGTTCACACTGAGGGCTCCTCTCGCGAGCTGGTGCTTCACGCCGCCATGCCTCCTCGATCTTGGATTCGCCTTCCTCCCTCCTTCGCCTTCGAGATCCCACCGAGGGGGCCTATCGAGCTTTGGCTACAGCATGCTGAGTGCAGTACCCCTGCGACCAGAGCGGGAGGTCGAGGTCGTCGCTCCGGGCAAGGTCTACATGACCCGTGGCTGGGGCGAGATCGCCCGGGTCTGCAGGTCGGGTGGCACCCTCATAATCCACCTCGAGTATGATGGCGCCTCCCTGATGTTCTTCAAGGTCTTCAACACGGAAGGACGCCGGTTGGAATGCTGCCCTGAGAAAGGCGGCCGGGGCCCTGCCGTGGCGAGGGCTAGGCTCGCCAATCGCTCCCCCAGCAGCTCCTCAGGCAACAGCGGAGGTGCCGGAGGATCCAGTGACTCCTCCGAGCTCCTCGCGACTCCGGAGACGAGCGACGATAGCTACGAGCCCCCGAACTTGCGTCGCTCTCGGAGCAAGGCGGGCTCGTCAGGCCGCCGTCGCCACTGATCTGTATGGGGTTGGCGCCGGTGCCTGACGGCCCACTGTTGATGGTGGCGTCTCTTGCGGAGGCGCGTGTAGTTAGTGCTCTTTAGGATTTGCTCCCTTTGTTCCCTGAGAGGAATCGAAGAACACACCCCGTGGGGGTTTGTAAGGTGCCTGTAGTTCCATTTGTTAATATGATCCTTATCGTGAAGCGGTGTGAGATGCTCGTCCCGTCTTAGCTTAGTTCCTCCTTTCGAACCTCGTGAGGACTTGATGCTCTGCGCCGACAGGTCCCAGTCCCAAGGCAAGCTTCAGCCGTCGCTGGTATGCCAGCTTGTGATGCCGTGGTCAAGGCCAGGAGGTGAGCGGCCCGGGGTCCAGTAAGAGCCCCTGGGTCGCGATGCCCAGGGGGTCCCCTTTAGCGCTCAAGCAGCCATCGTTCGGCGAAAAAGGAGTGAGACGTTGCCAAAACGGGACTGCATTAGGTGCGAGGTCGGTGCTGCGATAGCTAGTATCTCCGGAGGATGACTTATCTCGGGAGTTAGAAGCCACTCCTTGGCGCAGCGCTAGGCCCGTGCATCGGCAGCTGAGGAGTTGCCTGGCGAGGTCCCCACGTGCCTCTTCCCTCTCGTCTTTGCTCCCCTTCGTGATCTACATCCTCAGGTCCCGACCCTCGAGCGAGCTCAGCCGTCGCTGGTATGCCAGGTCGCGATGCCGTGGACAAGGCCAGGAGGTGAGGGCTGGAGAGCCAGTAAGAGTCCATGAGTCGCGATGCTCAGGTACCCCCCCTTTAACGCGCAAGTGGTTCGCACGGACGAGAGTGAAGTAGACGCCGCGAGGGCCTCGCCCGACGCTGCTCCTTAAAGAGATCCTGCGAGCTCATCACAAGAAAAACGAGGGTTTGCCGTTACAATTGCCGGCCAGCTGCTGGTTGCTCTGGGAGGGTGGCGAGGCACTGAAGGCTTGGTGAGGTGGCGCCCTGCGGGGTTGCCGCGGCCAGAGCTCAGCCATTCAGGTTTGTCGACGTTGCAGGGACGGACCCATGCGCAAGTGACGTGCCGTTAGGGAACAGCTCCATCAGTTGGTGTCAATCGAGCGGGCGCTTAAGTCAAGCACGTTAATCATGAAGGAGCAAATCTATTTAGATAGGCGCAAAAAAAGGCGAACATCGCTGGGTTGGGCCCGAGCGACTTAGGGATGATGAAGCCCGAGGGGCGCCCCCAATAAAGTAAGCTAAAAACATGAACTAAAGGGATACATGCAGCAGGGACGGACCCACGCGGCCTGGGAATGATGCAGCCTTGGGGGGCGCTCCCGGCTGAAAATGAAACTCGAAGGATGTCACCTGATGATGTTGAAGATGAAGGGATGCTAAAGTAGCAAACGGCATGTGCTGCGGAAGCCGATATTTACGAGCCCCCAGGCCCAGGAGCCTCGGGAGGCTCCGGAGGCGCTGGCGGCTCCTCGCGGACCATCTCCATCTCCGCCAGGACTGTGGAATGCCTGGCCGCTTGAGCATCTAGGATGCTCCTCATGAGGCGTTGACGCACAACAGCCACGTTCAGCAGGCCGTAAGGCATGCGAACATAGATGTGGGGTGGACCTTCGCAGTGTCCCACGCGTGAGGGCTAGAGGCGCTCCTGAGAGGCGGCTCGGTTGAGCCCTGGTATGTCGATGCAGACGCGCAGCCCACCATCCTTGCCCGGATGGGGAGCTACGGTGGGTAGGCGGCGGCTATCGCTCATGACTCTTGACTCCTGCAGCTCCTGAATGATCTCGCTGACGAACTCCTGAGGGTTTGGACCTCTTTGCCTCGCTCCTTCCTGAGGGAAACGTGCTTTGAAACACACCTCCAAGCGGTGCTCGAGTGCCTTCCTCGTGATCTTAGCAAAGTCGATGGCCCTCCAGGAGAGAGCCCCCGAGGCTTGCTCGAGGAGGGCGCCGGGCGCGCCTTCCTATGCAACAGAAGGAGGCGCCCCCTGAACGGGCGCGGACCCTGAGGGTCCTGCCTCCCGAGGGTTCGGACCAGGCTATGTTTTCTTCTTCTTAGGGACTGCCTCGGGAAGCCTTCCGCTCCCACGATCTGGGTCTTCAATTGACGTGGCTTGAAAATCACATTCCAGAGAACACACAGCATCCCTCTCCTCACAAGGCATCGTGATGACTCCACCGCTTCCTGGCATCTTGAGGACATTGTAGCCGTGATGAGTCACGGCCATGAACTTGGCCAGAGCTGGGTACCCGAGGATGGCATTGTACGGCAGGAGAATGTGCGCGACGTCAAAGTCAATGAGCTCGGTGCGGTAGTTGTCACGCTTCCCGAAGGTAACCAGAAGGCGGACCTGCCCTATCGGAACCGTGGAACCATCAGTGACTCCTGAGAAAGGCTTGGTTGGCTGAAGCTAATTGTATGGCACTTGGAGATTGTTGAATGTCTCGACGGATAGGGCATTGAGCCCTGCTCCGCCATCGATGAGGGTCCTGGTGACTTGCACATTGCTGATGATTGGGGAACAAAGCATCGGGAGGACTCCGGCTGTTGCCGCGCACTTGAGCTGATCCGCTGAGCTGAATGTGATGGCGCACGTTGACCACCTGAGAGGGCGTGTGGCCTCGAGCTTGGGAAGGACTGCATTCACTTCGCGAGCAAACTGTTTGAAGATGCGCTGAGAGGTCGGGGCCTTAGCGCCGCCCAAGATGCAAGCGATTGCACGCGGCTCCTGGAAGCCTCCAGCCCCCTCGTCCTGATGATGGTCTTCATTCCTCCTCGGCTGTGGTGGCAGAGGAGGGAGGCCCGCGTTGCCTTGTGGGCGATCCTCGCAAGGCTGCTCCCTCCAACCTCCCTCGCGAGGCTGGTCCCTCCAACCTCCCTCGCGAGGCTGGTCCTGCCAGCGCTCCTTGCAAGGTCGGTAACGCCACCCTTGGCGAGGGCCACGGTCTTCCCATCGTCCTCCACCTCTTCCTCCTCCTCGGCCATAGCCCCGGTCATTGCGCTCGAGGCGTCGGCCAGCACGCACGTCCCGCACGGCCTTGAGCTCTTGGCATTCGTTGGTGTTGTGGGTGTGGAGGTCGTGGTACACGCAGTACCGGCTGCCCTTGGATGACTCAGGCTGATCCCTGCCTCGCTTGGTGTCCAGCTCTGCTGCAAGCACGGCAGCCCCCTTGCGCTTCACATCCTTGACCTTGGGCTTCTTCTCTTCTGGGTTGGCAGCCGGTAGCTCAAGGAGGGAAAGGCATCCTTCCTCAGCCCTGGCGCACTTGGTTGCCAAATTGAACAACTCCAGGGAGGTTCACAAGTCTTCATGGATCGCAAGCCCCTTCTTCATCTTGACGTCACGCACGCCTTCGAAGAAGGCTGAGATGACGGCCTCCTCAGACACCCTGGAGATCTTAAGGCGAGCATTGTTGAAATGCTGGATGAACTTCTGCAGGGTCTCTCTTGGCTGCTGCTTGATGCGGCGCAAGTCGCTCATGGTCGGGGGTCGGTCGCGGGTGCCTTGGAAGTTGGCGATGAATCGGGTGCGCATCTCGTCCTAGGAGGTGATCGTGCCAGGAGCCAGGTGCGGGCACAGTCCTTGAGCGCCATGGGGAACCAGTTCGCCATGACCTTCTCGTCCCCGTTGGCATCTTCAATGCCCAGCTCATAGAGCTGGAGGAACTCTACAGGTTCAGCCGTGCCATCATAGCGCGGGGGCAGATCTGGCTTGAACTTGCCCGGCCAGGCCACGCTGCGCAGCTCGCCGGTGAAGGCACGGCAGCCTGCAGTGGCCGCGGGAGGCCTTTGGTGACAGAGAGCTTGATCTTGGAAGTCTCTGTGCGCTGCCGCCAGGAGCAGCGCAGGGTCTTGGCACGCTGGAGCAAGAGTGCGTTCGTGCCGGGCCGGTGCAGGGAGCACATGAGCAGCTTCTTGGGGACGAGGGATCTCTTGGCAGCTCTTCTCTTGTTGTGCTGGCGCCAGACGGAGTGGGTTCCGTCCAGGGGCCACACACCTTGGGGCCAAGGCGCCTTCTTGAGGGGGAGGTGGCTGAGGCGCCCCCGGAGCTTCATCGCCCGCGCAGGGAGGGGCGCGGTGTAGCGACAGGGATGGCGCAGGGCAGCCCCCAGCGGCGCTGACGAGCTCGGTGATGCGGGCGAGCCACTCGTCGTAGAGGTTGTCGACGGGACAGTAGTGCAGGAGCTCCCGCGCCAGGAGCAGCGCGGCGTGCGCGTCCGCAGGAGCGCGACGAGCATGGGACGAGGAACCGGCTGGAGTCAGTGACGGGGTGGCGGTGCGGCCTTCTCGCCGCACCGAAGGATGCAGGGATGACGCCTGCTGCTCGTTCCCCATCGGGCTGGTGGCGGTGTTGACGGGAGGCGACGGGGAACGGCGGGGGCGTCCACCGACGGGGGCCGTCTGGGCGACGTGAGTGGCGAGAGCGGCCCGGCGCTCGGCGCGGGCTCGACAAGCGTCTGACATGGACGCGACGGGCGGTGAAACACAGGGCGGCGGAAGGCGGATTCCGGTGCACCCCTACCTGGCGTGCCAAATGTCGAATTTCGGGTTCCAGCAGACCCTCAAGGTTCGAACTCTGGGGTGCACGTGGAGATCACACCTCCTGCCTACCTACGTCTCGACGCCTCGCAAGGATCTAAAACTACACGAAGAACAACACAAGGGACACGAGGTTTATACTAGTTCGGGCCACCATTGGTGTAATACCCTACATCTAGTTTGTGGCGTGGTGGATTGCCTCAGGGGCTGATGATGAACAATATAAGGGAAGAACAGCCTCGCGAGGGGCTGTTCTTGGGCTGGTGTGACGAACTGCTTGGGTGAGTTCAGTCGCCTCTCTCTCTCTAGCCCGCTCAAAATCTCGATGCCCAAAATCTCCCTGCTCTCTCTGTGGTGGCTAGCTCTATTTATAGAGGGAGGCCCTGGGCCTCTTCCCAAATATTGAGCGGGAAGGGCGCCAAGGGGAACATCTAGTACACTTATCCTGACTAAAGTTGGTCCTCGCCTGCCAATGACTCTGACAATGACGCCTTCCTGGGCTCCACGGTGACCTCCATCCTACCGTTCTGCTGGTCTTGGCCTTGTTGCACCGAAATGGTTGCCTTTGCTTGATACTCTTGCCTGCGCTTGCCCCCTTTGCACCAAAGAGGAAACAAGGACTCTGCGCAGGCCGGCGCCCGCCTGGCTTCGGTCATCATGGCTTGCGTCATGGGCACCTCGTGAGGTACCCTGCCTTGATCTCTCCGCCTCCTCGCGAGCCAGCCTGACGAGGATGTGCCCGAGGAAGCTTCCTGTCGTCCACCCCACGAGGCTTGGCCCCTCGCGAGGGTCTTGAGCATGTGTTGATGAAGATGGGCCGTACTGGGCCGCTCCTTGAGCCACGCCGCAGGCCGCGGGCAGGCAAGTCTGGGTACCCCCATTCCCAGAACGCCGATAGCGGCTATTTATAGCCTAGGGAGCAGCCCGACATGATAAGACATAAATGCCCTTGTCTGATATGACCGTTAGGTGGGTAGATATTTTGGGACAGCTGGCGCATAGCACAGCAACGGTCGGAATATTTGACTCTCAAATTTCTCAGGGCTATCATGTTCCTCACTATGTACGGAATCCGCACTGGCGAATTCCTAACTCCTCAGTCAGAACAAATTCCTTAGAGACCAGAAGAACTTCGTCTTTGTCACTGAGAATATGACCAAATTGTATGAGATTTCCAATGGCTTCACTCGAAGGGATTGGTACGTGTAGGATTTTGAGTTGAGCATCACATGAAAATTTTGCCTTAATATTTCCTCGACCCCCTTTAACAGTACGGTGTTTCCTATGACTCAAGAAAGAGAAAATGAAACTATAAAAACAAAAGTCTTCACGCTTCATGTTCCTCAAATGATTGCCAAGTCTTCAAGGTTACACCAATTTCTTCACTTTCAAAGTCTTCAGAAAGTCTTCGGAAATCCAAAGTCTTCAGTTGAAGAACTTCATTTTTAGGGGTCGACTTTCTCTGTAAATATCAAACTCCTCACAGACTTATAGACCTATGTACACTCCCAAACGCATCAGTCCCTTAACCTATAAGTCTTCAATACACCAAAATCACTAAGGGGCACTAGATGCACTTACAATCTCCCCCTTTTTGGTGATTGGTGACAATATAGGTTAAGATTTCAACGGGGATAAATATATGAAGTGTAAGTATTGATGTTGAGGAATTTGATTGCAAGATATAGAGGAACTCCCCCTGAAGATGTGCATAGTGAGGAGTTTGCTTTTGAAGCAACGCACACTTGAAGAGTATAATCATGGAGATTTCCCCCTATACCTTGTAATTCATACACGCATTTGACATATAATATGAAGATTTTGAAATGCATGATGAAATATGGTGACTGATGTAATTCAGCATTCGTGCATTGACATTAATGAGGAATAAGCATGCAGAAGAACACAGCAAAAGTATCAGGCCACCATAGAATTTTAGATTACAACTCGATCCAGCAAAGTCATCAAAAGAACGAGAGTTGTAACTTAGAGAAAAATGCCCATGTAAGATAGACCCGCTTGAAGACTAACTCAAATTTCTCCCCCTTTGTCATCGAATGACCAAAAGGGTTGAAAATGATGACTAACGCCCCTGAAGAATATCATGATGATGGAGGGGCGCTAGCGTCGTTGGGGTCTTGAGTCGATGTAGGGCCTACTGCAATGTCGTCCAAGCCTTCATACTCGTCTGTGGCACGTGATGAAGAAAATGAACTGGCCACCAAGGGAGGAACCTTGACCTTCTTGAGTTTCTTCGGTGGAGGAGCGGACCAGTCAAAATCTTCTTTGAAGCCCATGTTTTTCAGATCTTCTTCACCATAGAGATGATGTAGAATAGCCCAGGTGCGATCGGAGACTTCATGGAGATAGTAATGGTTTTTCTTCACATCATTATGTGTAGAGGTCATGTTATGAAGAATAGAGCCAAATTGTCGCTTAACCCATTTGTGGTTTCGATCCACCTTCTAGTGAAGACTTAGAAGCAGCTCACGGTCAGTCATCACACGAGGAGCAGTAGCTTGAGGACTTGACTTGGGAGCATTGGCAGCAGAATCATGAGTGGCAGAGTCATCATTGGTGGAATAAGATGCAGCTTTGCGGAACTGATCATCCAATGGACGAATGCCTTCATTGATAATGGCTGGTGACTTGCCCTTCTCATCAGCTGAGGAATATGTCTGCTTGAGGACTTCAACCGGGGGCAAGTAGCTGAGGTGATTCTGAAAATCAGCCTTGTAGTTGAGTGAAGACCTTGTTCTGAGGAATCTCATGATCCACGGTGCGTAAGGCTTCAGCTCAAATGGTGAAAGCACAACATTCGCTAGAGTCCTCATGAAGAAATCATGATAGTTTATGGGGATGCCATGCATTATGTTGAATAGCATATTCTTCATCATCCCAATAATTTCCTCATTGAATGAGTCATGGCCTTTGATAGTACTCATGGTCTTCGTCAGAATGCGATAGATGGTTCTTGGCACATAGAGCAATTCCTTCATGAGGAATTTGGTCCTTGGGGCTTGACCAGGCTTCAGAGGCTTCATGAGCACTTGCATATAGTGAGCAGTGAGTTCAGGCTCATCATACATACAACGAGCACCTTCAGGTGGAGGACTGATTGGCAGGGCACGAAGCAATTCAGAGGTCGGTGCCTTGTAGTGAGTGTTTTCAGTCATTCAGTCCAACACCCAAGAGTTGACGTTAGCAGCATCACCTGTGATATGCAGCTTTGCGTAGAACTGAAGAATAAGCTCTTCATTCCAATCAACTATGTCTGAGCAAAAGTTGAGCAAGCCTGCATCATGAATCATACTGAGGACTTGAGAAAAGCAAGGCATTGATTCCATGTCCACGTGAGGAATATGCTCATGGTCGAAGACTTTGTCCTTGTTGAAAAGCAGTGAAGAATAGAAGTTGGCCTGGCTGGCAGTCTAGAAACGCTTCCTTCTAAGACGAGCATTGTCATATGGGTTGAATTCAGTGAAGAACACATGCTCACCGAAGAAATCATCATCCTTGAATTTTTGCTTCTTTGAGAAGGGATCCTTTGGCTTGGGCTGAGGAGTATCAGTTAATTGCATCACCACCTCAGGAATCGCAATCTTAGGTTCCTCGGGCTGAGGAAGTTCAGGCTCTTCTTCAGCTGCAGCCTGGTTCATCAATTCTTCATTTACAATTTCTTCAGCACTAGTGGCTGGAATTTCTTCATGGACAGATGGTGTTGCACGAGGTTCTTCAGATCCCATTTGCACTTCAGTAGCAGCAGGAGACTGAGGAATTGCTTGAAGTGGAGTGAACATCGGAGAGTTGGGGTGCTGACTTTCCCAAAAGTCATCATTCAGCACAGGTGTGGTACAGCCAATGTCCACATCCTCATCTTCCATTTCTTCAACACCTGCCTCTTCAGCAGTGAACTGAGGCATAGGTGAGGAAACAACTGGGGTTGAAGGGATTTCGTCCACTTCAATTTCTTCGTCCAACTACTCTGACGAAGCAGCAGAAGGATTGTCTTCATCCGATTCATTGGGAATCACATAATCTTCACCAAAAGGAACAAGGTCCTTTGATGGCATGAAAGAGAAAGGAATGGCATCAATTGGGTTGTCAATTGAGCTAGTCAGAGGCTTCATCTTCTTCGGAGCTGAAGAATTTGATGAAGTTGGTGCCTTCCTTTTCTTCATAGCTGCACGCTCTGTAGCCTTGGTCTTCATCGCATCTGATGCAGATGGAAGGATCGGAGTTGGTGTAGGCGCAGGAGGTGCAGAGGACTTTGGATCATTTTCTTCAAGCGCAACTGATGCAGTTGCCCTGATTTCTTCACTTTCTTCAGGCGCACCACTAGTGGATGCCCTGGCAATTTCTTCAGCGGCTGGAATGCAGTCATCAACCCTGGTACTCTCATTTTCTTCAGCAGCCTGATTGTCATCAGCGGTGCTGGCATGTTCTTCAGTAGGCTGAGCAGATGCTTCATCCTAAGGAACTTCAACGTGCACAGGAGCACCAGCACTTGAAGTGAGTTTCTTCATCAAATTTACAAACCGGACCTTGGTGCCCTTCCAAGAAGCATAGTAGCGATTGAATTCATCACTCAGTTGCTTGATTTCGGTTTGCAACGCAATGAGTTGGTCAGGAGTGAGAGTGAGGACATTGTGCTTGAGATAGTGCTGCTTCTTGTACTGCGCTTTCTTCAACCTTGTGCCTTCTTCAAATTTCCACTTCTCTTCCTCAATGAAGGCAGTCAGAACATGACTTTGGCCAGGAGTGAGGTTCATCTCCGGCAAAGGCGTGTTAGGGTCTTTGTGCCATAGGTCTATGAAATCGAGTATCAACTTTGGATCCAATAGCAGTGGCACATTGCTACCTTTGGCTCTTGCGGCCCTGGCTCGCCTGTCTCTGATGATTTTGGCAAGTTCTTCATCATCAGCCTCATTGTCATCAGAGGGAACTTGGAAGGCGACCTGCTTCTTGTGAGGACTTGGTCGAAGGCCTCGTCCAGCAGTGGCCTTTTTCTTCAGCAGAGAGGGGCCAGCTGAGGAATTTGGTGCAGCAGAGGAACTTGCAGATGCTCCTGAGGTAATTGAGATGCCAGTTGTCCTTTGGCACGTGGCGAGATGCACAAGTGCAGAGGATTTTGTCGGAGCGGCTGAAGACTTTATCGGAGGAGCTGAGGACTTTGGAGGAGGAGCAGACTGAGGAATTGGCCGTGAGGGCTTTGAAGAATCTGTCCTTGAGGGCATTGCTGAGGAGCTTGGCTGTGAGGGCATTGAAGAAGAAGCACTTGACTTATGCGCAGGCTTCTTAGGCATCGCCTTCCTAGGCTTACTAGCAGAGGCCTCAGCAGTGGTTGTAGTAGCAGCAGAGTCTTCATTGAATTTCCTCACTGCTTTTTTTGCTTGCTTGGTCAGCTTGGCCTGGCGCTTTGCCCATTCATCAGCATAGTCCTCACCGTGCTTGAGGTGGTGGGATCTGCCAGCTGGCCTGGTGCCAATGGAGGTCTTCAGCATGGAGGGTTGAGTGTGAATTTCTTCATATACTTGGGAGTAACATACATGTACTCCCTCCATTCCCGTGCCCATCTCCTCTCAATCTTTTGAATGCGCACCTTGCGCTGGTTTCTATCCTCCTCAGGGGGTGTGCAGTACCCAGCATAAATATCCTCAGGGATTTCGAAAGCAGTATTGACCTCAGGCCTCTTTCCTCCCTTCTGTGGCTTCTTATCAACCATTTTCTTCAGCTAAGGAATATGAACAACTGAAGTTTCTGAAGAGGTGTGCAACTTTTCTTCGAGGAACGCTGCAAATGAGTTAAGTTGATGAGAACCTAGAGATTCAGCAGTGGACATGAGTACCTTTGAACAGAGTATAGTTGCGAGGAATTTGGAGAGGTCATATGCGTTCTCAGAAGATTTTCAAAAAGAAAAGGTTTGAGGAATTGGAGAAGATGAGTCTTGAAGAATTTCACTAAGCGTTCTTAATCTTAGGTTCGAGAGTTGTACAGATTGAAAATCCACACAATTGAGGAATCTTGAAGAAAATCATCGCTTAGAGAAACGAATCAAGAACAGATGACATGTGAGATGTTCATGTGTGTGAAGAGTTGAAGAATAAACACCTTTGAAGATTTTCAAGAAAACCTATGAATCAAAGAGGGCAGTTAAAGTGACTTCTAATTACCCGAAGTGAAGAACTCAACGAACCGGGAATTGTAAATATGAAGTTCGTCAGTTCAGATCTTCCTCACCGGCGATGATGAAGTAGCGGCGGCGCCAGGGTTTGGGGAGCTCGAGTGGGAGTGAGAGCGAGCGGAGTAAAACTAAGTGAGGAAGAGGCAGGGGTATTTATAGTGGGAGTGAAAAATTGTACGCCCAAGGAAATCGGACGAACGTGCCCCTGGGCCTTCTCATTCGTTTGACATGTGTCACCCACGTACTGAGAGGTGGCGATCGTGTAGGATTGTGGGTGAATAGATAAGTATTGTCGTGGGATGCGGAACGGTTTGGGCGGCAAAACCGAAAATTCAGATAAGATAAGTTAAAAGTTCCGTTCGTAATTTCTTCAGCTGTCAAGGACACAGTGAAGATTTTGAAAATAGAACGCACATGAAGAATTTGTGAATAGACTGCGTTGAGTTTAGCATAGAGGGGGAAGGGTCCGATCACATTCACTTAGCAGAAGAAATCAACTTGAAGAATTAGCAATAAGTGAATGTTGTAGAGGACATAAA
>NC_041389.1:341930136-341943305 GCF_002162155.2 Triticum dicoccoides
ATATTCAAATGAAGAACAACACCGGAAAGAGTGAAGACAATGCAAAGTTGAAGAATTTGAAAAACTGAGGAATTTCAAAATGAAGAAAAACTCAAATTGAAGATTTCCAACTTTTGGTGGTGTCGTAACTCACCGTATAAGAAAGCTGATTTCAAACACCGCGTACAATTGTCGTAGGGCTCTGAGAATCAATTTCTTCATTAATTTCTTTACACTTAGAGGGTTAGTCTTCATTGATTGAAGAAAACGTTACTTTGTGTGTTGCGCGTCTAAGTCATCAAGTCAGCATAAGTGTTAGGATGCACTACAAAAGAAAGACACATCCGTGACATTTTGGGCCGAACGAAAAAAATTATGTCATACATATGACACTTCTATGATGATAATTGTGACAAAACCTAGTATCATCATAGATGTGGTGGGCTCCTACTTCTATGACAAAAAATCATGAAGAAAAATGGGCTTTTCGTCCTGGGCGGGCCGAAGACGCAGCTGGATGACATTCTTTGGGCCGTCCATGACGGAAAAAACCATGGTAGAAGCAAGGGGGAGGAAAATTTTGGGGAGTTCCTGGTTACGGTGGGAGGTCGGGGGCCGAGCGATGCGCGTTTCTCTCGTACAGGTACGCGCGTGTGTGCGAGGCGTTAGCTCTGACTGAACCCGAGCAAGGCGTTGGGCTCTAACTGAACCCAAGCGATTGCACTGCAGGCTACGCGTTACTGAACCCGAGCGATCGATCGATGGCTGTTAACTGAACCCGATCGAGCGATTCCTTCGCTACTGCTGCTAACTGAAGCCGATCGATTGGATGAACAGTGAGCGTTGCGGGGGGGTTTGGGTGAACAGTGAGTGGTGGCGTTTGCCTCTGTATGAACAGGACCCCGGATGTGGAGGGCTGGATGAACGTAGACGGTGGAGGGGTGGTTGAACAGTAGCCGGTGGAGTAGCGCGTGGTGGAGGCTGGATGAACAGGAGCCCGTGGAGGCTGGAGGAGGTCGACGGTAGCCCATGGAGGCTAGAGGAGGTCGACGGTGGAGATGAACAATATCCCGTGGAGTCCCGTTTTGCGGTACGCCACACCCCTCCTGATGAACAGGACCGCCGTTTCGACCATAGCGCTCCAACACAAGTCCGTTTCGTCCGTTTTGCGGTACGCCACACCCCTCCCGGTCAACAGGACCCCCGTTTCGACCGTAGGAGATTCGTTTCCTCCGTTTTGCAGTACGCCACACCCCTCCCGATCAACAGGACCCCCGTTTCGACCGTAGGAGGTCCGTTTCCTCCATTGTCCGGTATGCCACACCCCTCCCGATCAACAGGACCCCGTTCCGAATGTAGGAGGTCAGTTTCCTCCATTGTGCGGTACGCCAGGCCTCGTTTCCATCGCCTGTTCCGTCCAAGCCCTCCCGATGAACACGACGATGCATTCCGTTCCAACCCAGTCAGTTGGCTCCCACGCGTTCCGTTGCCTCCCGATGAACACGACGCATTCTGTTGCCTCCCCATGAACACAACGCATTTCGTTGCCTCCCCATGAACACGACGACGACGCTGTTTCTCCATTCCGACCCAGCCACGTACACGAGCCCTCACCGTACGTATGCGCGAGTAGGCGTTCGAGACCCCGCCCGTATGTACACATACGTGGCCGTATTTTCTTTCTTGCACCCTGGCCACTGTACGTACATGTACATGCTACGTGCGCGCCTCTACTACGACACGTACGCGCCTCTACTACGACACGTGCGCACCTCTACATCGTCCAGTATATATGTGCGTACACGTTCGCAACAAGAATGACAACGCTACATACGCTTCGACCAGGTGGGTCCCGACTGTCAGGCACTTCCTTGCCTGCGAAGATGTAGCTGGTGGGTCCCAGCAGTCAGGGGGGCGAGTTGTTTTGTTTTTTTTGCCTGGGCGCACTTCCTTGCGTGTGAAGGTGTAGCTGCTGGGTCCCAGCAGTCAGGGGGCGAATCATTTTTTTTGCCCGGACGCACTTCCTTGCGCGCGAAGCTGTAGCTGGTGGGTCCCAGCAGTCGGGGGCGAATCATTTTTTTTCAGACGCACTTCCTTGCGTGCGAAGATGTAACTCGTGGGTCCCACCAGTCAGGGGCGAATCATTTTTTTTCTCGGACGCACTTCCTTGCATGCGAAGATGTAGCTCGTGGGTCCCAGCAGTCAGGGGGCGAATCATTTTTTTGCGAAATACGGTGGCCCGTCCGGTGGGTCCCCGCTGTCGGGTGGAGGAATAATTATTTTGTGTGTAATAAGGAGGCACTTCCTTGCGGCTGCCGTGGACCCAGCTGTCAGCCTCTCCACGTACAGTCCACGTCCGATGGAAGTCGTTCCTTGACCAGGTTGACCACGCCGCGCCGAGAGAACCACGGCGGTTGACGATGGCGAGGCCTAGGAAGGGGACGACGCGGAGTCAGGGAAGACGCGGCAGTGGATGCACACGCGGAGAGGAGTACGAGGGTTCACTGGTTCAGCTGCGCTACCATCGCCGTAGAATAACAGGGGGTGTGGGTGAGTGGAGGGATAGCCTGGCCAGCGGTGGGAGTAGTAGGGGCGGTGAGGCCTCCGCGGCAACATAGTCGGCCACGGGAGGCAGGAGCATGCGGCACGACTGGCGCTGCTTTGGGCGGCTGGAGCAAGAAGACCAGAGGTTGAAGAAGCACGACGACCGTTGGATGGACATTGTACGGTCACTGCAGCCAGAATCGTTTATATTGACTAAGTTGACAAAGCCCTTGGTACTTCAACTTAGTAGGCCCACAGGTCAGCTTCCGAAATGGTGCACCCCAGATGTCAGGGGGAGGAATCATTTTTTGGGCGGGTGAAGCTAGAATATCCTAGATTGAAGAAGAAGCACGGCATCCGTTGGATGGACATCCAACGGCCACTGCTGCTAGAACCGTGTGTTGACTATAAGTTGACAAAGCCTTGCATACGCGTCAACTCTGTTTTTTTAGGGGACGCGTCAACTTAGTAAGGCCAGAAGTGTGTGGCAGAGAACTTATAGCCCATTTGAGATTTGTAAGAATGTGTAGCCCATTTTTGAATTCTAATGGAATTTACTACAACCCATTTACAGTTTGTTAAAAGTACAGCCGTTCAAAACAGAATTCAATAAAATTTCCCACATTTTGATGGGATCCGAATATTTTTATCCCGAAATTTCTAGTCAGATTAAAAACAATTTCAATATAAATTTATATTATGTAAAAATCCAACAAAACATTGCGCTCGCAACAATTAATGAAATTAAAATATTCAATATCCAAAAATAATATTTTATAAAGTAATCACGTGTTTGGTGCATTTTTTATAGTTACTACCCAGTTTTTATAATTACATCCCATTTATTATTTCTTAAAGCCCATTTTCTTGTTAAGCCTAATGATCCCTCCTAGGAAAGATTTGCAGCCCAGCGGGGCGGAGAATAACAACTTGACCTTGCGTGGGTATTACTAAAAAAAGTATAGCTGGGCTAGCCATTTTCAGCTTGAAAAAATTAATATCTGGGCTTCATATCTGGCCTGGGCTAGACGGGCCACAGCCCGCCCAGTTAATACCTGCAGCGATGTTTTCGTTGTTGTTCAGAGGAGAAAAATTAATATCTGGGCTAAACATCAAAAAACTCTGCAGTGCTTACACCTCAAAAACACAAATACTCCTTGAGCTGCTTGGTCCCAGCTGTCGGCCGCTTCTTGTGCAATTCTCTCGTTTATTGACTACTCCCTCCTTTCCGGTTTATAATGCTCAATTCACAAATCTCACCAATCAAGGTAGATGGCGAGTGGTGGAATACTTTTTGTAGTTTTGCAAAAGCACCGAATTAATGCTCTTGTTATCCTCAAAAAATTGTGTTTATCAATGCATTAATTGCAATGCATGCATGCATAAAGTACATTCATTGGTCAATTTTCTCTTAATACTTACATGCAATGATTTAATGCACCTCGGAATCTGAACATGTGATGGAAAACAACCAAATTGAGCCTTATAAAATGGAAAAACTAAAATTTTGAGACAAGCCCTATAAACCGGAAAGGAGGGAGTTCATAGGTTGACAATGGTGTGGGATCGTGATGTCAGGAAACCAGGAGGAAGCAAAATAAATTTTATATATATATATATATATATATATATATATATAATAAGGAGGCACTTGCGTACGTGAGGCTATGGACCTGGTGGGTCCCCATTGTCATCCTTTGCAAGTAAAGTCATCTCCTCGCCCACGCGCGCTTTCCGCCCGAAACTGTCAGCGCCGCCCGCCCCGCTTCCCAGTGCAGGCGATTGCTCCGCCTTCAAATGACACAAGTGTTGTCCGTCTGTCCATCTGCCGCACACATTAATGATACGCGGTTGCCGAGGCGGCTACTCCGGCGCCCACGTCCGTCCCTCCGCCCGCCCACCTTGCTATATAAACTACTGCACTGGCCATAGCCGCAGTCATCTGCATCCGTTCCCTTTCCCCTGTCCACACCACTACTGCCCAACATGGCTTCCTCGCGCTCCAGCGCTCTTCGGGATGGGCGGACGATGGACCACAAGGAGATGGCAGCCATTGCTGCCGACCGGCTGGCCGGCAGGCAGCCGGAGGACGATGACGTCCCAATGGAGAACATGGTAGTCGACGATCCGGCGCCAACCCCCTCCTCCGTGCTATCCTCGTCGGTGCATTGCACCATGACCATCGGCGAGGCTCGTGCCCAATATATGGACAGGGTGAGGCAGATGCGTGAGGAGCAGTTTCGGGAGGCGCAGGCCGACGCCGCCTACAACCACCATCTCCTCCAGGAGCACCTGCAGGCAGAGGAGCAGATCGCCGCGGAGCGGGCGGAACAGGAGGCGTTGCTCGACTCGTACCGCTCCGCCCACAAGGGCCGCCTCGAGCGCTGGCGGTACCGCATGCGGGTGGCGGAGGCTGCGGCCGCCTACAAAGAGGCTAGCAAAGAGGGCGATCAAGCGGGCGAGGCGCTGTTTGGCGAGACCGAGGACGAGGCAGAGGACAATGCCAGCTCCGACGAGTCCCTGCTCTGCTGGCATCGACGAGGCCCTGCTCCGCCGAGGCCCCGCGGCACCAACGACGAGACAGAGGACACCGCCGGCTCCGTCGAGGCCCCGCGGCGCCAACAATGAGGCAGAGGACACCGCCGGCTCCGCCGAGGCCCCGCCACGCCAACAACGAGGCAGAGGACATCGCCGGCTCAGCCGAGGCCCCACCCTGCCGGCAACATGGGGGAGGATTTCCACCGCTCCGCTGAGGCGCCGCCCGCCGGCAACGAGATAGAGGACATCACCGGCTCCGTCGAGGCCCCGCCCCTCTGCCAACGAGGCCACACCACACAGAAAACACGGAAGAGTAGAACACGGTAGGTCGCCGCCTCTCAGGACCAAGTAAGGCCACCGTTGCTACCCTCCGGTTGAAGCCAAGCTAGGCGGGTTGACCATTGACGGCCGGTTAGCTTCTTGGCGGCGACGTGGAGTCAGAGAGCTGCGCTGGAGAAGAACGCTGCTTCTACTTAACTACTGGTGCAGTTGGCTGATTGACACATGGGCCCAAGAGGCCACATGTCAGTTACACAACTGCACCTACAAATAAGTCACTGAAGCTTCTGCTCGGCTCAGCGGGACACAGGTGGGTAGCTTCGGTTAATTAATTATACCTCCAGCGCACCCCTTTTTAGTTGAAGAATGTATGAAATGTAATGAAATCCGGCATGTTTATATGAAATCCGACCGTGTATGAATGAATTTATTTCGATTAGTTCGAATTCCTGTATCACTGGCATTGGATGAACATGCAAAACAATATGTACTAGCATTATTCCCAGGGTGATCACCTCGTTTGCAGCAGTTTCACATGTACTCCCTCCGGTCCTTTCTAGTCTGCATACAAGTTTTTTCTGCAGTCAAAGTATCTCTACTTTGACCAATCTTATACAAAAAAGTATGCACTTTCACAATGTGCGAAGTAAAAAGGAACAGAAGGAGTACAAAGAGTTTGAGCAGCTTTTTAGCGTTTTTGTACATTGCAATCAAACACACAGGCCTGGCAATTCGTAGAGAACATTCAAAACAATCGATGATTATGCATCTCAGCGACTCACATGTCAGAGGCAATATTTACTTCACAACTAAAGAATAAAGAAAAAATTGATCAACGCTGCTGACAGCAAAGGGCGTCCCATTCGAAAATATCAAACTCATGTCTTGCTAAAATCAATGAGCAAAATTTGACAAGGTTGTCCCATTCCAAAATATCAAATGCCTACGATTGTGGAATGGGCAGGGTTTTCCATCAGTTCGGACATTGACATGGCACCTCGTGCAAAATAAACCAGCTATTGTTTTTGTGCAGTTCCACCAAAAGCAACCAAATTCGCGCGTAGCTTGTATGATTTCGCCCTTATATGTTGCAACACCTTGAACTTATCGGCACCTCCTTTCTTGTGGTGGAAATGAATGATTCGATGTATTCATGAACATTTTGTGCAGTTCCCATTGAAATCAAGCTGAGCACCCCTGTTTGCACAAATACAAAAAAGTGATTACTATAAAGCAAATTGTACTATGAATTGACAATTTCAACAGGCACATACATGGTCCATGTAGAGCACACTTTTAGAAAAATGGAACTCACCAGAAAGAATCCTAGAACAACATTGTACTCCCGCATCACAGCAAAAAAATGGAGATTTGTCAGTCCTTCTGAGCTGAAGTTAGTTTGGTCTTGTGGGGAGTAATGTAACCATCCTTCAACTGCTCCTTCTGATGAGAAGATAGACATGGCTTCTTCATCCTGGCATAATCGGAACTAGTCACTTCATGTACTCCATATTCTTCTTCAGAGGAATATGATCCTGTTGTGCAAAGACAAGAGGACTAATAAATGCTAGCATCCCTGTTTGCTCGAAAAAAAGGAAAGGAAATATTTAAAACGGCACAGATGAAGCACTTCTCAAGGACAATACCACTTTTTCATGACAGTATCTAAACAGTAGCACAACACCAATAGAGATGACAAAGCTCAATCATATGGATGAAATCAGTGGGCGAGTACCAACCTTTGTCAGGAGGCTTATTGTGTAGAGCATACAGATGAAGCACTTCTCCGGGACCATCTGTTGCTATCTACGGTGGTGGCCATGCTTACTATATACTCCTCGATTAGTTTAATGTTTCCAACATCTTCTTGTGCAGTTCCACAAAAATATATGGTATCTTCAAAGAAGATCCCTGTTTGCACAAGTAGAGATAATTACGTATTACATTAAGAGTGGCATCAAATCAGTGGAAAAACAATTGCTCGTTCTAGCCATAGCAATAAATTAAGATGCAAAACTATATCATTACTTGTGTCATCACAGTTCCAGTGCTTCATTACAGCATCGAGAGTTGATTTTTGTTTTTCTTCCGCTTGTTCTTCCCCTTCATCACTTGGTTCAATAACAGACAAGCTTCGCCTTCAATGTAAGATTTGGCATGTCAATTAGGGAGCACAAGTATAGTACTAAACTTAATTTTCTGATGAAAGTGGCAAAATACAGGCTAGCAGTTGTGAAATATCCTTATCTTACCTCAATGGGATATTACGGTGCACATACAGATTGGAAGTCTTGTCTCCATTTGTGCAGTTCACTAAAATGAAGCAACATTATCGTACAAGTAGCACAACATATGAAAGCACACTGCAGAATCATGTGAACTAAGGCTAGTACTGACCTCTCATTATGCGGAATTCAAACAACTCACAAGAAGAAGATCTGAACCAAATTCGCCTTAACGGATAGGAAGTAAGATCTCCTCTTTTGCAGTTCTACTAAGATCAAGCAATCAAGCAACGTTGTCGGTGTGACATTTTGGTTGAACTGCACAAAACACTCTTAAAACAAAAGTGTTTTGTGCAGTGCAACAAAAGGTCACAATGGCAACAAGGTGAAGTAGATAACCCTGTTTACACAGAGGTGCAAAGGAAACAATTAGTGGTCAATAATGGTGGATGACACAGAAGCCAACAAAAAGAAGCATCTACCTTATCTAAATGGGAAAGAAAGCAAGACAGTAGCATTTCTCAAATGGTGGCATTGATTAATATTAACATAGACATTATATTAACAATAAAATTTGTTAAACATGTAATTTGCTTTAAACTGTGGCACTACATCAATTTTCCAGCGGCACTATTAGAGGGTGTTTGTTTACAGGGACATTTTGGTGTAGGGACTAAAAAAACTCTGTGTCAGTCCCATCTAAACCAAACAGGAGGGACTTTTAGGGACTAAAAGTGGGAATTTGGGACTAAAGAAAGAAGACCCCGAGGGAGTCTTTTTGGGACTTTTTCCAATAGTTGCCCCTGCCATGCATCGTACCTTGTTTCTATTAGTTCATTACTAGGGGTAACATGGTCTTTTAGCATGTCATTTAATAACCTCTAGTCCATGTTTAGTCCCTGGAACCAAGCAGGTAGGGACTAGGGAGTTTTTAACCAAACAGGGCCTTAGATTGACAACAGCTAATGAGTTTCACGGGATAGTGGACGCACCAGCACCATGTGCATCTACCGATGTACTGTGGTCATGCACATTCTGTTGCAACAAAGAACAAACAACCAAGGAGCATATTTGTGTTGGTCTCGGTTTTGTTATCTTTAGGCACCTTTCCCTGTGTGAGCGCAGCAAATCTAGTCCCGCTCAAACTCTACAGCCTTGTCCCTTCCTTTCCTTTTTGAACTAGTACTTTCTCCCCTTCCTTTCCTTTTTGAACTAGTACTTTCTCCCCTTCCATTCCTCTTTGAACCACGTCCTAGATTTATGCGATACAACTTTCGCCACTACTTTCCGCCATTCCTTTCCTCTTTGAACCACGTCCTAGATTCATGCTATACAACTTTCTCCCTTCATTTCCTCTTTGAACCACGTCCTAGATTCATGCTATATACAACTTTTCCCACTACTTTCCCCCACTCCTTTCCTCTTTGAACCACGTCCTAGATTCATGGTATACATGCAGCTAGAGCAATGCATGTGGAGTAAGTAAATTATACCTTAAGGTTCTTGGGGCGTGGTTCGGTGGGCGACGGGACGGCAGCGAAGAAGAAGGGGTCGGAGGCCCTCCCGCGTCGCCGCTGGGTGGAAAGTGAACAGCTGCACCGGTAGTGGATTCCCTCCCTCTCCGACGGCGACAACGTTAAGCCTCCTTCCCTTCCTGGCGGACAGATCCTGCCAGCTCTTTGAGAAGCAGTGAGGGGAGAGAGAGGCCAACGAAGTCTTGTTTAGATCTGGAGAGGGCGAGAGAGTGTGAAGAGAGCAACTAGAAGCGCTGAGGCTCCAGCGGGAGAGGGCGGGAGAGTGTGAAGAGAGCAATTACAAGCGTTGAGGCAATATCGTGTATATATATATACTGGAGAGAGAGTGTGAAGCGTGCAAACCCTAGAAAACATTTTGACCAGTCAAAGAATCCTCCTGGCACAAATTATGCTCAAGTGTAGTTATCGAACCCGAGACCTCAAGTTTGATGAGCGAACAGGCTAACCAGCTACACAACCCTCCCGTTATGTTTAACGAGAGGAAAATAACCTTTTATACATTCCTGCATTTGTGTGACAAGCATGCCGTGTTTTTTTGTGTGTGTGGGAGTCGTTGGGATTTCAATCATAATCGTGTCATGTGGCTTTGGTGGTAAGACTATCCACAGTGGTGCAGAAATAATGCAGCCTTAGTCGCCTTACCTCTCTCCACATAGTACGTTGGGTCCCACCAATCAGAAGGTGAAACAAACAAATTAATAAGAAAAATTAAAAGTGCCAGCGGTGTATCTTACCTCACACATCTCGCTACTGCTCGGGAACACTGTCCAATTGATCCCTCTGTTCGCTCAAGTACTATTTTAAGTGAATCCTTATTATAACATGCACACAAATTTTGGGCACTTGTATTCGACTTAAGTCAGTGTGCCACCATATCTCGTATACTTACTACTCCCTCCGTCTAGGTGTAATAAGTCACGTTAGAAGGTGCAACGGGACCAAGGTGCGTGTGTGTGTGTGTGTGTGTGTTTAACAGCATGTGTGTGTTAGAGAGTGCAATAGATCGACCTACTCCTACAGAGAGATGGTGTGTAGTGTACGATTTTAGCCGCGAGAGTCGGTGCATCCTCTCTTTTCCGGGCGTGTCCGGTAGGGACATGCGGATAGCTGCCATGCCCGCTCCTGACCAGCCTGGCCCACCCAAAGCCCCTCCATCGCCCGTGCGCGCTTCCCGCCTGAAATGGTCAGCGCCGCTCCAAAGAATCGGTGACGTATTCATGCCCGGGCAGAGCGAACGTGACCTCTCACTGGCGCAAGAGTGATGGTTGCTTCGTCCGTCCAACTTACTGCTGGGTCTATGTGATTTGACGGCCCATTGATCTTTATTACTGAGGTGGTAGGACTGCTCGATGTCCCACGCTTTTGGCGAAAGGAGGTACTACTACTACTAGATTACAATTTTCTCTATTCTTACAGCGGAGGAGTGAAAGAGAAGTGAAAACACGCAGGCTCAGTGATTACATGGCCCACCTCACACTATCACCGTGCGACACCTAACTCTTTACATAGTACTCCCTCCGTTCCTAAATATTACTAGATGAGTCCCCGCGCGTTGCCGCGGAACAGCGGTATATCTCTCTGCGCAAAATTATTGATTTCATAGAACTAAAAAAACTCTATAACCGCATGACAAATGTGGTAGCCAAACTAAATAAACTCCCATCATCATTTAGATCATCCCACGTAAGAAAAAAAGATCAGCCAACTCCTACTGCATAATGGGATTATATTTTTCTTTTTGACATGTTAATGGGACTTAAAAGCTCACTTACATGCATGCTACCGGTGCATGCTTGCATGCAGACATGTTGATGTGATTTAAAACCCACTCACATGCATGTGTCACGGTATTTATGCATGCTTGCATGTGTCTTAGTGCGAAGCCTCTCAATGTCTAGATCAGACGGCTATTGTGGACTGATTTACTTCATCTAACGGCTACATCAATTTTGATGATGTGGCTCAAGGAGAGGATAGAGAATTCCTAGTAGTGGGGGATAGCTATTACTAGTAGATAAGTCCTTGTAGAGATTCCACTAGGTGAACTACATACGGAACAAAATGAATGAAACTACACTTAAATGCATCTATATACATCCGCATGTGGTTCATGGTGAAATCTCTACAAAGACTTATATTTAGGAACGGAGGAAGTACTAGTATAGTACGTACTGTAATTTATCAGCGAGATAAATTTGTACAATGCTATGAAGCTTCCAGCTTCTATTACATGTATCTTGCGTCCAAGGTTGCCCGTTGCAACATTTCATCAAATACAAAGGAGACTAACATGCATGCTATTGCATCTCAATGATTGACAGATCATAGCAAATATGTACTACCTCCGTTCCAAAATAAGTGTCTCAACTTTGTGCAAACTTTAGTACAAAGTTGTACTACTACTAAAGTTGACACTTATTTTGGAATAGAGGCAGCTAAAGAAAAAATGATCCATGCAGTCCCTAGCCCTTGAACCGTGAACCCTGACCAGGCTTCAATTTGCTGGCAACGTTCGAGCTTCCTAATAAATGAAGTTTGCAACCTTTTGACCATTGGATCATTTTGCGCAGTTTCACCAAAATCGAGATGAGCATCCCTATGGCAAAGAAATTGAAGAAGCGTGATTAGAATAAGATTACTGGGACTAGTTTATGAGACATAAACTCATCACAAATACAGTATGTAGAAGCCAGTAGAGGTATCAGGTATGTGCGGGGCAAAGAAGTAGAGAAATATCCACAGGGAGTGATGTGGGCAGCTGGAGCAGTGGTGCAAGCCGGCTGTAAAGGGAGTTGTACCTGAGGGAAGTAGCTCAACCTTGAGGAGGGCGGCGGGAGGCGGCAACTTCCCACATCACGGCAGTGAGCAAGGGACGAAGGCAACCTCACCGGCTTTGTGAGAGAGAACGGCGGGGACCCCTGATCGGGACGTGCCGACAGTGTGTTTTCGCTGTCGGCGACGGCCACCGCATCTACACTAAGCATCCACCCCTTCCCCAAGCGAACGTGATCCGCCGGGATGTTAGAGATGTGGCCACAGTCGTTTTGTGCGAGAGAGTGTGAAGAGAGCAACCCCAGCAAGCAACCGTGTAGGCTGGCCCGTCCTGACTATGTACATAGTGGAGCGGTTTCCTTTTCTCTCCATATGAACCTATCATATTGCGTACGTGCCTCTAAAGAAAAAGAAACTTTATTTATAAATGACGCGGCACCTACTACTCGTTCTCCTATAACCTTGTGCTTGGCATCTCCAAAATATTAACCTTGCGATTGGCTCTTCGCCTCTTCGGGAAGTCGAGAAATAATGGTAGTGCAGTATATATCGTTCTGGCTATATGAGACGAAATGAATTGCTGCATGTCCACCACGTGGGCGAGGGTCGAGGGACGAGGGAGAGTGCTACATACGGAGCAAAATGAGTGAATCTACACTCTAAAATACGTCTATATACATCAGTGTTTGGAGTATGTACTAGTAGTTCATATTGAAATCTACTAAAGGACATATATATTCCAAACAATATGATATAATCTCTATAACCAAGGTAGTAGGGACTAGGAGTAAATGGAGGGAGTAGTAAATTTTTCTCCTCGTCCTGCGAGCCACCGCGCGCATGGGCGAGGGAGCGGGCGTAAGGCGGAGCAAGCTTCACCTCATCCTGCGAGCCATCGCGCCCGTGGGCGGGGGAGACGGCGTACTAAGCAAGCTTCTCCTCGTTCTGCGAGTTGACAGGACACATCAAAAGTAGTCCAGTGTATAGAGCCTTGCCTCTAAGGTAGGCCCCACATGGTTTGCCTCTTTTTTTAATTTAACATAACGCGTCAAGTCACAATTTGTTTGTTCACCCGTGGTAGACGATCCTCCCTCCACCAAGTGGACAACTAGTACACGTGCCAAATTACCACGTGGGCTGCCTTTTTCATACAGAAATGAGCTCCACCGTGTACCCGCGCGGGTGTGGTTGGGAAAGAGATGGGAGTACGTGCACCGTGCATGCACCTCTTCTCTTCGTGCACGTCCCCCACCTACGTGGGTGTGTGTGAGAGATAAAAACCGCGTTCGTGAGTGTT
>NC_041389.1:341943783-341946832 GCF_002162155.2 Triticum dicoccoides
AGTCGAAGAGAGGATCAAGTGGGTGGGTGCGAGATCGATGAAGACAGCCATCGAAATTGTGTGTGTGCGTGTGCAAGTCAAAGATATAGGGCGACTGGCCTACCGGAATGTTAGAGGGCACATGTCAAGTTTGTGTGTGGCAGGGAGACATGACTAGAGCGCTCGATGTATCGGTGTGTGTGGGAGGGAGGGGTGGGGGAGGGGTAGGCAGAGGCCTAACTATAGAGGTAGAACGACTCGTATATGTGTTGAGAAGGAGAGACCTAGCTATGTCTTGAGGGAGATCGGTCGACATTCATACATAACTGAACGACGGGAAATATGATGGGACAGAGAGAGAGAGGAGAGAGAGAGAGAGGGAGGGAGAGGGAGGGAGAGGGGTAGAGTGCTGGATGGGTGATGGAGTTGCTTCTCGGAGATGTTGGGAGAGGCCTACTAGACAAACTGAGGGTGGAACTGCAATGTTATCAATAAGAGTGGGATGTGTTTCTCTGTGTGCCTGTGCGTGATAGATCTGTCAGGGCGCATCCATGGATGATGAATGGGAATCATGTGTTTGGTAAGAAAACCTAACTAGATCGATAGATCAATTGTTGTTTGTCGGAGGAAGGGAGAGACACAACTAATGAGGTAGATCGATCGACGTGTGGGTAAAAACGAGTTATAAGGACCTAGCTAGCTATATGTATAGCGAGAGATCGGTCGGTGTAGGTCCATTTGTTAGAGGCAAATAAGGCCCGGCGAGATGGATAGACAGAGAGAATGGAGCTAGGAGGTAGTGCGAGAGGCCCAACTACTAGCTAGATAGGGGGAGGAGTGTGCGGTTGTGAGATCGATGAAAAGAGGGGCGAGAGTTTACACGTGTGTCTGACTGTATGAGAGACACGAGGCAAGGACACATAAAGGAAGAGATTGAAGGTGTGTGTGTGTATGTTGTAGGCAGGCATCCTGGAGAGGTTTATCGATCGGTGTGTGTCGGAAAGGAGTTGTGGAGACTCTAGGAGAATGACCTAAAGAAAAAAAATGAATGTGCCCGGTGGATAGAATGCCGAGGGAGGGGGAGGGCGAGGAGGGCGTGTGCATGCACGAGAGAAAGTTAGTGGTAGCTACAAAGGTTAGAGGATTGTGTGGGTGTAAGAGACTAACAAAGATCATAATTTGATATGAAAGCGGATTCATATATTTGAATAGGAGATCATAGTGTTAAACATTGCATGCATGAATATAGCGGTGATACACGTGTTGTGCACATGTTATACCATAATGTGATAATGCATAGCGTTTGCAACTCACAGCTAAATGCCGAACAATCTAAACCATACTATACATCAAACAATCTCACATTTTATTTGAATTTGTGATAATGTGTGGCGTTTGCAGCTTACAACTAAATATCAAGCAATCTAAACAATACTATATGTCGAACATTCTCACATTTTATTTGAATTTGTGGTAATGTGTGGTGTTCAACTCACATCTAAATACTTGTAGGTGTAGGGGGCGGGGCACCATACATAATGTGATAAACACATTATACATATGACATGGTTTAGATTATGAAGATCTAGCTAGAGCTAGAAATGTAATGTGATTTGAAATCAAAATAAAGTGGATTCAAAAAATCTAGTTTGAGTTCATATAGTACACATAGTTCATATGTAACTGGAGACTAATCATGTGGTGTGCTGTGAAGATAATACACAAACGAAACTTGACAATAATGATGATTGTAGATCTTATTAAAATAGAGAAACAAATTCAAATGCTTTGACTTCACAACAATCATTACTGTAGATCTTATTCAAATAGAGAAACGAATTCGAATTTAGTTCATATTGAAGTGGTAGTATATACGTTTGGAATGCACTAAAAGGTTCATTTGAGTAGTAGGTTGCATGCATTATACACGTAGCGAAATATTTTAATTGAACATAACATGAATTCAAAGTTTTGAATGACATTTGTAGTGCGCATTGATTTGGTACAGTACATGTTCGGCTTGTCCAGAAATTTCAACCCGCGCCTTGTTAGCCTGAAATATTTAAGATATATCTCTATCTCGTTGCGCTCCGACAACTCCCTCCATCTGAACCCGCGCCTTGCTATTCCGAAATTACAACGCGCGCAAAAACTCCCACCTCCTGTGAAATCCCGACACGCAAAATGCCCATGGTACCCCTGAACCGAAAGAACCGCCTCAAATCGGGGGGGGTACTTTCGTAACTTACCCCACATTTCAGACAAGCCCGTCTCTAAGCCATGGTTCCCCACTGCCATCCCATCCGCCCACCCATTCGTACACAAAACCCGCGACGAAACCCCACACCCTGCTCCGTCCGCCACCCAGCCGGAGCCTCTTCCCCGACAACGTCGTCCACAGCAACACCTTGACGTCCCTCATCCACCGTACCGGATGAGGATCCGTCATCGATCTCATCGTCCCGCCGGTTCAGCTACCCCGTCCTCCACCTCCAAGGAGCTGCCCCGATGTTCCCCTCGTCTTTCGCGCCACCTCCATTCCCACACCGCCGTCTTCACCTGCACCATCGGAAGAGCATCATCATCACTGTTTCCTCGGATGAAGCTGTGGACTAATCGGCACCACCAAAGAGGTTGTACACTAATCGCCGCATTTTCTTCTTGATTCGATCTCACGGTGCTGCCGGCGCTCAGTCCCGAGCCGACACGGCGCGACTCCATCCACGGCAGTGTCCCCGGCCACTTCCTCCATGGCGTCGCTCCCTCGTCGGCGACGTCCACATCAGTAGGAGTTGCTGCTGCTTTAGCTCTCGCTCGCGCTGCTGCTCTGCTCTTGCTCTTGGTCCCCTGCCTGGTCTGCTCTTGCTATTGCTCTTGCTCACGATGCTGCTCTCGCTCTTGCTCTTGCTTGCGATGCTGCTCCGATTTAGCTGCACTTCAGTCGACTGAATCGACTTTTGGGTCAGCCGATTTTCAGGGGGTGGGGTGGGGCTCGCCGGGGTGAAGGAAGAACTAGTCACAGCGGGGAGGGGGCTCGCCGGAGAGGTACCCCACTATCTATCTTAGGGTT
>NC_041389.1:341947231-342015807 GCF_002162155.2 Triticum dicoccoides
AGAGGAATGGTCGGGGCGGCGGCGAACCGGCGGTAGGGAGTGTTTTCGGGGCGGGCGGGGCAGCGCACCGCCGGCCGCGGCAGCGGGGGCCAGCTGTTTGGCCGGTGGTGGATGGCGGCTTAGGGGGGTGGAGGTTGAAGATGAACCGCACGCCCTTGGTTTCGTATCCAACGGCTGCAAAATCGACTGACCAGAGATGAAAAAGTCAGTCGACCGACGTGTAGCCTCACCTTGCTAGTGCGTTCAGTTTCGACAGCAAAATTCAGTTTCGATAGCAAAATCCAGTTTCAACAGTTAAGTTCAGTTTCGACAGTTAAGTTCAGTTTCAACAGTTAAGTTCAGTTTCGACAGTTAAGTTCAGAGATGAGCGGCTGATGTATTTTACATCTAGCACTTTGTGGTTATGTATTTTACGTCATGTATTGGAGATGCTAATAGAATTCCACTCAGGTTAACGTTGTTCATTGTCTCTCTTGTCCTGCTTCAACCTCGGCGTCGTACAACTCACCGGAGCTGCTCCAACGACGAAACCCTCCATCACAGCGGAGCAGTACCTCGGGCTCCATCTCCAGACGCCTAAGATCTTCTTCCCCTCCTCCGACAGCAAAGTCAGCCGGAGCATCCTCGCCGGCCAACCCAATCACGCTGAGATCGACATGGCTTTGCCAAAGAGGTTGTACACTTGTTGCATCTCTTTTTTACTCTACATGTTATATATATTATCCACTGAGCACACGGATTTGTTCCTTTAGTGTCTCCTTCAAAGAAAAAACATAGGAATTTTAATTTTCTCTTGTCCTCCTTTTTAAATTCCTATTCATGAAGCACAAGACTAAGAGATAGTTGCATAATAGCATTATAACCGTACATTTTCTTGTGGTTTGACTTAATCTCACCATGCTTCTTTACATCCTGTGATCTTCCAATTGTTGTGAATCAAACACCCAGATTGGCAGAAATCCTGTGTTTTTAAATTCTCTGTTTTGCATGTGCATTCCTATCCTATTCCTGTCTATTTCCTATCCCTGCATTGTTGGAATCCTCCAATTCAAATGAGCCCTTACAGAATTACTTCTCTTAGAGATAGTTGTCAAAGAAAACCTTGTGTGGTTTGTCCCGCTCCCGCTGCGCCGTCGTCCACCCAGCTCAGCTGCTCCAACGACAGAAGGGTCCAGCACAGCAGGGTTCCGGCCTCCAGACTATCTTTCGCCGCCTCAGATCTTCTTCCCCGCCGCTGGTAGCCATGAAAACTGCATTACCATCATCAACCAAGCAGATGACCTCGAGGACTACACGGGTCCGCAAGAGAGGTCGCACTCTTTCGTGTCTGCTTACGTTATGCATTGCTTAATATTACATGCTACTTTATCGTCCTGTTCACCGATTAGACTCTGAGTCAGCTCCAAACTAATGGTGAAACTTGAGTTTTTAAATGGTTGTGGGGAACATATCGGGGCCGCTATCAATAGTATCTATCTACTATCTGGTTAATCTCCGGTGTCTACTATGAGTTTCATGTTGGGTGGGAAACAAATAGTAAAGAAGCCATTATCTTTATTTTTTAACTGAAGCCATTATCTGCCTGCTATTATTGGTTTTGGGTCTATCCACAGGTTGCTACCATCACTCTGGATTTCTGCATGCACTCCTTACATAATCTCACTATGTTTTATTCCTATGCATGACAGTTATTGTAAACAATGGAACTAAACATGTAGAGTAAAAGAGACGAGCCTTGCGTGGCAATAAAATTTCATGCAAACGTCGCTCCATGGTAGGCGCAAAGGCAGCCCCCCTCCATGCATTTCGGATTGTAATCGAGAGGAAGATATCTGTTCTGAGGGGGATTCAGAAGGAGAAGACAACTCCTATTTACCCCCTGAAGTCTTCGCTCTAACTTGGCATGCTGATGTTGGTTATATCATGCATATGGTGTCTTGCATTGCTTACTTTATACATCAAATATGTCATCTGCTTAGTTTAGACATCCTTTGTGCGAATGCCATCTGTTTAGTTAATTAATTGTTTATGTGAATTATGCAACGCCATCTTGTTTAGCCAGGCATCATATATGTGAATTTTGCAATGGCATCCTGCTTAGCCAGTCATCTTATATGTAAATTGTATCAGGCCATCCTTTTTTTTCCTTACATATTACATTTGTCAACAATGTTAGTACATTCAACTACTCTTCGTGTGCATCAGCCATTTAACACGGTGATGGCAAATTCTAGAGTGAAAACAAGGTCTTCAGAGCAGACTATGCTATCTGACGAAGCGCATATCTCGCTGGTTACGGATAGCTCCTCAGAGGAGGATTCAGAGACAGATGAACAGTCCTATCCCCCCCGACGTGTATGCTCTAACTTGGCAGGGTTATGTTGATCATGTCGTGTGTATGGTGTCTCACATTGCTATGTCATTTGATTAGTTTAGACATGCTTTCTGTGAATGCCACCTATTCAGTGTCTAATTACCATATATGTGAATTATGCATTGCCATCTTGTTGCAAGACATTATATATGTGAATTATACAATGCTATCTTGTTGCAAAGGCATTATATATGTGAATTATGCAATGTCATGTTGTTTAGCCAATCATCATGTATGTGAATTATATCATGCTACCATTTTTTGTATTATGTGTTCCATTTGTCGATAACGTTTGTATATTCAACTACTCTTCCTGTGCATCAGCCATTTGAAGCGGTGATGGAAGTATCTGGAGTGAAAACAAGGTATTCAAATCAAACAATGCTACCTGCTGAAGCAGGCACCTTGTTGGTTACAGAGAGCTCCTCAGAGGAGGATTCAGAGACTGATGACCAGTCCTATTTCCCCCCTGAGGTCTATGCTCAAACTTGGCAGGGTTATATTACCCATGTCATGCATGTTGTCTTGCATTGCTTAGTTTTTACATCATATATGGATTGCCATCTGCTTACTTGCTTACTATATAAATCATATATTTGAATTATATCATGCCATCATGTTTACATAGTACATACACATCATCTATCTGAATTATGGCATGGCAACCCATTTAATAAAGACATCATATAGTTATATCATCTCATCCTGTTTAGTGTTTACAGTCATCATATTTTGAATTATGGCATTCTATCCGTGAATGTATGTGAATTATGGCATGCCAACCTATTTAATAAACACATTATATAGTTATGTCATGTCATCCTATTTACATAGTCTCATATTTTGAAGTATGTCTTTCCATCTTTTTTAGTTAGCCATCATAATGTGAAATTGTGTCATGCTATCATGTTTAGTTAGCCATCATATATGTGAAATTGTGTCATGCTATCCTGTTTGGTTAGACAACATAAATATGAATTATTTCATGCCCTCTTTTATTCCCCACTATCCATTGCACCTGTCTATCATACAATGTCTATACTTTCAATTACTTTTCTTGTTTATCAGCCATTTGAATTGGAGAGCGTGATGGCAGTATCTAAGGGAGTAACAACACGGTCTTCAGAAAAGATAGTGCTACCAGTTGATGCAGATAGAACCACAGTTGTACTTGCCCAAGGACCAGATCCACCACACATAACCCAGACTCTCGCAGATTGTACCCCTACCTAGTTGGACAGAGAACCAGCTACACCCCTTCTAACCCCAACCCCGGCAGATAGTAACCCAGTTCCAGTTGACACAGCACCGTCTCCACCAGAGAGCACCCAAACACGAGAATTTAGTAAGGGAACTGCAGTGCCCAAAGCACGAGGACCACCACTCCGAATTCCAACTCAACGCTTAAAGGAGAAGAAGATTTGTTCTCAGGTCAGGTTCTGTAGCTATGGTTCATACTCCTTTGCTCTTCCATTACTGTATTTACTCATACCAACTATTTTCAAATTTGAAGGATGGAATTGAAACTCCAATGGTGCAACAGGTATGTTTTAAACCTGTTTCTTTAACTGGTTTGCTGTTGTAACCTGCTCTATGTTGATTTCAGTTTCAATTGAATAATCAGTTATGTTCTCATGTCATGCACATTACAAGTGTTGTTATTGATCTATAGTTACCCACACTTATATTCTGTCTATAATGCTTTGTCTTGAACAAATATTAATTGAACTGTGTCTCTATCTTGATTTGGCAACAAAAACTATAATGATATAGACCATAAAGTGACCATGGTACATAGATATATGTTTGTTTCATGTTGTTATCCTGTCCACTTTAATACTGAACTCATTTACCAAAATGAGTTTCATATACAACATGGTAAACATGTGATCTGTCTGCTTGTTTCTCTTTTAGAATGTGGACAAAATATTGGAGAACAGTACCGCGTTATCCAATGGTAAAGGAAGTAATGCAGATAATGTTCAAGATAGTGAGACATCCCTGTTGGTCTCCAAGAAAGCTGATAAAAACTATCTTGACGACAGTGAGGGAACCCAAAAGTCTTGTCTTGCTGTAGTGTTCGAGTTACTGGCCACTACTGCTGGCACAAGCTCTTCGAACTCGCTACCTAAATCAGTTCGTCTTCTTGAGTCTCAACTTCAAGTTGAAAGACATCGATCAGATGTGCTACGATAGGAAGCTGAAGGACTGAGGAAGTCCTTGCAGAATTCAGATGCATATTTTCTGGTGCAACAGCAAGCGCTGGAGGATTTAAGTGCCAAACAAGAGAAAGTTAATAAGCTTGCTAAGCATCTTGCCAGCATTATGGGTACCCAGGATATTGTTTCCTGAGATCTTCTAAGGTGGGTTCAGTTCTGGATTTGTTTTGTTGCAGCGTTTATTTGCGCTGGTCGCCAACTTTGACAACCAGTGTATATGATATGCTGCTTTATTCCCTATATTTGCACTGGTGGAGAACTTTGATGCCCAGTGGATGTAATATGTGTAATAGTCGTGATAGCCTAGCGTTAGTTGCTTGCTTATTTATTTCCTTGTTGTCTTGTTTATTTGTTTGCTTGTAGTCATTGCAGTTCTTTTTCCGTGGTTTGCTAGTGGTTGCAATAACCTATTTTTTAAAACTAGGCCACAAGAACCATGGGCTAATATTTACTGTAGTGAAACTGGGCCTCCGACTGGTCATAGAAACAGTGGGCCTTATAAGGGCCATAGAAACAATGAGCCTCCTACGGGCCATAGAAACAATGGGCCTTCTGCGGGCCGTATCATCAATGGGCCTTATACGGGCCGTATGATCGATTGGCCAAACATGGGCCAAACATACCGCATTATGGTCGTAAACGGGCTGGAGTTCGAATCGTCCGTTCATGTGTCGACCATAACGGGCCATCGTTAATAGGCCGTATTTGATGACGCTATGAAAACGGCCCAACGTATTAACGGACCACAAACGGGCCGACTGTAACCACGGGCTGAATTTGGCCCACAAGCAGAAAATGACAGTAACGGGCCATAAGTAAACGAATGCTGGAAATGAGCCCAAGAATAAATGGGCTCTGAGAAGGCCGAAAGAAAACATGGGCTAGAAACGGCCCAACAGAATAATGGGCCGTTAATGGGTATAAAGTGATACACTGTTCATTACGGGCCAGTTTCACCATGGGCCGTTAATTGGTGTAAAGTGATAAACTGTTCATTGCCGGCCAGTTTCACCAGGGGCCGTTAATAGGCCAAGAGTTACATAGGGCCTCATATGGGCCGAAAGACGTCATGGGCCATACATGCACCAGAAGTGAAAACGGTCTGGAATCATATTGGATGGCCCAGATGACGCTACTGGGCCTAATTCGGATAGGGCGTAACGGGCCTTGGGTTAGCGGGATGTAAATGGGCTATATGCGAATAGGCCGTTAATAGGCTTTCCATGGGTCGGCCCGCCACCTTTTGACCAAGTCAAACGGGTCGGCCTTTTCACAGGAATGGGCCTCTGTTGGGCTGTGCCACGTGTCGACGTATCATAGGCACCTTCCGTCCAATGAGTGGATGACATCTGTCCCAACGATGAGCCGACACGTGTTTCCTCCAGCCAATGATGATTTTACATGTGGAAAATCCCCATTGGTCGGGGTTGTTAATGGGTTATCGGATCCAAAACCCGACTCCATAGCTTAACGGCGTTCCGTTACGGTGGATGCCACGTGTCGGTCACCCTTGACGAAAGCACTTCTGTGACGCGCGATTTATCGTCATGGAAGTGGACACTTCCGTGATGATAATTTTGGTAATGGCATGGAACACTTCTACGATAGCACAGGTATGACTATCTTGATTCTGTCATAAAATCGTCATGAATGTACATGCATGACAGAAAACGCGACCTATTATGACAAACACGTATCATCAAGGAAGTGTATTTTTTTTGTAGTGATGTGTGTCCATTTCAGAGAACATTCGAAGATTCTAGGATATTTAGCTCACACTGCAACTTGCTAAATCTCTTCTCATCCAAGGGCTTAGTGAAGATATCGGCCGGCTGATCTTCATTGCTAACGTGGTCGATGGAGACGTCGCCCTTCAACACATGATCACGAAGAAAATGATGACGAATCTTGATGTGCTTGGTCTTCAAGTGCTGAACTGGGTTATGAGCAATCTTGATAGCACTCTCATTATCACAGTAGAGAGGCACATTCTTCACGTTGACGCCATAGTCCTTGAGAGTTTGCTTCATCCATAGTAGTTGAGCACAGCATGATCCAGCAGCACTGTACTCAGCTTCTGTAGTGGAGAGTGATACGCAGTTCTGTTTCTTCGAGGACCAACAGACCAAAGATCGTCCAAGGAAATGTCATGTGCCTGATGTTGACTTGCGGTCCACACGATCACCAGCATAGTCAGATTCTGAATATCCAATGAGATCAAACGAAGAGCCCTTGGTATACCATAGTCCAAGTGTTGGTGTGTGAGCTAGATATCGAAGAATATGCTTCATAGCCTTATGGTGTGATTCCTTCGGTGTAGCTTGAAATCGGGCACACGTGCAAACACTAAGCACAATATCCGGCCTAGATGCACATAGGTACAATAAAGAGCCAATCATGGAGCGGCATACCTTTTGATCGAAGTCTTTACCATTTTCATTAGTGCATAGATGGCCATTTGTGGGCATTGGAATTTTGACCCCTTTGCAATCTTGCATGCCGAATTTCCTCAATACGTCCTTGAGGTATTTCTCCTGAGATATGAATATGCCATTGTGTTGTTGACAAATTTGAAGACCTAAAAAGATTTTCAATTCTCCCATCATAGATATTTGATATTCTTCACTCATCATATAGGCAAATTCATCACTGTATCGTTGGTCAGTACAGCCAAAAATGATATCATCAACATATATTTGGCACACAAACAATTCATCATCATAAGACTTAGTGAAAAGAGTTGGGTCGAGTGAACCGGGTTTGAAGCCTTTCTTCATGAGGAATTCCTTCAAAGTATCATACCACGCCCGAGGGGCTTGCTTGAGGCCATACAGGGCCTTGTTGAGTCTGAAGACTTTGTCAGGATTCTTTGGATCTTCAAAACCCGGGGGTTGAGAAACATATACTTCTTCCTCAAGATTATCATTGAGGAATGCACTTTTCACATCCATTTGATATAAGGTGATATTATGATGGTTAGCATAAGCAAGTAATATGCGAATAGCCTCAAGTCTAGCAACAGGTGCAAAAGTTTCATCGAAATCAATTCCTTCAACCTGTGTGTAGCCTTGAGCTACAAGTCGTGCCTTATTCCTCACCACAAGGCCATTTTCATCTTGCTTGTTGCGGTAGATCCACTTTGTGCCAATAATGTTGTGCTTGCGAGGATCTAGACGTTTGACAAGTTCCCAGACGTTGTTGAGCTTGAACTGATGTAATTCTTCTTGCATAGCTTGAATCCACTCAGGCTCCAGAAATGCTTCATCTACCTTAGTGGGCTCTGTGATAGAGACAAAAGCAAAGTGCCCACAAAAGTTAGATAAATGTGAAGATTTTGAGCGTGTGAGAGGACCTGGTGCTTCAATGTCATCGATGATCTTCTCAATTTGCACTTCGTTTGCAATACGAGGATGAGCGGGTTGTCTTCGAGGAATTTGATCCGCATTCTCTTCAGGAGCATTTTCCTCAGCACCATTTTCTTCAGGTGTGCCAGCTCGATGTTCATCACATTCTGGAATGAATTCTTCAGCAGATTCTTTGGTGGGAATGACATCCTCAGTGGAGTTGAACTTGATAGAATCCTCAGGTGTTGGTTCATCTATCACAGAAGGTAGGTGCTCTCTCTGCGAGCAATTAGTTTCATCGAACCGCACATCTACAATTTCAACAACCTTCTGAAGAACGTTGTTGAAGACTTTGTAGGTGTGCGAGTCCTTTCCGTAACCAAGCATAAAACCCTCATGTGCTTTCGGTGCAAATTTAGAATTATGATGAGGATCTCTAATTCAACATTTAGCACCGAAGACTTTGAAGTAACTCACATTGGGTTTCTTGTCAGTGAGGAGTTCATAGGCGGTCTTCTTGAAGAATTTGTGAAGATATACTCTGTTGATGATGTGGCATGCAGTATCAATAGCCTCAATCCAGAACCGACGAGGTGTCTTGTATTCATCAAGCATAGTGCAAGCCATCTCAAAAGGACTTTTGTTCTTGCGCTCCACGATGCCATTCTGCAGAGGAGTATAAGGAGCAGATAACTCATGAGTAATACCAAGTTCATCAAGATAGCCATCAAGACCGGAATTCTTGAACTCAGTCCCATTGTCACTTCTGATGTGCTTGATCTTCACACCGAAGTTGGTTGAAGCCCTCGAGGAAAATCGTTTGAAGACTTCCTGCACCTCATGTTTGTAAGTGACAATGTGCACCCATGTGTAATGAGAATAATCATCAACAATAACAAAGCCATATAGAGATGCGTCATTTGTAACAGTGGAATAATGATTAGGACCGAAGAGATCCATGTGAAGCAATTCAAATGGTCGAGTGGTAGTCATGATAGTCTTCGCTGGATGCTTAGCCTTTGTCATCTTTCCAGCTTCACAGGCTCCGCATAAGTGATCCTTGAGGAATTTGACATTCTCAATGACAATGACATGCTTCTTCTTTGCAAGCATGTGCAAATTCCTCATGCCAGCATGACCAAGTCGTCGATGCCATAGCCAGCCTTCTGAAGCTTTTGCAAGTAGGAATACGACCGGTTGTGGTCCTGTAGAGAAATCAACAATGTACAAGCCTCCTCTCCTAGAGCCTTCGAAGACTTTGGAATTGTCAGCTTCCATGATCACAACGCAACGATATTTGCCAAAGACAACAACCATATTAAGATCACAAAGCATTGAGACAGACATGAGGTTGTATCCTAAGGACTCGACAAGCATGACTTTGTCCATGTGTCTATCCTTTGAGATCGCAACCTTACCTAGACCCAATACCTGACTTTTGCTTTGTCAGCGAAGATGATATGATTTAGATGTGACGGTGATAAAGGAGCATCCATCAATAGATTCTTGTCACCAGTCATGTGATTTGTACATCCACTATCGAGGACAAACTCATTGGCTTTGGTTTGATCATCCTGCAGATGAATTAGTGCAACTTACGAACTCATATACTTCATCAGTGAAGAATGTGACATCAATATCATCAGATCAATTTGCACAGGTAAATCAGTATTGAGGATGTGAGAAATGAAAATTCATTTCTTCAGGATTAGCCTGCGTCCTGTCAGACACTGTTTAGGTCTCCAGCAAATTCTTCAGACGTTTTGAGCACGTCTGGAGACCTGACCCTGCATAAAAGATTAGTTCTTTTTCTTCACCACCCACATCTGAAGGGGTGGCAAAGAGTTCATCACTCTGCAAGCACCATATGAGAAAGGTGGCATAGAGGCTAGTCCACTTAGTTTCACATAAGAGGGGTTAGGGTAAGCATATGAATAAGAAGAGAAATTCTTATGAACATAATGATTAGAAGAATAATGCTCATATTCATAGCCCTTAGCTCTACCCTGCGAAACAGAGGGGTTAGCACGATGATGATCATATGAGGACTTTGATCCTTTCGAGGAATTTGATTCACGTGAGGAATTTTGTCCGTTTGAGGACTTGGATCCATATGAAGAGTTTGGTTCATATGAAGAATTTGATCTGGAGTTCCTATTCTTCACAGGTGGTGTCATGAGGACATTCACCTAAAGACTTTCAAGGCAACTTTTGGGAACCCAGATTTTCTTCATAGGGGAACCGTTCCTGCAGTTAGTGCCAACATATCTAGCAAATACTCACCATTCTGATTTTTGAACAGTTTATAGTTGGAGTCAAATGACTCATCAGAAGAATGAGGAGATTCACATGTAAAGCCAGATAAGTTGGATGGATCAACTGGGGGTCCCTTTGCAGCAACCCATGAGGTTTTGGGGTACTGCTCAGGCTTCCAATATGTTCCATCAGCATTGAGTTTCCTCTCAAAGGCAATACCCTCTTTCCTAGGGTTTCTTTTGAGGATTTGCTTTTTGAGCACATCACAAAGAGTCTGATGCCCTTTGAGGCTTTTGTACATGCCTGTCATGTAAAATTCCTTCAGCCCTGCATCATCAGTGATACTAGCAATGTCCTCAGATGAGGAATTAGTGATAGCAGAGACAGGTGAAGAATTTGTAGCATTAGAAGCACTTGAAAATTCAGGTGAAGAATTAGCAGATTCACGTTCAATGCACTTCAGACATGGAGGAACAAATTCTTCCTGAGTAGCGCTGATTTGTTGAGCAAGTAATGAATCGCACTCCTGCTGAAGATCTTCATAATCCACTCTTAGCTTTTCAAGATCTTGCTTTCTTTGAAGAAATTCATAAGAAAGCTTCTCGTGATCAGATAAGAGAGTGTTATGATGACCTTGAAGGTTGTCAAACTTGGACTGAAGTCTCTGAAGATTTTCAATCAAGGTTTTAGTGCGATCCAATTCTTCACCCAACATATCATCACTTTTATCTAGCATGTTTTGAACTTTTTCAAAATCCTTTTGTTCTTTCGCAACAATCTTAGCAAGTTTAGAGTAGCTGGGCTTGAGGTTTTCATCAGATTCATCCTCACTAGATTCAGAGGAGGCGTATTTAGTTACCTTGGCACCCTTTGCCATGAAGCAATAGGTGGGAGTGTAGTCATCATTGCCTTCATTGGCCTTGTTGGTGAAGCCATTTTCTTCAAAGTTGAAGATAGACTTGCTGACGAATGCAGTAGCGAGAGCTAGGCTCGCCACACCAGACTCGGACTCCTCAGATGCCTTCTCGTCCTCATGTTCCTCAGATTCAGCCTCGGAGTACATTTCCTTGCCAATGAATGCCCGAGCCTTCTTGGAGCTGCTCTTCTTATGAGATGAAGACTTCGAGGATTTTGATGATGAAGACTTTGAAGATTTCTTCTTCTTCTTTGCGTCATCAGAACTGTAATCCTTGTATTTCTTCTTCTTTGATTCCTTATCCCACTGAGGACAATCTTGGATGTAGTGACAAGGTTTCTTGCATTTGTGGCATAGCCTCTTTTTGTAGTCACTGGATGAGGAATCATTGCTCCTTGAGGATTTTCCAAAGCGGCCACGTCTTGAGAACTTCTGAAATTTCTTCACGAACAGTGCTAGTTCCTGGCTCAGTTCTTCAGGGTCACCAAGGCTGCTAGCAAAGTCCTCATCTTCAGACTCAGAGACTGCCTTGGCCTTCAGAGCACGTGATCTGCCATAGCTCGAACCATAGAGATCTCTCTTCTCAGCAAGCTGGAACTCATGAGTATTTAGCCTCTCGAGGATATGAGCGGGATCAAGTGACTTGTAATCAGCACGTTCTTGAATCATCAGTGCCAAAGTATCAAATGAAGAATCGAGCGATCTCAGCAATTTGTTCACGACCTCATGGTCGGTGATGTCAGTGGCGCCAAGCGCTTGAAGCTCATTTGAGATGTCAGTGAGGCGATCGAAGGTTTGCTGGACATTTTCATTGTCGAGTCTTTTGAAGCGGTTGAAGAGATTGCGAAGAACGTCAACACGAGAGTCACGTTGAGTTGAGACTCCTTCATTCATTTTGGACAGCCTATCCCAGATAAGCTTAGCAGTTTCCAAACCACTCACTCTTCCATACTGTCCTTCGCTCAGATGGCCACATATGATATTCTTCGCTTGAGAATCGAGTTGCTTGAATCTCTTCACATCAGTAGCGTTCAGAGAAGGTGTGACTGAGGGAACACCATTTTCCACAACATACTTGAGATCGTTATCAATTGCCTCAAGATGCATTCGCATCTTATTCTTCCAGTAGGGGTAGTCCATTCCATCAAAGGTAGGACACCCAGCAGAGACCTTGATCATACCTGCGGTCGACATAACTAAACTCCAGGCGGTTAAACCAAAATCACACAGAACAAGGGAGTACCTTGCTTTGATACCAATTGAAAGTGCGTTATATCGACTAGAGGGGGGTGAATAGGCGATTTTTATGAATTCTTCACTGAGGAATTTGCTGGTGAGGAAATTCCTAAATGAAGAACTACTTGCAGCGGAATAAGTACTCAATAGTAAACATAGCAGAACACACACATAGTCATCATGATGAAATGAAGACCAGCACAGAGTACAGAAAGCGTAAGCACAGGATAACACAATATGAAGACAGACTGAGTGAAGAAATTGAACTGAGGAAATTGGGAAAGTCAAAGTCAAAGTCTTCAAACAGATATGAACAAGCACACAACAACAGAAATAAGGAAATGAAAGAGTTGAGGAAATAGAACCAGTAGGCTCGGTGAAGACAATGATTTGGTAGACCAGTTCCAACTGTTGTCTCAGTTGTACATATGGTTGGAGCGGCTGAGTATTTAAACTCTAGGACACACAGCCCTAGACACACAGTCCTCACTGTATTATCCTTGAGCTAAGGTCACACAGACCTCGCCCAATCACTCGTGGTAAGTCTTCAGGTGACTTCCGGACCTTCACAAACTTGGTCACTCGGCGATCCACAATTCCTCTTGGATGCTCTAGACCTTGACGCCTAACCGTCTGGAAGAAGCATAGTCTTCAAAGGTAACAAGCGTCGGATCCACGCAGGATCAATCTCTTCAGTGATGCTCAATCACTTTGGGGTTTTGAAGGTTTGGGTTTGGGTTTTCCTCACTTGATGATTTTCACTCAAAGTCCTCGGAGGATGGGATGCTCTCAAATGACAAGTGTCAGTTTCTCTCAGAGCAGCCAACCAGCTAGTGGTTGTAGGGGGCGGCTATTTATAGCCTAGGGAGCAGCCCGACAAGATAAGACATAAATGCCCTTGTCTGTTATGACCATTAGGTGGGTAGATATTTTGGGACAGCTGGCGCATAGCACAGCAACGGTTGGAATATTTGACTCTCAAATTCCGCAGGGCTATCATGTTCCTCACTGTGTAGGCAATCCGCACTGGAGAATTCCTAACTCCTCAGTCAGAACAAATTCCTCAGAGACCAGAAGAACTTCGTCTCTGTCACTGAAGAATATGACTGAATTGTATGAGATTTCCAATGGCTTCACTCGAAGGGATTGGTAGGTGTAGGATTTTGAGTTGAGCATCACATGGAAATTTTTCCTTAGTATTTCCTCGACCCCCTTTAACAGTACGGTGTTTCCTATGACTCAAGAAAGAGAAAATGAAACTATAAAAATAAAAGTCTTCATGTTTCATGTTCCTCGAATGATTGCCAAGTCTTCAAGGTTACACCAATTTCTTCACTTTCAAAGTCTTCAGAAAGTCTTCAGAAATCCAAAGTCTTCAGTTGAAGAACTTCATTTTTAGGGGTCGACTTTCTCTGTAAATATCAAACTCCTCATAGACTTATAGACCTGTGTACACTCACAAACGCATCAGTCCCTTAACCTATAAATCTTCAATACACCAAAATCACTAAGGGGCACTAGATGCACTTACAATATGCTTGTGTATTGATTGCCGACACCGTTCCCTCTCGATAAGTCCTGCTCTGGAGAGTGCTCTAGAGTACCTGTCTAAGGAGCAGTACCCCCTGTTGATCTACCAGGCAAGCAAACCCCCTTGTTCATTCCGATACAATCCTACTCTCTCGCTCCTGCTCCCAGTTATTGCATTAGGACAACAACGATTCAATTGCTACTTTGTGCTGCAGTAGTTGAACCCATTCCTCTGCATGACCTGTCATTGCCACAGTAAATAGTTGAAACCCACTAGCATGTGTAGGAGTTGATTGAGCCATGTTGTGTTCCTACCATGCCATGCATGTTATTGCTTAGAGTTGTGTCAGGTCTGATTCATTGGGAATGAATTGGAGTGTTATGATATGTTCTGGTGCTGAGAGTTAAGTGTGTGAACACGATTTGGTAAAGGTAGTGGTGAGAGGCCATGTAGGAGTACATGGTGGGTTGTATCACTGGAACCATCCTTAAGCACTGAGTTCTGTGTATGTTGTCCAATGACTAGCTACTACCACACATTGGAATGCTTAAGTGCCCCTCTCAACTTATTAACCAACTTGATCTCTGTCCCGGAGTTGCAATTAGTCTCTGGTGTTTGTAGGTAGTGTTAGTAGTCTACCAAGTGGCACCCGGCCAGGTGGGCTTGGGACAGACTAGGCACAGTGGCACGGTGTATCAAGTGGCACCCGGACGGCGGGCTTGGGAACCCTGCTCACATCGTTTGGGGCCGTGAGCGACACCCCGGCCGGATCTCCTTGCGGATGGAACCCGAATAGGCGATAAACCTGGACTAGAGTCTTGTGTGGTTAGTCAGGTCGTGGACGACACCCTCGCCAGGCTTCTGCTTGAAGGTTGTCGAGATACATGACGTGTACATGGAGGTAAGTGGCGAGAGCGTGTGTGAAGAAGTACATCCCTGCAGGGTTAACATGATCTATTCGAATAGCTGGGTCCTCGGTTATGGACTTCTTGGATGCTTACGTGATACATAGACAACTTGATGTGGATACTCTAAAATGCTCAAGAAAAGTGTGAGTGCTATGGATGGCCTTCTCGTAGGGAGACGGGGATGAATCCATAGTAGTGTATTGTGTGGTGTTTAGTGGACTCGTGTGCGCCATCCCACCTCAAAGAAGTTTCTTGTAGTCGTAGAACAGGATAGACACTAAGTCAAAGCTGGCTTGCTGCAACTAAACCCCACATTACCTTCTTGATACAAATGCATGTATGATAGGATCTGATGTAAGTCTTGCTGAGTACCTTTGTACTCATGTTGCTTTATTTATGTTTTTGCAGCGGAGACTTCGGTCTTACTAGTGTTCTCTTGGACTTCGACAAGTAGCTTGTACCTCAGCTATGATCTAGATCGTATGTTGTAGATAGTCAGGCTCTTCAGCCTTTCATTTATAGATGTCTGTACTCAGACATGTAATGCTTCCGCTTGTTGCTTGTTTGCTCTGAATGTTGGGTCATGTGACCCCTGTTTGTAATAAATGCTATGATGGCTCTTTGATCCTTATCTATATGAGTTGTTGAGTTATGTTGTGATGCCATGTTGTATAGCACATACTTGCATGTTATGCGTATGTGTAATGTGTATTGCTATGTGTGGGATCTGACTATCTAGTTGATTATCCTTAGTAGCCTCTCTTACCGAGAAATGTCTCCTAGTGCTTCCACTGAGCCGTGGTAGCTTGCTACTGCTCCAGAACACTTAGGCTGGTCGGCATGTGTCCTTCTTCGTTCATGTGTCTGTCCCTCTGGGGAAATGTCATGCGGTGACTACTGGAGTCCTGTTAGCCTGCTATAGCCCGGTTTATCGGAGTCCTGCTAGCCCAGTTGCTACAGCCCGAATTCACTCGCTGATGGCCGACACGTTCGATGCTGGGTCATGTATGCATGTCCCTGTAAGTTAGTGCCACTTTGGGTTCACGACTAGCCTTGTCAGCCAAGGTTCTCTGTCATATGGATGCTAGAGACACTGTCATATACGTGTGCCAAAAGGCACAAACGGTCCCAGGCATGGTAAGGCGACACCCGTGGGAATCCGTGCGTGAGGATGCAAAGTGATATGAGGTGTTACATGCTAGATCAGTGAGACATAGAATCGGCGTCCTGACAGCTTTGGTATCAGAGCATGACTGCCTGTAGGATTACCAAGCCAAACTGGTCGAAGTTGAGTCTAGAAATTCTTTAGTTATGTAATGGAATTGATTGTGGGAAGGAACGTAAGGCTCTTTTTACTCCTTTACCTCATGGCCTTCTGATCTGAGTCATCCTATCTTTCTTACGGGGTTAAGGAACTAGGCTTCCTCTTATGTCTATCACGATCACGTGTTACTACTCCATAGTCCCATAGTATTGGTTGATTAGAGTCATACCCCAGTTTCGAGTACTTCCGGTGTAGCCTATTTAGTTCTATCCCAGAACCTTGAGTGGTGATGTTGAGTTGTTGTACTATCCCATTTTGGCAGGATGTCTCGTTCTGGGCATTTTACTGCCGTTATGCTGCCGGAATTTCCCTAGGAGTTCGAGAGTTACTAATTTCCCTGTCCTACATTCTACAGCCTATAGTTGATGCTGATTCCGTCCTTGGTTTCCTTTCTCAAGATGTCATCAGTTAAGCGAAGTTTTCTTGCACGTAGCCAGAACCACAGAGATGGTAGGGATGAGGATCCTCCCGACCAGCCTTCGTTGGCAGAGTTCATGTTAGAGATGGAGAGAAACAAGCGTGAGTCTAACCGCTTGTTGGCACGTATTGAGGAGAACACCGCATATCAGTTCAAAGGGTCTGCAACCATTCATGACTTCATTCGCTTGCACCCACCTACCTTTCATCACTCCATTGAGCCACTCGATGCAGATGACTGGCTCCATAGCATCACTCATAAGCTGCATACCACGAACGTAGCTGAAGATGACAAGGTCACCTATGCCACATACCACCTAGAAGGTCCTGCTAGTCTTTGGTGGCAGAACTATGAGGCTATGCTTCTAGCTAGCCAGATTCCTACCTGGAGGGATTTCATTGAGGCTTTTCGCGAGCATCACATTCCCCAGGCCCTCACGATCGCAAGAGAGAAGAGTTCTGTAGTTTCACACAGATTAAGATGGTTGTTGATGCTTACAGTAGAGAGTTTGAGAACCTTACCCGCTATGCTTCAAAAGAGGTGTCTACGTACGCCAAGAAGCAGGCTAGGTTCCGGAAGGGTCTCAACCCCAAGTTGCGTCGTGATCTCCACCTGCATCATTGTGATACATTCCAAGCTCTTGTGAACAAGTCCATTAATGCAGAAACATCTCAGCTCACTTACGAGGAGTCTCGTAAGCACACCGGTGATTTGGGAACTTCTTCCGGTTCTGGTTCTCAGAAGCGCCGGATTTGGGTTCCAAACTCTGCTCTTCCTTCCGGGTATTCACCAAGACCATCTTACATGGTGCCTCATCCAGCTCAGTCGTATGCTCCACCCAGGCCTATTGGTAGACCGCTTGTCAGTGCGGGTCCACGTCCAACTTCAGGGACTGGCTTCACATGCGGGAAGCCAGGACACTATGCACGTGACTGCTTCCAGACTAGTTATGCTCCACCCCAGCCCAAGAAGACTGTTGACTGTGTTAAGCCATCAAGCAAGACGATCAGTGATAAGCCAGCTTGCACTAAACATGGACGTGTGCATCACGTCTCAGCTAGAAACGCTCATGATGATCCAGATGTCGTTCTTGGTACACTCCTTGTCAACTGTCATCCAGCATCGGTTTTGTTCGATACTGGAGCGTCTCACTCCTTCATTTCTGAAGGCTATGCTAGCTTGCACAACATATCATTTTGTGATATGCCCTCTCCACTGGTCATTCAAACTCCTGGATCCAAATGGCAAACCTCTAGTGTAAGCCATGGTAACGAGATCCTTGTTGACAGACTTGTATTCCTTGCATCACTTATAGCCCTCAAGTCTATAGATATTAACATCATCTTGGGTATTGAGGGAGTCCTGGATTAGGGGGTGTCCGGATAGCCGAACTATCACCTTTGGCCGGACTCCTGGACTATGAAGATACAAGATTGAAGACTTCGTCCCATGTCCGGATGGGACTTTCCTTGGCGTGGAAGGCAAGTTTGGCGATACAGATATGTATATCTCCTACCATTGTAACCGACTCTGTGTAACCCTAACCCTCTTCGGTGCCTATATAAACCGGAGGGTTTTAGTCCGTAGGACGAACAACAATCATACCATAGGCTAGCTTCTAGGGTTTAGCCTCTCTAATCTTGTGGTAGATCTACTCTTGTACTACCCATATCATCAATATTAATCAAGCAGGAGTAGGGTTTTACCTCCATCGAGAGGGCCCGAACCTGGGTAAAAACATCGTGTGCCTTGTCTCCTGTTACCCTCCGCCTAGACGCACAGTGCGGGACCCCCTACCCGAGATCCGCCAGTTTTGACACCTACATTGGTGCTTTCATTGAGAGTTCCTCTGTGTCGTCGCCATCAGGAAGGATGCCTCGTCCCGTCTTTAAAGACGGCACTATTGCTAATGGAGCTTTGGCTATCGGCCAAACTCTCCGGCTAGGCGGTTTCCTTATGACCGCCTGTCCGGCCACCGCGCTGACGATGACTTCTCGGGTCATCGAAAGCAATCTTCACGTTAGCTCGGAACTCGCCGAGCAGTTAGATCCGATGGAGCTCTCTTCCATAAAGGAGCTCTTGGATCGCATCGCCGCCCTGGGACTCGCTACAGACTACGATCAGATTGGTCTCAAAACCGATCTAAGAGAGATCAATTCTCCCCAGGTTACCCACCACGTTGTCGTGGTTGAGGAGCAATATGGCGACCCTTCCTCTATTTTAAGGACTAGCTATGTCCGTATTCCCGATCCCTCCATGCCGGATTCCCATGGAGGGGAGGACGTAGCTCAAGCCCTAAACCTAAAGTCAGGCAGCAGGCCAGATGCATTGGACAACATCCAAGAACCCAAGCTTCCGAATTTAGAAACTTCTTGGCTCCTGAGCCTGAGATTGGATGGGGTTCCGGATTTAATTCCACCCGCCCACCCAAGCATAAGCAATCTATCCCAAATCCGGCAAGAGCTCGCAGAAATAGTACACCATTACTGGGTCAGATTCCTCCTAGTTATGAACAGGATAAAGGACTACCGTGAGGAGGACGCGATTACATTCTTCCGCAATAATTGCACGGACAAGGGAATCCTCAACACCGTAAGTCATCGTGAAATTACACGCTTCACTGACTTGGCGTCCATAGTACGAAAGTACTGTGAGATGGAAAGCGCCTGGAAAACTGAAATCAATTTTTGGGACAATCCGGCCCTGAATACAACCCCACTCCAAAATAAGAGGGTGCATCATCGCCAGGCACCTGGGTTAAATACCAAAAAGCAAAAACCCTCTATAGGGCATGGAACCGTACTGGAGGGATGGCTCAAGGGACCCTGCAAAATTCATAGTACAGCGGGCGCCACTCCAACTCATAGCCTTAGAGCATGTTGGACTACGGCAAGTGGCCAAAAGTGGCGAAGAGCTTCTAGCTCCAGAGCATCAACCCAAGGATACCAGTACGGTATTAACAGTCTTCGAGACGTTCGCATCAAATAATATGCGGAAATGAACACTCCGCAGCCTTGCCGAAGTCTACCATGTAGCAACAATAAACCCATGGAGTGACACGGCTATTACCTTCAATGCCAGTGACGAACCTAAATTCCGAACAGCCCGAGCACCAACCCCACTGGTCCTCAGTCCAATAGTGGACGGCTTTCGCCTCACAAAAGTACTCATGGACGGCGGCAGCAGATTGAACCTCATTTACGAGGAGACCCTCTGAAAAATGGAAATAGATTGGAGCCACATTGAGCGAAGCAGCACAACCTTTAGAGGAATAATCCCCAGTCGGGAAGCATGCTGTACAGGAAAAATCACACTGGATGTGGTATTCGGCACGCCGGATAATTACAGGTCCGAGGAGGTCACGTTTCAAGTGGCCCCGTTCAGCAGTGGATATCACGCTCTATTAGGGCGAGAGGCATTCACAATTTTTCAAGCTATACCCCATTACGGGTACATGAAGCTCAAAATGCCCGGGCCCAACGGAATCATCACTCTTGCTAGTGACCCGGACACAGCACTCCGCGCCGAAAATAAGACAGTCCCACTGGCCCTTGAGGCACTATCCGAAGCCCTAGCGGCCGAAGAACTCACTGTGCTACGCTCCACAGTGAATAGGGACGATGTGATACTCGATAAGAGATCCAAGTCCACCCCCTTTAAACCAGCGGACGAAATATTCAAATTCCAAGTCCATCCAACGGACCCTATGAAAACGGCCTCCATCGAGGCACAATTAAACCCTGATGTAGATGCCGCACTACGAGAATTCCTACGCGAAAATTTGGACATTTTTGCCTGGCACCCTTCAGACATGCCAGGAATCCCACGCCGGCTGGACGAGCATGGCCTAAACATCCTAAAAGGATTCAAGCCAGTCAAATAGGCTCTTCAGCGTTTCTCCGAACCCAAGAGATAGGCCATGGGAGAGGAGCTAGCCAAATTATTGGAGGCCGAATTCATCAGAGATATAAAACATCCGGACTGGCTAGCAAACCTGGTGATGGTACCAAAGAAGGACAAATCCTGGCGCCTATGCGTCGATTTTAAGGACCTCAACAAGGCTTGCCCAAAAGATCCCTTCCCACTCCCCCGCATCAATCAAATTATCGACGCTACCGCAGGACACGATTCATTGTGTTTCCTCGACGCCTACTCCGGCTACCACCAAATTAAGATGGCAGAGCCCGACTAGGCCGCAACAGCATTCATCACCCCATACGGCCAATTTTGCTTCAACACAATGCCCTTTGGGCTCAAAAACGCCGGCGCAACATATCAGCGCATGATTCAGACATGTCTGGCAAACCAGATTGACAAAACAGTGGAGGCATACGTAGACGATGTGGTCGTCAAAACCAAGCACGTCAAAACTCTAGTAGACGATTTGAGGCTCACGTTCGATAATCACCGAACATATGACATTAAGCTTAACCCGGAAAAGTGCGTTTTCGGTGTTCCAGCCGGAAAGCTCTTGGGCTTCATTGTATCCGGTAGAGGAATTGAAGCAAACCCAGCCAATATCCGAGCTCTATCACAACTGGATATCCCAAAGGACCTCAAGCAAATACAAAATTGACGGGATGCGTGGCGGCTCTAAGCTGCTTTATCTCCCGTTTAGGAGAAAAGGTGTTACCTCTTTATCGCCTCCTCCGACGCACCGAACACTTCGAGTGGACGGATGCCGCCATGGCCGGACTTGAAGAAATAAAAGCCATATTGGCAACAAGCCCGGTCCTGGACGCGCCCAACACGAGCGAACCAATGCTATTATATATCGCGGCAACTCATCAAGTTGTGAGCGCAGTGCTCGTTGTCGAACGAGAAACGGACGGACACAAGTTCCCCCTTCAAAAACCAGTTTACTACGTGTCCACTGTACTAACTCCATGCAAGTCACGGTACCCGCATTATCAAAAGATAGCGTATGCGGTGTTCATGGCATCCCGGAAGCTGCGACACTACTTTCAAGAGTGTTCTATAACAGTAGCCTCCGAAGTACCTGTTAACGACATTATAAACAACCGCGACGCAACGGGCCGGATTGCCAAATGGGCCATTGAGCTCCTCCAGTTCGACATAAGCTATAAGCCACGGCGAGCTATTAAGTCGCAAGTTTTGGCCAACTTTGTCGCTGAATGGACTGAAGCCGAACTCCCTAGAGAGTACGGCACATATTCCAACTGGATAATGCACTTCGACGGCTCCAAAATGTTGGCCGGTCTGGGGGCTGGCGTCGTTTTGACGTCCCCAACCGTAGATACGGTTCAATACGTACTCCAGATAATGTATACGGACTCCAATAACGCAGACGAATATGAGGCCCTTCTACACGGCCTCCGGATGGCAGTCTCCATGGGCATTCAACGCCTAGAGGTACGCGGGGATTCGAACCTCGCGATATCCCAAATAAATGGAGACTTCGATGCCAAGGATCCGAAAATGGCAGCTTATCGCAACGTCGTCCTAAAAATGTCAGCTCGGTTTGAAGGGCTCGAATTTCACCATATAGCCCGGGATAACAACCAGGCAGCAGATGTATTGGCGCGCATTGGCGCAAAGCGCAATGCCATCCCTCCCAACATCTTCCTAGAGAGGCTGTTCAAGCCATCCGTACTATGGGAGGGAGATTCCGGAAATAACAACCCGGACCCAACCGCACTGCCCGACGCTGAACATTCTAACACAATTGGTGGTTCTGCCAACGAAGTAACATCTTCAGCCCACGTAATAATGGCAGTCATTGCCCCGTGGACAGAACCATTCCTAGCCTACCTAACCAGGCAGGAACTTCCCGAGGACCAAAACGAGGCCCGCTGCATAGTGCGGCGATCTAGAGCCTATAAGGTCCATGAGGGATAGCTTTACAAGAAAAGCGCAACCGGAGTCCTTCAAAGGTGTATCTCCGAAGAGGAAGGGCGGAACCTTCTGGCTGAAATTCATGCCGAACTCGGTGGGCACCACGCCGCAGCCTGGGCCCTTGTAGGCAAGGCCTTCCGCACAGGATTTTATTGGCCGACCGCCCGGGCAGATGCTCAGGACTTAGTCCAACGATGCGTCGGTTGCCAGTTCTTTGCTAACCAAAGCCACATACCACCCACCGCCCTCAAAACTATACCCATAACCTGGCCCTTCATGGTCTGGGGGCTTGACATGGTTGGACCCCTTAAAGGAGGAGCCCACAAGCAAAAATACCTACTGGTCATGGTGGATAAATTCACCAAATGGATAGAGGCCAAACCTATTAAGACGGCCAAATCTGGACCGGTGATAGACTTCATATCAGGGGTCGTACACCGTTACGGCGTCCCCCATAGCATCATCACTGATAACGGCACGAACTTTACGGCCGACGAGGTCAAACTCTGGTGCAAAAACATGGCATCAAGCTCGACTATGCTTCAGTCTATCACCCTCAAACTAACGGTCAAGTCGAGCGAGCAAATGGTCTAATCATGAGCGGCATCAAACCCAGATTAGTGCGGTCCCTCAAGGAATCTAATACGCACTGGGTAGAGGAGCTTGACTCCGTACTCTGGGGGCTGCGGACCACTCCAAATTGCACCACAGGATTTACACCATTCTTTATGGTATACGGCACAGAGGCAGTTCTGCCCTGTGACATAATTCATGACTCACCTCGCATGCACATGTACGAAGAAAGAGAAGCCGAGCTTGATCGGCAGGACAGTTTGGATGCATTGGAGGAGGAGCGGGACGTGGCAAAAGCCCGTTCCGCATTTTATCAACAACAAGCTCGAAGATATCAAAGCAGAGAAGTACGAGCCAAAACTTACAACGTTGGCGAGTTAGTTCTACGCCTGTCGGACAAGAAAAAGGACAAACTCAAGCTCAAATGGGAAGGTCCCTTTATCATCAACCAAGTCCTGACAGGTGGTGCGTACCGTCTGCGAGATGCGTCGGATAACCGACTCAAGCCGAACCCATGGAACGCAGCCCGTCTCCGAAGATTCTACGCCTAGCGCCGGATTCTGAGTTCGTCTCCTTCCTCCGTCTACATTTCACATATTAGTTGTCTTCTGTTCCTCTCCTTCTCCCTCCTTTTCTATTGCAGCCTTTGAAAGCTTGTTCGCACATCGTTCGCAAACACTTGACACGCTATCCGCGCTCATTATACCTGGGGGCTTCTTTAACAGAAGTTTATCTATACGGGCTTCATGCCCAACACATGTGTCACACTTCCACATGTACCTTTTATTCACCATTATATGCATCGATATGACTTAAGTTTTGGCCAAGCTAGGTTGCCTGGCTCCTGTGCTTACCCCTACGTTCCCAATTGTTCGGCCAGGCGGTAAAGGGAGCACCTCTGTGATTGTTACTGCCGGGTCAGCCGGACGTGTACCTCAGACTGGGTGAAGCCGAAAGCTAGCGTTCTTAAGAGAATATTCGGTCGGTGAACTAAAAGACGATTTCTTACCTATTTATTTATCTACCCCCAGATGTTTTTCTACTCTTTTCGCAGTTCGAACATGCACTTTAGGGCATGCCTCCCAGGGAAAGGAACCCCTAACGGAACTATTCTCCCTGGAAGATGTTTCTTACTAACCATGTAATATAACATAACTAGTTGGGCACTTGTCTGATAAAGCACTAATGACCCCTACGCCTGGTCTCCACGCATGCCCCGGTTCTTACATAACCGTGAGGGTATTAGGACACACTCCGGACTTTTGGGTCCCGAGGTTGAAGCAAAAAGGTCTGCTATGACAAATGATCTACAATCCGGCTAGAAGGCATCTTACATGTCATCTTTAATTACATAGTCAATCTAACTGATTGTATTCCTCTTCAATGCCATCTAATAGGTTGTCTAGTTTACAGTCCTGCTGGGAATACTTTGCGGCCAACTCTACTTGGCCATACACTAAGCTCACAGGGATCTCCTTCCCATCGGGCCCCGCAGGTCCGACCTCGGCCATGTGGTTTGGGCCAGCCTTCGTGTACCGCGTCTTTACCATGGCCCAGGCTTCCCTGGTGCCCTGACGGCAGGCCGATATCTTCCATAATCGGAAGCGCCGCCGCACTCCCTGAAGCCTCTCTGCAAGCTCTCCAAGGCCTTCGGGCGGGGAGAGAGATGGCCACAAGGCCTGGGCAACGCCTTTCATCACCTGTCGAACTCGTTCGTGCAGTTCTAAGAGCTCGGGAAGAAGGTCACCAGTAGAACCGGGCATTTCCTCTGCAGGACGGCCTGTGAGCATACCTACAGATATAACTCTATTAGTTGACTTCCTTGCTGATTTTTTTTTCAAAAGTTCATTTAAGCACTTACTAAAAATGCCGCATAGAAGCCGCCGATTCTCCTTAACGGAGTCAGACAGCTGGGCACAAACATCCTTTAGTTCCTCACCCAGCTGGGTGTTGGCATCTTGGAGATTATTTTTCTCTTGCCTCACCCTTGTAAGCACATTCTCGCCGGCCTTTAACCAGCGCATGAGATGTTGCTTCTCCGGATCTATCCCGGCGCCATCTGCAATATTATTGTTAGACCTCTACACACGCCGCACTTCACAAGTTACTTATCTTTTGAAGCATATATTACCAGAGGGGGTTTCTTTGGCTTCCCCCGTTGCGGCTAGTGCGGCCTCAAGTTGGGCCTTGCACTCCTCCAGCTCCTGGGACAGTTGGGTATTCTTTTCTGCAAGATCCTGCATAATAAATGATCCTTAAATCAGTTATTCTAACTATTTTAAGTCTCGGGGGCTACTAGCACATATAACTGTCAAATTTTCTCGCCCGTATGTCTTTTACATAATGCTCCGTGGCTCTGGCTAGACCATTTTGAGCAGCACGGAGGTGCGTATCTCCCGAATTAAAGGCATTCAATGCCTTTGGGGACAAACACGCGTCGCGAAGAATTGTCCGGCGACGCCTGTGATTCATGGCACTCTCCACCTCGGAATTGGTGGCAGATAACCTGTCAGCACCCTCTGTCAGAGGAGCATCCGGCGCATGCCTCGTGTCTGCCTCCGCTTCTAGACCTGGCTTTGGAGCCTGGCGAGCGGAGGATTGATTGGCAACCTCTCCGGATACAGTCCGGCGAGCGCTCTTTTTCCTGAAAAAGCACGAGCGTAGTATGTCTCCCAGGAATAAAGCATGAGAGTAAGGTGGCACGCCATACCGTTGCGCCGGAGTTTCAATTCGGACCGCACTTCTTTTTAGCCTGCTGGGCCGTGTTGCCCCTTGTTGGCTAGCCGCCGCGGGCTCGGCCTTCCACCTCAAGGGCGCCCCCTGCGAAACGCCATCGGTATACGGTGATCAAAAATAAGCACAGATGGGTCATTTCCAAGGTATTGGGACTTTGGTCTCAATTACCTATGAGGCTGGAAGTATTCCGGGGTAATCAGCTGTAATGGCGACCAAGGCATTATCAATGCTCAGTTGGTGAAATACCCCATCAATCAGCTCCACTGATATGTCCGGATCCTCTTGGGAGGTCGGATCGAGGAACCGTTCTGGATCCTTGGGTTGTGGAGGCGGGCTGTTTATGTCCTTTACGGCCTGGCGCAGTTCCTGCGCCGAAATCACAAAATGAGATACTTGACTATGAGAATATGGATCGAATAGGCAAAAAGAAATATCCGCTTACCCAGCTCGGGGGATTGTGCATAGAAAATCCGTTTTGTGGATTGATGCGGAGAAATTCCTCCTCTTCTCCCTTGTATAACATGGACAAGATCTTCACCAGATCAGCCATCGATCCCGGCCCCTTACGGCCGCAGCGGGTGGCATCGTCCTCCCCGTTGAAATCCCACATGGGGTGGCCTCTATACTGGAGCGGCTGCACCCCCCGCATAATGCATGTGGCCATGACCCCGATCATGGTCAGTCCGGAATGAGCCAACAGTCTTATCCAGCTCATCAGGTAAAGGACGTCCCTGTCATTTTCCTTTTGAGGGCTCCGTGGACGCCAGCTTAGGCGTTTCTTCAAAGGAGCATTATTGAACTCAGGGAGACCGATCCGAACAGGGTCCGGCAGGGGGACATCTTCTATATAAAACCACTCTGAAGGCCAGTCTTCCGACGCCTTCTTCGGGGTTCCAGATAGATATCCGGTCCCGGCGATGCGCCATAGCTCGGCTCCGCCCACTTGATATATTGACCCCTCTTGAGAACGGGGCACAAGGAAGAACAGCTTCTTCCACAGCGTAAAATGAGCCTCGATGCCCAAAAACAGCTCGCAAAGGGCCACAAAGCCCGCAATATGCAGAATAGAGGCAGGCGTAAGGTTGTGCAACTGGAGGCCGTAGAACTCCAGGAGCCCCCGGAGAAACGGATGAATTAGAAATCCGAGCCCTCTTATCAAATAAGAGACTAGGCAGACCCGCTCTCCTTTGGAGGGGCTGGGGACGCTCTCTGCTTGCTTTCCGCCCACATAGGTGGTGAGTCCGGCTCGAACCGGAACCATGAAGGTTGGGGGAAGAAATCCCTTGGTTTGGAGCGTCACTAACTTGCTGTGCGGGACGGAGCATCTCTCCCAATCTCCAGGCTGGGGGCTGGAAGGGCAAGAGGAGGAGTCGCATCGACTGTCCATGATGGAATGGATCTCTGTCAGATGCACTCTGATGAATGCTCGCGAAGGGAGGATGGTGTGATTCGGATCTAGATCCTCGTCTCTTTTATAGGCAGCTCATTTGCGCGGCTAGGGGGGTATAATGTAAAAATGCCCTGGCTTTTCGCATTCGTTCGACACATGGAAGATGGCCATTATTGGGCGTGGATGTCGAGGAGCGCAATATTTACAAGAAGCCGGATGCTATTCAAACAGGTACACAGGATTTGGAGAAGAACCCGCCTTGCAATGCCGAAGACAATCTACGTGCCGGACTCATCGTCATTGAAGCCTGGTTCGGGGGCTACTGAGGGAGTCCTGGATTAGGGGGTGTCCGGATAGCCGAACTATCACCTTTGGCCGGACTCCTGGACTATGAAGATACAAGATTGAAGACTTTGTCCCGTGTCCGGATGGGACTTTCCTTAGCGTGGAAGGCAAGCTTGGCGATACGGATATGTAGATCTCCTACCATTGTAACCGACTATGTGTAACCCTAACGCTCTTCGGTGCCTATATAAACCGGAGGGTTTTAGTCCGTAGGATGAACAACAATCATACCATAGGCTAGCTTCTAGGGTTTAGCCTCTCTGATCTCGTGGTAGATCTACTCTTGTACTACCCATATCATCAATATTAATCAAGCAGGAGTAGGGTTTTACCTCCATTGAGAGGGCCCAAACCTAGGTAAAAACATCGTATCCCTTGTCTCCTGTTACCCTCCGCCTAGACGCACAGTGCGGGACCCCCTACCCGAGATCCGCCGGTTTTGACACCGACAGGTATGGACAGGATGAAAGCTCATTATGCCAAGATTGATTGTTACACCAGGTCCGTTCAGCTTACACACCCATCTGGCAAGATAGTCACTGTCTCCACTAGAGTTGCAAGGCGTCATCTCTATTCTCTTAATGCTAGCCCTCTTCTAGACCTTGAAGATATCCCGGTAGTCCGTGACTTTTCGGATGTCTTTCCAGAGGAACTGCCAGGTGTTCCAACTGACAGAGATGTAGAGTTCGTCATAGATCTTATCCCAGGAACCGCTCCAATCTCTAGGAGACCTTACAAAATGGCACCCTTAGAACTAGCCGAGCTTAAGAAACAACTTGATGAGTCCTTGCAAAAGGGTTTCATCCATCCAAGTTCTTCTCCTTGGGCTTGCCCCGTCCTCTTCATCAAGAAGAAGGATGGTACGGATCGGATGGTTGTAGATTATCGTCCTGTTAATTTGGTCACGATAAAGAACAAATATCCACTCCCCAGGATCAACGACCTATATGATCAGCTCACTGGATCCTCAGTCTTTTCCAAGATGGATTTGAGGTTAGGCTACCACCAAATCAAGATCGGAAATTGGGACATTCCTAAGACGGCTTTTGTCACTCGTTATGGCTAGTACGAGTACACTATCATGTCCTTTGGTCTAACCAATGCTCCAGCTACCTTCTCCCGCTTGATGAACTCGATCTTCATGGAGTACTTAGCTAAGTTCATCGTGGTTTACCTCGATGATATCCTTATTTACTCGAAGAACGAGGAAGAGCATGTCGAACATCTTAGACTTGTGCTAGAAAAACTCAGAGAGCACCGCCTTTATGCCAAGTTCTCCAAGTGCGAATTTTGGTTGCCAGAATTGACCTACCTAGGCCACGTAATCTCTGGTAAGGGTATTGCTATCAATCCCGAGTGAGTTAAGGCCGTTCTCGATTGGACTCCACCTGAAACAGTTAAACAAGTTAGGAGTTTCCTTGGTCTAGCCAGCTATTGTCGCCGCTTTGTTGAAAACTTCTCCAAAGTGGCCAAACCTCTCACGGAACATCTCAAGAAAGATAAAAGGTTTGAGTGGTCCCCACAGTGTGAATACAGTTTTCAGGAACTGAAAAGACGCCTGACTTCTGCTCCCATACTTGTGCCACCGGATTTCACTAAGGACTTTGTTATCTACTGCGACACCTCACGATAGGGACTAGGTTGCATTCTTATGCAGGATCGTCATGTGATTGTCTATGCATCTCAACAGTTGCATCCACATGAGGAGAATTATCCTACACATAATATAGAGCTTGTAGCCATAGTCTATGCACTCAAGACCTGGCAACATTACCTTCTTGGTAAACGTTGCGAGATCTACACCGATCACCAGTCTCAAGTACATCTTCACCCAACCAGATTTGAACCTTAGGCAAAGACGTTGGTTGGAGTTGATCTCAGGTTATGATCTAGGGATTACTTACACCCCAGGAAAAGCCAACGTCATGGCTGACACGCTAAGTCGTAAATCCTATTGCAACAATCTCATGTTGCAGCAGGGCGAGCCACTTCTTCATGAGGAATTCTGTAAGCTTAATCTTCACATTGCTCCTGACGGATTCCTTTCTACCTTGGTGGAGAAACCTACCCTCGAGGATCAGATCATTACTGACCAGAAGTTTGATAGGGGTGTTATTCGCATTAAGAGAAACATTAAGAAGGGAGTTGGTGGAAGTTTCACTGTAGATAATCGAGGTGTTGTTTTCTTTGAGAATCTCTTGGTGGTTCCAAGAATCAACATCTGCGACAATTGATCCTTAAGGAGGCTCATGAATCTCCTCTCATGATTCATCCTGGTAGTACTAAGATGTATCAGGACCTACACTAGAGGTTCTGGTGGACTAGGATGAAGAGAGAAATCGCTCAGTTCATTGCCAACTGTGATTTTTGTCGTCGCGTTAAGGCAGAGCATCAGAGACCTGCTGGCACCCTTCAGCCTTAAGCTATTCCTGAATGGAAATGGGATAAAGTTGGTATGGAGTTCATCACCGGCTTTCCCAGGACCAAGAGAGGGAATAATGCTATCTTCATAGTCATTGATCGTCTCTCCAAAGTGGCGCACTTCCTACCTGTTCGAGAGAGTATCACTGCTAGTCAGCTCGCTGACTTATATATTTCTCAAATAGTGTCACTTCATGGTGTTCCACTAGAGATCAATTCAGACCGTGGTAGTCTTTTCACTTCTCATTTCTGGGAGAGTTTCCAAACTGCCATGGGAACCCATCTTTCCTTCAGTACCGCTTTCCACCCTTAGTCGAATGGTCAGGTGGAAAGGGTCAACCAAATTATCAAAGACATGCTTAGAGCTTGCGTTATCTCATTCAGTATGGATTGGGAGAAATGTCTTCCTTTTGCCGAGTTTTCTTATAACAATAGCTATCAATTCAGTCTCAAGAAAGCTCCTTTTGAGATTCTCTCTGGACAAAGATGTAGAACACCCTTGAACTGGTCAGAAATCGATGAAAGACAATTCTTTGGACCGGACATGATCCAGGAGGCAGAAGAGCAAGTTCGCATCATTTGTGAGAATTTGAAAACAGCCCAGTCTTGTCAAAAGAGCCAGTATGATCATCATCATAAGGATATGACTTATGAAGTTGGCGACAAAGCTTACCTTCGGGTTACTCCTTTGAAGGGTACCCATTGTTTCGGTATCAAGGGCAAGTTGGCTCCTCGTTACATTGGATCTTTTTGCATTCTCGCTAAACAAGGAGAGGTTGCCTACTAGTTGGAACTACCTCCACATATTTCCAGAGTGCATGATGTCTTCCACGTCTCTCAACCCAGGCGTTGCTTCTCGGATCCCATCCGCGGAGTGGACCACGAAATGCTTGATCTCCAAGATAACCTCACATATCGAGAGTACCCTGTTCGCATTCTTGATCAAGCAGAGCGTGTCACTCGACGACATAACATCAAGTTTCTCAAGGTTCAGTGGTCTCATCATTCCGAGAGAGAAGCTACTTGGGAGCGAGAAGATCGTCTTCGACTGGAGTACCCCGCTTTCTTTCCATTGACCCCTGAATCTCGGGATGAGATTCTTTCAAGTGGGGGCGAGTTGTCACATCCCTAGTTCTGGTATGACCTAGACTAGCTAGTCATTTGTACATCATGTTTAAATTCCATTTAAATTTGAAATGAGGATTTGTGAAACTCTCAGAATCATTTTTGGAAATGACCCAGATAAAAATTGCTCCAAAAAGGTCCAAGAAAATGTTCATGTTGCTCTCTGAAAATATTGGTCAGAGGTAAAATTCAAACAAATATTTTTAGGAGCTCATGGATATTTATTTTTGGGCATTTGGATTAATCCGGTAATTATTTTGCCTTGGATATATATATATATATATATATATATATGTTATATATAATATATGTCCAAAAATTATGCTAGTTGTTGAGGAGCTCTGGAATAATACCACTAGCCCCTAAAAAAATTGGCATAAGTAAATAAAATGATTTAGTGCTTAAAACTAAATCAAAACAAATTACAGAAAACAAAATAGAAAAACCAGAGAGAGAGAGAGAAAACCTACCTGGAGCCTACCTGTGCGGCCTGCTGCTGGAGTCGGCCCAGCCCATCTCCACCTCCCCTGTCGTCTTCCTCCTTTTGCCAGGAGGATGAAGGGCGTGTGCCCCGCACGCCTGCATGCGGCCCCATCCACCTCCTGCTTCCCGCCGCTTCTGGAGGCCGCTAAGGCCGCCACGCAGCACCCTGGACCCCCTCGACCACTCCCCTCTCTCCCTGCCTCGCCTCTTTCGCTCTCTCTCCCAAAGCCAAGCGGAGCCGTCACCGCCGTTCGCTGCCGCCACGACTACCGCACCCCCCTCGCCTCTCCGACGCGTCCTTGAGCTCCGCATCGTTGTACTCTTCGTCCACGTCGAGCCAAGCAACCGAGGATGCACCGCATCGCTGTCCCTGACGTCTTCTTCAACCTCGGTGCTGGCGATCCCCGCCGCTTGATTCGTCGCGTCCAGAGCCTCCCCGAGCCCACTGATCTGTGCATCGACCCCCGGTGAGTTCCTTCGTTGTTTCCCCCTTCTCTCCTGGACGCGCTCGCCCGCTAACTGACCTCGTCGTCCTGCCCGCAAGCTCCGGCCGCTGCGTTTGTCGTTGCCGTCGTTACGATGGAGCAACGTCACGTCTGAGCACTTGGTCGAGCTCCTGCTGCCCCGTAGCTATCGTTTGTGCCCTCCGTTCGCTCGAACGCAAGCTGCAGCCCCGCGCCCACGCTATCTCGTGCTCCGGCTGCCGCCAAACCTTGACACCGTCAACTGCTCCGGCATCCCCACGGCCAAATAAGACCACCATCTGAAGCGCCTCATCGTGCTGGTTTCGTAGAGCCCAAGAGCGCGAGCTCTCATGGCCGGAATCGCCCGATCGACGAGCGTCGTCGTGTTGTGCTTAGCGCCGGCGATAGCCGCCGACGTGGGCATCATTAGTGGCTAATAACCCACTAATTAACCCCTCCAGTGACACCGACAGCTAGGCCCTGCACCTAATTAACTCTAGTTTATTTTCTGTTTAGATTAGTTTATAATCCAGTGGGACCCACGCGTCAGGGTTGACTTGCTGACGTGTCTGTTGACCTGACCCCACCTGTCTGTGACCCAGACAACACTATGTGACTGACCAGTGGACCCCACTGGTCAGGTTTGACCTGGTCAGCCGTAGTTGACTTGCTGACATCACAGTCACGCAATGCTGACGCAGTTACTTATTTTCTGGATATAATTTAAATCAGGAAAATCCAGAAAATGCTATAAACTTCAAAAAATCATAGAAATTCATCCGTAAATTAGATTGAAATAATTTATATATGAAAAATTATCAGAAAAATCCAATCTATCCATCTATACTAGTTTCATGCATGACAAACCAACTTAAACCTGCTGTATAGGTGAAAACATGTAAATGGCATTTATAAGAGCTTATTTACTAGAAAAACGGCTATAGCTAATATGGACACTAATGGTGCACCATGTATGTGGTGCGCCGCTGCTATATAGCAGTGGCGCACCAGATATAGGTGCGCCATTAATGGCCATATTACTAATGGCGCACCTGGTGTGTGGTGCGCCATTACTAGTTTTGTCCTGGCCCCACACCCCTTCCCAGACTTAGCAGTGGCGCACGACACCCACGGTGCGCCACTACTAACAAATTTTTTTCCAAAACTAGTAATGGCGCACCACACACCAGGTGCGCCATTAGTAACCCTGGTTACCAATGGCGCATTCTTAGGAGGTGCGCCATTGGTAACCTGAGAGCAGCTAGATATTTTTGACAGCCACCTACCACACTCAATTTCCCCACTTCATTCTCTCCACCTCTACCAAGCTTGGTCTCGGCTGCCTCCTCCTCCTCACCTCATTTGCACCAAAGATTCACCCAAATTAAGTGGTTAAATTTCCTTTTTTTGATAGGTAAGTAAGGGGAAATCTTTCTTTATGTTCTAGATCTACTTTTTTCTCCCTCCAACAACGTGCACACTTTTTATGGCCTAGATCTACGTATGTTTGTGGTGTGGCATATGTTTGTGTTTGCAGGTACCGGTATTTGAAATGCGATAGTTGCCAATATTTTTCCGGAATGTTGATTCATTTCCGTTTCGACGAGAATTTGACACTATGTATTCTTTTTGGCCCTATTTTTAGGCAAAGTCATGCCAAAAAAATTTTGGTTCTAAAATATCATTTTGCTCTACCCCGCAAGCGACCATGGTCCGCACGATGACCAAAGGCATCGTGAATAGGTTTTTGAGCTCCGTGAAGACCGAGATGCTTCAAAAGAACGAGACGAAGATAAGATGTCCATGTCGAGATACAAGCTGAGGAGCCTTATGGACCTGGATTCCAGACAGGTGCGGGACCACCTGCACATGCATGGTTTCATGGATGGCTATCAGTGGAAAGGTGATGAAGATGATTATGAAGTCGTCCATGGGGGCCGGGCAAGAAATAAGGAAGGGCAGCAAGACAATAGCGGCGAGGGCGGGCGAGAAGACGAAGAATCTCCAGGACATGATCACGAAGTAGATACAGGACACAGTCATCATGTAGAAGATGTCGGACATGATGATGAGGAAGATCAAGACGAAGGGCATGATCATGAAGATGAAGATGCTGGAGCAGACGACGATGGACCATCGATGGATTGGGTGCAATCAATGTGCATCAGGGAGGAGCTTCACGCAAAACGCCCTAATGATGATGATGATGATGATGATGATGATGAGGCAAAGGACACGAAAAGTTGTCGCAAAGGAAAAAAGGCCAAGAAGATCGAAAATGACTGCCCTCCCGCGTGCTTCACTCTAAGTCAGAAGGAGATCGATCAGTTTTTCACCTGCCTCGTAGGAGTAAAACTTCCTTATGGTTACGCGGGGAAGATAAGCAGATACCTAGACTCCGCGAAGCAGAAGTTCAGCGGGATGAAGTCTCACGACTGTCACGTGCTGATGACGCAGATACTTCCAGTTGCAATCCGTGGGATCATGGACGCGCACATCCATGAAACGCTATTTGGCCTATGCAACTTTTTCGACGTCATCTCTCGGAAGTCGGTTGGCATGAGGCAACTCAGAAGGCTACAGGAAGAGATCATGGTGATACTATGCGAGCTTGAGATCTACTTCCCGCCTGCATTCTTCAACATTATGGTGCATCTGCTGGTCCATATCGTGGAGGATATCATCCAACTCGGGCTGACGTTCCTGCACAGCATGATGCCGTTCGAAAGGATGAGTGGTGTCATCAAAGGATACGTTCGCAACAGGGCACGTCCAGATGGAAGCATAACCAAGGGCTTTCTGACCGAATAGTGAATCTCCTATTGCACGAATTATCTAGACATCGAGAACCCTGTTAGTCTACCCGTCAACAGGCACCTCGGCAGGCTCGCTGGATGGGGTCGCCGCGAGGGTTGCCGCGAAATGCATGTCGACTTCAAGGGTCGACTCACCGAATTTGAAAGAGCAAACCTAGTCGCGCTACAACACATAGACGTGGTCGATCCTTGGGTGGTAGAGCACAAAACCTTTAGTGAGAAGACGTACAATGACCGAGGCCAACAGAGGACGGACGGAGATATAATCAAAGAGCACAACTCATGTTTCACGCGTTGGTTCAAGGAGAAGCTTCTGTCGTACCCTTTACATGAGGATTCTTCCGCGGAAGAAAAACTCATATTCGCCTTGTCACAGGGCGCCGAGCACAACCTGATGACCTATGATGTGTATGATATCAATGGCTACACATTCTACACCGAGGAACGACAAGGACAAATACTACGGAAGGATCGAGGAGATCCGGGAGCTGAGCTACGCTGGAGAGAAGGTCCCGATGTTCCATGTCAGATGGGCCAAGAGCGTCCTAAAAGAAGACCAGTATTTCACCACCATGGTTATACCCGAAGCCAAATCCAAGACCGCGGGCGCAAATGTCACCGCAAAAAATGAGCCATGGGTACTGGCTTCCCAAGTGGACCAATGCTTCTTCATTACCGACCCGTCAAAGTCCAGTCGTGTTGTTGTGAGGAGAGGCAAAAGGAACATCATCGGAATGGATGGAGTCACCAATGAGCAAGACTTCCAAGTACGGCGACCCGAAGATGGAAGATGACGATGATGATGAAGTACCATACACCACAAGAAGAAGCAGGACCACCCTACCTAAAGGACATCCGTTCAAGAGAAGATCAATTCAAGGGGTTCCGGGCTAAATTATTCAACCGCGAGAAAGAAGGGCAAGAAGAATGTGAAAAGATAGCTAAGATCGAATCACGACGTGTCAGCCGCGTGTGTGTGTCAGTGGCAAGCTCAATTATTACATGCAACTAAATTATTACATGTATCACTTGATTTCAACCATGTCATCTAATTCTAAATCTTTGCACAATGGTTTTATCACTCCATTTGCATTTTCCTTTTCTTTTAGGACTGTGCTAACGACCAGTCGACTGGTCGTTAGCGACAGATCCGTACGATTCCACCCACGTATGATCCACTTCGCTCCGATTTTCCTGGCGCTACATCCGCGTCTTTTTTTTCTAGCGCAATAAAAACAAATGGCAGAAGTGGGATTCAAACTGGACGATTCCACCCACGTACGATCCACTTCGCTCCGATTTTCCTGGCGCTACATCCGCGTCTTTTTTTCTAGCACAATAAAAACAAATGGCAGAAGTGGGATTCGAACCTGCTACCTCTTGCTAGCCCACGGTAGCTTGCAACCACTCAGTCTAAGTTGAGCTAGTGATTAGATTAAGACATTTGTTTTCTACGTATAGTACAGGAAACATGCTTTTTCAGTTTTTTCCTTGGATTTATGTACTGCATAATTTTCACGGATGGATATATGGTGTCTCCATGCCCCTCATGTTATACTAGTTACCTAGAATTTATCGGGGGGTATTTCTACACTTATTGGATCGATCGAAGCGAAACCGACGGGCCGCAAGCTTCGTGAGGGAATTAATGTGGACCGCGCGATGATGATCCGATGATTCCGCCAATCGTACGTGCTTGTTGCAAACTACCAGTCGGTAGGAAAATAGCATTCTCATTTCTTTTATCTCAAATCTTAAATTATTAGATGCAACTAAGAATCCAAAAAAATAGTAATGGCACACCAGGAGAAGGTGCGCCATTGCTATCACGGTGTTTATGGCGCACCCCTAAAAGGTGCGCCATTGATATACCAATTTTTATGGCGCACCCCTAAAAGGTGCGCCATTGCTAACCCTCCCCCCACTAAAAGATCCCCAATCCCCAATCTCACACCTCTCTCAGCCCTCGACCTGCTGCCCCCGACCTTCGCCGCCGCCCCGACCCACTGCGCCGCTGCCCCTACCTGCGTCGTCGACCTGCCTCCTCGCCCCCCCCCCTCCCCACTTGCCACCTTGTGCGTCCCCTCGCCCTCTCTGCCTTCTCCTTGTTGGAAATATGCCCTAGAGGCAATAATAAAATGGTTATTATTGTATTTCCTTGTTCATGATAATTGTCTATTGTTCATGCTATAATTGTATTAACTGGAAACCATAATACATGTGTGAATACATAGACCACAACATGTCCCTAGTGAGCCTCTAGTTGACTAGCTCGTTGATCAATAGATGGTCATGGTTTCCTGACCATGGACATTGGATGTCATTGATAACGGGATCACATCATTAGGAGAATGATGTGATGGACGAGACCCAATCGTAAGCATAGCACAAGATCGTGTAGTTCATTTGCTAAAGCTTTTCTAATGTCAAGTATCATTTCCTTAGACCATGAGATTGTGTAACTCCCTGATACCGTAGGAGTGCTTTGGGTGTACCAAATGTCACAACGTAACTAGGTGGCTATAAAGGTGCACTACGGGTATCTCCGAAAGTGTCTGTTGGGTTGGCACGAATCGAGACTGGGATTTGTCACTCTGTATGACGGAGAGGTATCTCTGGGCCCACACAGTAATGCATCATCATAATGAGCTTAATGTGACTAAGTAGTTAGTCACGGGATCATGCATTATGGAACGAGTAAAGTGACTTGCCGGTAACGAGATTGAACAAGGTATTGGGATACCGACGATCGAATCTCGGGCAAGTAACATACCGATTAACAAAGGGAATTGCATATGGGATTGCTTGAATCCTTGACATCGTGGTTCATATGATGAGATCATCGTGGAACATGTGGGAGCCAACATGGGTATCCAGATCCCGCTGTTGGTTATTGACCGGAGAATGTCTCGGTCATGTCTGCATGGTTCCCGAACCCGTAGGGTCTACACACTTAAGGTTCGATGACACTAGAGTTGTTATGGGAAATAGTATGTGGTTACCGAAGGTTGTTTGGAGTCCCGGATGAGATCCCGGACATGACGAGGAGCTCCGGAATGGTCCGGAGGTGAAGATCGGTATATTGAACGAAGGGTATTGGAGTCCGGAATTGTTCCGGGGGTACCAGGTGATGACCAGCGTGTCCGAAAGGGGTTTCGGAGGCCCCGGCAAGTGTTGGGGGGCCTTATGGTCCAAGGGGAGAGGGCACATCATCTCACTAAGGGGATGAGCGCCCCTCCCACCCCATCTCACGTAACCAGGAGAGGTGGGGGCGCCACCCCTAGGGCAGCCGCCCCTCCCGGCTTGTGGGGCAAGTTTTCTAGGGGGTAGTGGCGCCCAAACCCATCTAGGGTTTCCCCTGTGGCCGCCGCCCCTCCCCTAGGGAACCCTAGGGCGCCTCCCCCTCCTCCCTTCCCCCTATATATAGTGAGCGAGAGAGAGGGCAGCCGCACCCTTCCCCTGGCGCAGCCCTCTCCCTCATCCAACACCTCCTCCTCCTCCGTAGTGCTTGGCGAAGCCCTGCCAGAGAACCACGAGCTCCATCACCACCATGCCGTCGTGCTATCAGAGTTTTCCCTCAACTTATCCTCTCCCCTTGCTGGATCAAGAAGGAGGAGACGTCCCCGGGCTGTATGTGTGTTGAACGCGAAGGCACCATTGTTCGGTGCTTAGATCGGATTCGGCCGCGATCTCAATCGCTTCATGAACGACTCCAACGACCGCGTTCTTGTAACGCTTCCGCTTCACAATCTTCAAGGGTATGAAGATACACTCCCCTCTCTCTTGTTGCTAGAATCTCCATAGATTGATCTTGGTGATGCGTAGAAAATATTGAATTTCTGCTACGTTCCCCAACAGTGGCATCATGAGCTAGGTCTATTGCGTAGTTTCTATGCACGAGTAGAACACAAGTTGTTGTGGGTGTTGATTTTGTTCAATATTCTTACCGTTACTAGTCCTATCTTGTTTCGACGGTATTGTGGGATGAAGCGGCATGGACCGACCTTACACGTACGCTTATGTGAGATAGGTTCCACCGACTGACATGCACTTGTTGCATAAGGTGGCTAGCGGGTGCCAGTCTCTCCCACTTTAGTCGGATCTGATTCGATGAAAAGGGTCCTTATGAAGGGTAAATAGCAATTGGCATATTACGTTGTGGTTTTGGTGTAGGTAAGAAACGTTCTTGCTAGAAACCTATAGCAGCCACGTAAAAACTTGCAACAACAATTAGAGGACGTCTAACTTGTTTTTGCAGCATATGTCGTGTGATGTGATATGGCCAAAAGGATGTGATGAATGATATATATGTGATGTATGAGATTGATCATATTCTTGTAATAGGAATCACGACTTGCATGTCGATGAGTATGAAAACCGGCAGGAGCCATAGGAGTTGTCTTTATTTATGGTATGACCTGCATGTCACTGAATAACGCCATGTAATTACTTTACTTCATTGCTAAACCGTTAGCCATAGTAGTAGAAGTAATAGTTGGCGAGACAACTTCATGGAGACACGATGATGGAGATCATGATGATGGAGATCATGGTGTCATGCCGGTGACGATGATGATCATGGAGCCCCAAAGATGGAGATCAAAAGGAGCAAAATGATATTGGCCATATCATGTCACTATTTGATTGCATGTGATGTTTATCATGTTTATGCATCTTATTTGCTTAGAACGACGGTAGTAAATAAGATGATCCCTCATAATAATTTCAAGAAAGTGTTCCCCCTAACTGTGCACCATTGCGAAAGTTTGTTGTTTCGAAGCACCACGTGATGATCGGGTGTGATAGATTCTAACGTTCACATACAATGGGTGTAAGCCAGATTTACACACGCGAAACACTTAGGTTGACTTGACGAGCCTAGCATGTACATACATGGCCTCGGAACACAAGAGACTGAAAGGTCGAACATGAGTCGTATAGTGGATACGATCAGCATGAAGATGTTCATCGATGATGACTAGTCCGTCTCACGTGATGATCGGACACGGCCTAGTTGACTCGGATCATGTATCACTTAGATGACTAGAGGGATGTCTATCTGAGTGGGAGTTCATAAGATGAACTTAATTATCCTGAACATAGTCAAAAGGTTTTTGCAAATTATGTCGTAGCTCGCGCTTTAGTTCTACAGTTTTAAGATATGTTCCTAGAGAAAATTTAGTTGAAAGTTGATAGTAGCAATTATGCGGACTGGGTCCATAAACTGAGGATTGTCCTCATTGCTGCGTAGAAGGCTTATGTCCTTAATGCACCGCTCGGTGTGTTGAACCTCGAACATCGTCTGTGGATGTTGCGAACATCTGACATACATGTTTTGATAACTACGTGATAGTTTAGTAATGTTAAACGGTTTAGAATTGAGGCACCGAAGACGAATTCGAAACGTCGCGGAACATATGAGATGTTTCGAGGGCTGAAATTTGGATTTCAGGCTTGTGCCCACGTCAAGAGGTATAAGACCTCCGACGAGTTTCTTAGCCTGCAAACTAAGGGAGAAAAGCTCAATCGTTGAGCTTGTGCTCAGATTGTCTGAGTACAAAAATCACTTGAATCGAGTGGGAGTTAATCTTCCAGATGAGATAGTGATGTTTCTCCAAAGTCATTGCCACCAAGCTACTAGAGCTTCATGATGAACTATAACCTATCAGGGATAGATATGATGATCCTTGAAATATTCGCAATGTTTGACACCACGAAAGTAGAAATCAAGAAGGAGCATCAATTGTTGATGGTTAGTGAAACCACTAGTTTCAAGAAGGGCAAGGGCAAGAAGGGATACTTCATGAAATGGCAAATCAGTTGCTGCTCTAGTGAAGAAACCCAAGGTTGAACCCAAACCCGAGACTAAGTGCTTCTGTAATGAGGGGAACAGTCACTGAAGCAGAACTACCCTAGATACTTGGTAGATGAGAAGGCTGGCAAGGTCGATAGAAGTATATTGGATATACATTATATTGATGTGTACTTTACTAGTACTCCTAGTAGCACCATGGTAATAGATACCATTTCAGTTACTAAGTGTTAGTAACTCGAAATAAAGGCTACGGAATAAACGGAGACTAGCTAAAGGTGAGATGATGATATGGTTTGGAAGTGGTTCCAAGGTTGATGTGATCAAGCATCGCATACTCCCTATACCATCGAGATTGGTGTTAAACCTAAATAATTGTTATTTGGTGTTTGCGTTGAGCATAGACATGATTGGATTATGTTTATCGCAATACGATTATTCATTTAAGGAGAATAATGGTTACTTTGTTTATTTGAATAATACCTTCAATGGTCTTGCACCTAAAATGAATGGTTTATTGAATCTCGATCGTAGTGATACACATGTTCATGCCAAAAGATATAAGATAGTAATGATATAGTGCCACCTACTTGTGGCACTGCCATTTGAGTCATATTGGTATAAAACGAATGAAGAAGCTCCATGTTGATGGATCTTTGGACTCATTCGTTTTTGAAAAGATTGAGACATGTGAGCCATGTCTATTGGTATATACGCATGAAGAAACTCCATGCAGATGGACCGTTTGGACTCACTTGATTTTGAATCACTTGAGACATGCAAATCATACAACACGGGCAAGATGACTGAAAGCCTCGTTTTCAGTAAAATGGAACAAGAAAGCAACTTGTTGGAAGTAATACATTTTGATGTGTGCAGTCCAATGAGTGCTGAGGCACGCGGTGGATATCGTTATGTTCTTACTTCACAGATGATTTGAGTAGATACTGAGTATATTTACTTGATGAAACACAAGTCTGAATTATTGAATGGTTCAAGTAATTTCAGAGTGAAGTTGAAGATCATCGTGACAAGAGGATAAAATGTCTGTGATATGATCATAGAGATGAATATCTGAGTTGCGAGTTTGGTACACAATTGAGACATTGTGGAAATTGTTTCACAACTAACACCGCCTGGAACACCATAGTGTGATGGTGTGTCCGAACATCATAGATGCACCCCATTGGATATGGGGCATACCATGATGTCTCTTATAGAATTACCACTATCGTTCATGGGTTAGGCATTAGAGACAACCACATTCACTTTAAATAGGGCACCACGTAATTCCATTGAGATGACATCGTATGAACTATGGTTTAGAGAAACCTAAGCTGTCGTTGCTTGAAAGTTTGGGGCTGCGACGCTTATGTGAAAAAAGGTTTCATCCTGATAAGCTCGAACCCAAAGCGGATAAATACATCTTCATAGGACACCCAAAACAGTTGGGTATACCTCCTATTTCAGATCCGGAAGCAAAAGTGATGGTTTCTAGTATCGGGTCCTTTCTCGAGGAAAAGTTTCTCTTGAAAGAATTGAGTGGGAGGATGGTAGAGACTTGATACGGTTATTGAACCGTCACTACAACTAGTGTGTAGCAGGGCACAGGAAGTTGTTCCTGTGGCACCTACACCAATTGAAGTGGAAGCTGATGATAGTGATCATGAAGCCTCGGATCAAGTCACTGCCGAACCTCGTAGGACGACAAGGACGTGTACTGCTTCAGAGTGGTACAGTAATCCTGTCTTGGAGGTCATGTTGCTAGACAACAATGAACCTACGAGCTATGGAGAAGCGATGGTGGGCCCAGATTCCGAAAAATGGCTCGAGGCCATAAAATCCGAGAGAAGATCCGTGTATAAAACAAAGTGTAGACTTTGGAAGAACTACTTGATGGTCATAAGGCTATTGGGTATAGATGGATTTTAAAAGGGAAGACAGACAATGATGGTAAGTGTCACCATTAACAAAGCTCGACTTGTCGTTGAGATGTTTTCCAAGAAATTCAAGGAGTTGACTACGATGATACTTTCTCACTCGTAGCGATGCTAAGAGTCTGTTAGAATTATATTAGCAGCTGCTGCATTATTTATGAAATCTTGTAGATAGGATGTCAAAATATAGTTTCCTCGATGATTTTCTTGAGGAAAGGTTGTATCTGATACAACCAGAAGGTTTTGACAATCCTAAAAGATGCTAACAAGTTTGCAAAGCTCCAGCAATCCTTCTAAGGACTGGAGTAAGCATCTCAGAGTTGGAATATACGCTTTGATGAGATGATCAAAGATTTTGGATTTATACAAAGTTTATGAGAAACTTGTATTTCCAAAGAAGTGAGTGGGAGCACTATAGAATTTCTGATGAGTATGTTGTTGACGTATTGTTGATCAGAAATGATACAGAATTTCTAGAAAGCATATAGGGTATTTGAAAAGGTGTTTTTCAATGGAAAACCTGGATTAAGCTACTTGAACATTGAGCATCAAGATCTATAAGGATAGATCAAAAACGCTCAATAATACTTTCAAATGAATACATGCCGTGACAAGATTTTGAAGAAGTTCAAAATAGATCGGCGAAGAAGGAGTTATTGGCTATGTTATAAGGTGTGAGTATTGAGTAAGACTCAAGACATGATCTCGGCAGAAGAGAGAGAATGGACGAAGGTCGTCCCCTATGCTTCAGACATAGGCTCTACAGTATGCTATGTTGTGTACCGCACCTGAAGTGTGCCTTGCCATGGGTCAGTCAAGGGGTACAAGAATGATCCAGGAATGGATAACAAGACAGCAGTCAAACATATCCTTAGTAACTAGTGGACTAAGGAATTTTCTCGATTATGGAGGTGGTAAAAGAGTTCGTCGTAAAGGGTTACGCCGATGTGAACTTTGACACTAATCTGGATTATTCTGAGTAGTAAACCGGAACCGTATAGTAGAACAGTTATTTGGAATAGCTCCAAATAGAGCGTGGTAGCTGCATCTAGGAGATGACATAGAGATTTGTAAAGCACACACGGATTTGAAAGATTCAGACCCGTTGACTAATAACCTCTCTCGCAAGCGAGATATGATCAAACCCAATGGGTGTTGAATTCATTACAATCACATAGTGATATGAACTAGATTATTGACTCTAGTGCAAGTGGGAGACTGTTGGAAATATGCCCTAGAGGCAATAATAAAATGGTTATTATTGTATTTCCTTGTTCATGATAATTGTCTATTGTTCATGCTATAATTGTATTAACTGGAAACCGTAATACATGTGTGAATACATAGACCACAACATGTCCCTAGTGAGCCTCTAGTTGACTAGCTCGTTGATCAACAGATGGTCATGGCTTCCTCACCATGGACATTGGATGTCATTGATAACGGGATCACATCATTAGGAGAATGATGTGATGGACGAGACCCAATCGTAAGCATAGCACAAGATCGTGTAGTTCGTTTGCTAAAGCTTTTCTAATGTCAAGTATCGTTTCCTTAGACCATGAGATTGTGTAACTCCCTGATACCGTAGGAGTGCTTTGGGTGTACCAAATGTCACAACGTAACTGGGTGGCTATAAAGGTGCACTACGGGTATCTCCGAAAGTGTCTGTTGGGTTGGCACGAATCGAGACTGGGATTTGTCACTCCGTATGATGGAGAGGTATCTCTGGGCCCACTCGGTAATGCATCATCATAATGAGCTCAATGTGACTAAGTAGTTAGTCACGGTATTATGCATTATGGAACGAGTAAAGTGACTTGCCGGTAACGAGATTGAACGAGGTATTGGGATACCGTTGATCGAATCTCGGGCAAGTAACATACCGATTGACAAAGGGAATTGCATACGAGATTGCTTGAATCCTTGACATCGTGGTTCCCCGATGAGATCATCATGGAACATGTGGGAGCCAACATTGGTATCCAGATCCGGCTGTTGGTTATTGACCGGAGAACGTCTCGGTCATGTCTGCATGGTTCCCGAACCCGTAGGGTCTACACACTTAAGGTTCGGTGACGCTAGAGTTGTTATGGGAAATAGTATGTGGTTACCGAAGGTTGTTCGGAGTCCCGGATGAGATCCCAGACATGACGAGGAGCTCCGGAATGGTCCGGAGGTGAAGATCGGTATATTGGACGAAGGGTATTGGAGTCCGGAATTGTTCCGGGGGTACCAGGTGATGACCAGCGTGTCCGAAAGGGGTTTCGGAGGCCTCAGCAAGCGTTGGGGGCCTTATGGGCCAAGGGAAGAGGGCACATTAGCCCACTAAGGGGCTGAGCGCCCCTCCCACCCCATCTCACGTAACCAGGAGAGGTGGGGGCGCCACCCCTAGGGCAGCCGCCCCTCCCGGCTTGGGGGGCATGTTTTCTAGGGGGTGGGGGCGCCCAAACCCATCTAGGGTTTCCCCTGTGGCCGCCGCCCCTCCCCTAGGGAACCCTAGGGAGCCACCCCCTCCTCCCTTCCCCCTATATATAGTGAGGGAGAGAGGAGGCAGCCGCACCCTTCCCCTGGCGCAGCCCTCTCCCTCATCCAATACCTCCTCCTCCTCTGTAGTGCTTGGCGAAGCCCTGCCGGAGAACCACGAGCTCCATCACCACCATGTCGTCGTGCTGTCAGAGTTTTCCCTCAACTTCACCTCTCCTCTTGCTGGATCAAGAAGGAGGAGACGTCCCCGGACTGTACGTGTGTTGAACGCGGAGGCACCATTGTTCGGTGCTTAGATCGGATTCGGCCGCGATCTGAATCGCTTCATGAAGGACTCCACCGACCACGTTCTTATAACGCTTCCGCTTTGCGATCTTCAAGGGTATGAAGATACACTCACCTCTCTCTAGTTGCTAGAATCTCCATAGATTGATCTTGGTGATGCGTAGAAAATTTTGAATTTTTGCTACGTTCCCCAACACTCCTCTCCCCCAGATCCACATCGGCAACCCGCATGCGACGCGCCCGTCGCCGGCCACCTCGCACCGTCATGGCAACCGTCGACCTCGTGCCACACCGAACTACCCAAGCACTCCACCTCCCTCGACCACGTCTCCCCGGACAAGCCGCAGGACGCCGGACGCCCCCGCGATGCCTTCCCCACCACCGGCTTCCTCCTCGGCCCGGCAGACTCCATCGACAATTCGCTCCAGCGAGCTCTCCCCCAAGCCTGCTTTGCTCACCTGCAGGTCACGGTGAGCTCCTCTGTCGATCCCCTCCTTTTCCCCTTCGGTTCGTCGCCGTTTACCGTCGTTTCCAAGCTCGTCCGAGCTCTCGAATACGCATATGTACGTGTGTGCGTGCATGTTGCGGCTGCTTCTGTGCGTGCACGCCGGCCTCGCCGCGGTCTTCTGCTGCTCCGCTACAGCTGCGGCTTGCTGCTCTATTGGCCGCCGCGGCTCCTGCTCTTGTGTGTAACTGCATCCATCGAGCACAGGTGCATAGATGGATGAACCATTGATTGAATCGAGTTGCAGTCCAGGAGAAGCTCGCTCTGCACTGCACCCTACACCAATTTCATTGTTGTCTGATGGTTGTTGATCACCCATCCATCAGCTCTGCTCTTCTGCCATTATAGTCGCCCAATGTTCACCCTGCTGCACAGTGAAAATGACCTGGTGTGGGTGCTGATCACTGAACCGGAACTACTACCACACACACACACCATCTTGATCCTGGAGATCCCTTGACCCTAGCATGCACCAAACTGGTGTGTGTGGGTGGGGTGAAATGACAATCCATGGAGGTGATGGTGACTTGGCGAGTGATCCATGCATGCATCTTGTGTGTTTCTTGTGTGCTTGCATTAGGGCATGATAGGGTAGGGGTTAAAGATATAGATAGATGGATGGGTAGATAGATAGGGGAATGTTTAGGAGCAGTGGAGTGATTGGCTGGAGCAAGGGATGTCCATTGCAAAGACCATGTTACCACATGCAGACATCACACACAGTTAGTTTCACAGTGCAGCTCATCACATCAAATTCATCCATCTATGCATCTTCTGTTGTGTGTTGCTGTTGCTACTGTGTGTTGGTGGTTTTCTTGTACTGTTAATTGTGCTATTGTTATCAGTTTGGTAACACTGTTAGGATAAAAGGCATGAATTACTAGTCTAAGGCTTTACTGATTGTGCTCAGTACTACTGTCATGAGGCATGCTACGTTTTTAGTCAGTATGCTACTGCTTTATGTCACATGTACATACAGGGGTCACTTGACAACTTGTTTATAATGTTATATAGTTTTGAAGTTTATTTAGGTGTGAACTGTAACTCCTGATTAAGGGCAATTATCAATCATGCATAGTATTGTTTCATTACTGGTGTCATATAATTTCTTATACTTTAAATAAATGTTGAATATGACTGCTGGTTGTTACTGCAGTTTGGTCATGACATATTTTGTATTTCTCTGCTATGTTCCACTTATTAATGATGGTAGTACTGCTATTTTCCTTATGAGCACACAATCTGTATCCTTCATTTTGTTTGGCTAGAATTTTATAGCATCTACTTTCCTCCGATTCACACAACAACATGTTTATAATTGACTTGGGAACTTAAATAAATTGCTCAACTGAAGATTATTAATACATTGTGTTTGTTCACAAATTCTGGAAGACATTGATATATGACAACAGTCGAGTCTTTGTTGGTTAAGTGGTTAGCACAGCTGGGAGCATTAGTGTATGAGGTGTACTAATTACAAAATAGTAGCAGTGAGGCAAGGCCTAATAACTATAGGTAAACATAACTATTGGTAAACCTTTCCTGTACATATTTGGTTTGGTTGATCGCCTGGCATGAGCTAGATGAAATGATCCATTTGCACTATTGATTCGAGTGTATGTGGATGCTTGATAAAATTATCTTATGAAATGATTCCAATGCTGGCAGCTTATGATGTTCCAATGCTGGCAACTTCTGATGTTCCAATGCTGGCAGCTTCTGATTCCAATGCTGGCAGCTTTTGATGTGAAATGAACCCTTTCTCCTGAAATATTGATTAATTTCCGTCTCAATTGAGAATGGGGAACTCCTAGGTCAAGAAAATTAGCAAAGGTCATGCCCAATTTTCTTGACCTAGAAGGTGCCCGATTCTCAACCGAAACGGAAATATTCCTCTAAATCTGAGAAGAATAGATACTACCCTGATCTCATCCAATAACTCTAGTAGCCTTTTTTCCTATTTAGAGCGAACATGGCCGACAACGATAAGGCCGGCGGTTCGGGCAAGCCATTCTGGCAGCTGTCCCAGGAGATGGAGGAAGAACCTCACCGCTATGAGGACGCTGCGGAAGACACCGATCCCGACTACACAACCCCTAGTGGCATCGGGGATGACACCACTGATGGTGCCGCCGGGGATGCCACCACTGATGATGGCAGCGAACGCACAGATGGCAGCCAACCGAAGAGGCAACGGAAGGACCGGTGCTCGAACATGCTCGGCACCGTCGAGGAATTTACTGAAGTGTCCTCCAGTGGGCATCCAATGGCGCCCAAAGAATTAGTCAATGGGTACGCGGGACAACTCGGCTGCATTCTCCGGAGCACCATCTCGATCAACACCGAGAACCTAAGGCATCATGACCGAGGGATTTTGCACAACCTCCTCTTCACGAAGCTGCACGAACGATACAAGTTCCCCGGTGACTTCGCAAACACACGCCTCTCAGGGAATAAAGTCAATAGTGCTGCCCTCACGAAGATGAGCATGGACCTGGCTACTTGGAGAGACGCGGTGAAGAGAAGGATTCTAAGTGGTGATAGTTATGAGAAGATGAAGGAGACAAATCCTTCAATTAGTGAAGCTGACTACCTGGAGTTCAAGATCAAGTGCGAGAGCAACGCATCCGCGGAATCAAGTCAGTGGAGGAAAGATATGCGGGACGTGAACTTAGCCGTCCACAAACTTGGTCCCGGCGGTTACATGGTGGCGGAACCTATATGGGACAAGGAGGACGCGAAGCGTGCCGAGCAAGGCCTACCGCCCCCCTTCGATAAATACCATGAAAAGCAGACCAGGAACTTTGTCAGGGCCCAGTACAAGGTGGACCCCGTAACAAAGGAGCTTACCACAGATCCGAAGGTGAAGGCTCTTGAGCTTGTTCTGGTAAGGAATACACCCCTGCGTAATTAGCTCCATATGGTTGCATTCTAATTAATGAAGCCAAATTTCTAAATGGTTCATGTTCCTTCCGCAGGAAACTGAAAGCAGTAGCACGAGGTCTCAGATCTCCCCATGTGCCCCTTGGGACACCACTTTAAATAGGGCGTTGAACATAGTGAAACACAAGGATAAGTTCAGTAAGCCGTCGTCAGCTAGTCGTGTGGCCGGCAAAGGCTTGTCCACGAAATGGTCGAAATACTATAAGGATGGGCGAAAGGAGAGAAAGACCAGCTCGGAAAGCCACGAGCGCGAGGTTAAAGAACTCAAGGCACAAGTGGCACGGATTCCGGAGATAGTCCAAGAGCAAGTGCGAGACCAACTGGGAGCGACGATCACCGCCATTATGCCTACCTTGCTTGAGGGGCTGCAGGCGTGGATTGCGGGCGGCCAACAGGGGCCGCCCCTGATAGAGGCAAAGGTGTCCCGTCTTTCGATGAGATGATGGATATCGCTTCTTTGACGATCCAACTACGAATGTGCGAAGACGTCGCGCCTTAGCAATCGCTAAACCAACTCCGAGAGGTTATTGACCATGCCGGAGCACGATTAACCTAACCACGAAGGTCTATTTCCTGCAAGCAAACTAAGAACAAGCAAGAAACTAAGATTGCAATCTGGATATTGCGAATAATAGAGGAAAGCTTTATTGATCAAGGTGGGGTTCTGTGACGCCTTTGTCTGGTCGTTGAACACAAACGAAGTACGCGAAGTTGCAGCTATGGCGAACTTTTAATCTAAACAAAACCCCAAAGTCTGAACGGTTCCCTAAGGGCTGTATATATGGAGGAAGAGGGGGTGAATTTCGTGGCCCTTGGTGGAGGGGTCCGAAACTAACCCTATCTCTTGTTTCCCCACACATACGGACTCTAAAAATAGCCTATACTTATGTATTTCAAAATTACATGGGCCTGGCCCAATAATAAGGTGACGCAGCACCTAAAATAGCCTCTGAACGAAATTTATGAAGTGGCATCTTGTATATTTTGTCCAAGGCTTCATGCACTCATTATGGTGGCTTCAAAGTCCTGAAATCATCACTTGTAACTCCGTTCTTGTTCCCCTTGCGCATGCCATCATCTCCATGCTTGTTCTTGCTCCAATGTTCATCCTTCTCCAAGCTAGGCCCTTCATTTGTAAGCAAAACAAATGTATCCAATTTAGGCAGCATCATGTTCTCATGAACATTAGAATCATTACCAAGAACCGAAAGTACCTGATAATTTATTTGGCGTGCGCGAGCTCTAATAATTGGTCCAGTATATGTAGCAGTAGGGGTTGTGGGTGTAACAATGGTATTGATGTCCTCATCATCCTCCCCTTCTTGAAATGAAGTCGTCCTCGACGGAAGCTCATCTTCCTCACCCAAATAAGGCTTCAAATCTGCAATGTTCAAAGTGGGACTAACCCCAAAATCTGCAGGCAGCTCAAGTTTATATGCATTATCATTTATTTTCTCCAACACCTTAAAAGGACCATCAGCACGTGGCATTAACTTTGATTTGCGCAAATCAGGAAATCTATCCTTACGCAAATGTAACCAAACAAGATCTCCGGGTGCAAACACAACATGTTTTCTACCCTTATCTCCAGCAAGTTTATATTTAGCATTCATACGCTCAATGTTTTCCTTAGTTAACTCATGCATTTTTTAAATCTATTCAGCACATTGTTTAGCATCAAAATTAACCTTCTCCGAAGATGGAAGAGGCAACAAATCAATAGGTGCACGAGGTAGGAAACCATACACAATTTCAAAAGGGCACATCTTAGTAGTAGAATGCAATGAACGATTATAAGCAAATTCAATATGAGGCAAGCATTCTTCCCACATTTTCTTATTATTCTTCAAAACAGCCCTAAGCATAGTAGACAATGTTCTATTGACTACTTCAGTTTGTCCATCAGTTTGGGGGTGACAAGTAGTACTAAAAAGCAGTTTAGTCCCCAACTTAGCCTATAAACATCTCCAAAAGTGGCTAAGAAATTTAGTATCACAATCTGAAACAATAGTATTGGGCACACCATGCAAGCGAATAATTTCACGAAAAAACAAATCAGCAACATTAACGGCATCATCGCTTTTATGACATGGTATAAAGTGTGCCATTTTCAAGAATCTATCCACGACAACAAATATGATATCCCTCCCCTTCTTTGTTCGAGGTAAACCTAAAACAAAGTCCATAGATATATCCTCCCAAGGAACACTAGGTACAGGCAAAGGCATATATAAACCATGAGGATTGAGTCGTGACTTAGCTTTTTGACATGTAGTGCAGCGAGCAATAAAACGCTCAACATCCCGTCTCATCTTTGGCCAAAAGAAATGTGTGGCAAGTACGTCCTCCGTCTTCTTCACGCCAAAGTGTCCCATTAATCCCCCTCCATGCGCCTCCTGCAACAACAGAAGACGAATAGAGCTAGCTGGAATGCAAAGCTTGTTAGCACGAAACACAAATCCATCATTAACAACGAACTTGTTCCATGTTCTACCTTCGTTACAATTCTGCAATACATCTTTAAAATCAGCATCATGCACATATTGATCTTTGATGGTCTCCAAACCAAATATTTTGAAGTCAAGTTGTGAAAGCATAGTATAGCGACGAGACAATGCATCAGCAATAACATTTTCTTTACCCTTGACATAAGGAAAAGTCTCAATGAATTCAACCCATTTAGCATGTCTACGATTCAGTTTAGCTTGACTTTTAATATGTTCGAAAGATTCATGATCAGAGTGTATAACAAATTCTTTGGGCCATAAATAATGTTGCCATGTTTCTAAAGTCCGAACAAGAGCATATAATTCTTTATCATAAGTAGAATAATTCAGAATAGGCCCACTCAATTTTTCAGAAAAGTATGCAACAGGTTTGCCATCTTGTAATAACACACCTCCTAATCCAATTCCACTAGCATCACATTCAAGCTCAAAAGTCTTATTAAAATCAGGAAGTTGGAGTAAAGGAGCATGTGTCAACTTATCTTTCAATACCATGAAGGCTTCTTCCTGTGCGGTACCCCAAAGAAAAGGCACATCTTTCTTTGTAAGCTCATTGAGAGGTGCAGCAATGGTGCTAAAATCTCTCACAAAACGCCTATAGAATCCAGCGAGGCCAAGAAAACTCCTCACTTGTGTGACCGTTTTGGGCTGCGGCCAACTCTCAATAGCTTCAATCTTGGCTTTATCAACTTCAATTCCCTATGGAGTAACAACATAGCCAAAAAAAGATACTCGGTCGGTGCAAAAGGTGCCCTTCCCAAGGTTACCAAACAAACGTGCATCACGTAAAGCAATAAAAATAGCACGTAAATGTTCCAAATGTTCCTCCAAAGATTTGCTATAAATCAGTATATCATCAAAATAGACTACCACAAATCGTCCAATAAAAGCACGTAAAACTTCGTTCATTAATCTCATGAAAGTACTAGGTGCATTAGTTAACCCAAAAGGCATGACTAACCACTAATATAATCCAAACTTAGTTTTAAATGCCGTTTTCCATTCATCTCCCAATTTCATACGAATTTGATGGTATCCACTACGCAAATCAACTTTGGAGAATATTGTAGAGCCACTCAATTCATCAAGCATATCATCTAGCCTAGGAATAGGATGACGATAACGACTAGTAATATTATTAATGCCTATACAATCAACACACATACGTGATGTACCTTCCTTTTTCGACACTAGAATAATAGGAACAGCACAAGGACTAAGGGATTCGCGTATATAACCTTTGGCGAGCAGCTCCTGTACTTGACGCATAATCTCCTTCGTATCCTCTGGATTGGTACGGTATGGTGCACGGTTGGGTAATGATGCACCGGGAATTAAGTCAATTTGATGCTTAGTCCCTCGAATGGGAGGTAATCCCGGTGGCACGTCTTGTGGAAAGACGTCGGTGAACTCCTGCAAAATGTTAGTGACAGCAGGAGGCAAAGAGGAAGGCACGTCCTCAAATGAAAATAATGCCTCTTTGCACACAAAAGCATAGCAAACAGATTTCTGAAATCTAACTCATCAATATCAGATTTAGTGGCAAGTAAACATGCACTTCTCAATTTAATTTCAGAAGCAACACTAGGTGGTTTACTATTAGGCTTCATTTGTTGCTCAAATTCTTTTGCCACAATCTTATTTTGACTCTTATTTTTCTCCTGTTTTGCTTTATTAGCTCTATTAATATCATCTTTCAAAATGGAATCAGGAGTGATAGGAAGCAAAGTAATATTTGTATCCTTATGAACAAGAGTATAATGATTGTTTCTACCATGGTGTACAGATTTTTTATCAAATTGCCATGGTCTACCAAGTAATAAGGAACATGCTTGCATAGGTACCACATCACAATCAACATAATCAGCATATGTAGAGATACTAAAATGCACACGAACAGTATGTGTTACCTTAACCTTGTCGCTGTTGTTGAACCATTGGATGTAGTAAGGATGTGGATGTGGTCTTGTGGTGAGAGAAAGCTTCTCCACCATCTCCATGCTAGCCAAGTTGTTGCAGCTCCCTCCGTCTATGATGACGCGCACAGAACGTTCCTTCACAACTCCCTTTGTATGGAACAAATTATGCCTCTGATTTTTCTCAGCTTGTGTGACATGCACACTCAAAACACGTTGAGCAACTAAACATTCATACATGTCAGCATCGTCAGGAGCCATGTATTGCGTCTCATGATCAGAATCATTTCCACCATGTTCTTCATGTGTAATAAGAGCCAAAGTCTCCTCATCATAGTCACTAGCGGACTCATACCCACCATCCTCAGTAGCAATTATCACACGCTGAAATTTGCATTCTCGCGCATAATGACCTCTTCCCTTACAACGACGACAAATAATATCACTTGTGTGCCATGTTGATGCCATGGAAGAAGAAGAGCTCTGTGCAGGCCCGGTAGGTGCGCTCTTGGTAGATAATGGGGGTTGTGCCTGCTTTCTTGTATCACGGCTGGAGATGGCACCTGATGGGGGTGCTGGTGCAGTTGAAGTAGAAGATGCATGCGGTGTCCATGATAAAGGTCGACCTGCAGAAAAGTTAGTTCGTGCCAATGCTTGTCGATCCTGCACTTCACGTTCAGCTTTACAAGCAAGATGAAATAAACGAGTGATATTAGTATACTCCTTATACTCTAGAATGGTCTGAATCTCTCTATTTAACCCACGCATAAAACGTGCAAGCATAGCTTCATTCTCCTCAACAATACCGCATCTAATCTTGCCAGTTTGTAATTCCTGATAATATTCTTCTACAGAATTTTTTCCTTGTCTTAAACGCTGCAATTTTTGAAGCAATTCACGTTGATAATATGGTGGAACCCAACGAGTACGCATAGCAGTGTTCAAAGCAGCCCAAATAGCTGGAATAGGATATAATCTACAATGCTCAGACCACCATACACATGCAAAACTAGTGAAAGCACAAACAGCGGCAGCAACCCGTCTCTCCTCGGAATATTGCAAACATATAAAACGTTATTCAGTTTCTAACTCCCAAGTAAGATATACATCAGGAACATATCTACCCTCAAATGGTGGAATATTCAATTTCAGTTTAGGAACATGGTCATGATCTCGTACCTGAGGTGCTGGTGCGGGCCTACCATTGCGAATAAATACCTGAGGTCGACCTGCTGGTGGTGGTGCTGGTGGTTGCACGTAGCTTTGGTTTTGATCAACCTCATCCTCATAATCGCCCGCATACTCATCATCCTCCTGGGTACCAGCAGCAGTAGTAGCAGGAGCCAAAGAAGCATCAACAACAGGGATAGCAGCACCAGAAGTTTGGCCACCCTCAAGAGGAACACGCTTCGCTCGTCCATACTGATTCAGAAGGGGCGTTGTTGTTGTTGTTGCAGCAATGCGATAGGTGCAGCCGGCGGTGGTTGTGGAAAATGCGCGAGCAATTCATTGAACTTGCTATCAAGCTATGTTTCGAACGTCTTCTCAATGCCATCTATCTTCTCCATGGCCTCGTCAAATCTATTTAGCACATCTTGCACCTGTCCACTCATCATTTGCTAAAATTTATCATGTAGTTGTTTGTTCGTCAGGTTCTCCCAATCAATCTCATCGGCTTGTGATCCTACCATGGTTAGCAGCAAATAGAAACACACAAGAATATAATCCTACATACTACTAAGAAGTGGTGGCGGTGTATCACAAACCCGTCAAGCAAATCTCAAATTCTTACCAGTTCTTACCCAGCAGCAGGTGGTGATCGGCAACCGTTGTAGTCAAAACTCTCAAAGCTTGGATAGAGCGATTACCAGGGAAAGTCAAACGCATGATGTAGATGTATGTGGAGCTGGGAAGGCTTATAATATGGTAGCAAAAAGGGTCAGCAATAATCAATTCAGAGATGCAAAGTTGAATAAACGCTCAACGACGGTACTGTGCTGGTCCTAGGCTAGACTGTGCTAGGGACGCGAGCCTAGAACACTAACAAAATCTCGGCGCTGCACGTAAACAAGGGAAAAGCACACTCTGGAACTTTTTTTTCGCTCTATTTTTTTCTTTTTTTTTGTGCTGCTCTTTTTTTTGCGCTGCTTTTTTTGCGAAAAATCACTATAATGGCGAGTGTCTCAAAACTCTTCCCAGGACAAACTGGCGGGATGGGCACGAAATTTTTTTGACAATTTTTTTTCGGAAATCAGGGCAGCGACGACGAAAAAGTGCGACAAAAAATCACTATGATGGCGAATGTCTCAAAACACTCCTGGGGACCTAAAAATAGGATAGGGAAAAATATTTTCGGTCGCCGAAATTTTGGCCTAAAAACTGCCCGGGGGTCTCCAGACTCTTTTTTTTTCGAAACCTACTCAGGCAAGGAAACACGAATCGGAAATTAGATGGATCTCGGAAACAAACCTAATACGAAAAGAACTCGGATTGGTGGTGGATATATGATGGTAGGATATGTTAGCGGTGGTGGTATATGATAGCAATGGTGGTATATGGATATGGATCGGTTGTATATGGCAGCGTTGGTGGGATATGGCAGCGGTGGTGGTATATGGCAGCGGTGGTGGTATAAGGCAGTGTTGGTGGGATATGGCAGCGGTGGTGGTATATGGCAACAACGATGAAGATGGTGCGGCGGCGGCGTGACAAACTGTGACAGAACTCGAAACTCTAAAGGACTAGACGCTAAGACCAGCAACTAGACACGACGATGCAACCGCAAATTCAACAAAGCAAAACCCTAAAAAGATTATGCAAAGGCTCAGATTGGTTCGGATATGATGAACTAACCCTAATTTTTTTTGTGGCTTTTTCGTGGACTGTAGGTATGAAGAACCGACTCGATCTAAACTACAAAAAACTATAAAATCTCACCGAGCAACCTGGAAATCTGATACCACTTGATAGAGGCAAAGGTGTCCTGTCTTTCGATGAGATGATGGATATCGCTTTGGTGGAAGTCGACTTTGATGATCCGACTACGAACGTGCGAAGACGTCGCGCCTTAGCAATCGCTAAACCAACTCCGAGAGGTTATTGACCACGCCGGAGCACGATCAACCTGACCATGAAGGTCTATTTCCTGCAAGCAAACGAAGAACAAGCAAGAAACTAAGATTGCAATCTGGATATTGCGAATAACAGAGGAAATCTTTATTGATCAAGGTGGGGTTCTGTGACGCCTTTGTCTGGTCGTTGAACACAAACGAAGTACGCGAAGTTGCAGCTATGGCGAACTTTTAATCTAAACAAAACCCCAAATTCTAAACGGTGCCCTAAGGGCTGTATATATGGAGGAAGAGGGGGTGAATTTCGTGGCCCTTGGTGGAGGGGTCCGAAACTAACCCTATCTCTTGTTTCCCCACACATACGGACTCTAAAAATAGCCTATACTTATGTATTTCAAAATTACATGGGCCTGGCCCAATAATAAGGTGACGCAGCACCTAAAATAGCCTCTGACGAAATTTATGAAGTGGCATCTTGTATATTTCGTCCAAGGCTTCATGCACTCATTATGGTGGCTTCAAAGTCCTGAAATCATCACTTGTAACTCCGTTCTTGTTCCCCTTGCGCATGCCATCATCTCCATGCTTGTTCTTGCTCCAATGTTCATCCTTCTCCAAGCTAGGCCCTTCATTTGTAAGCAAAACAAATGTATCCAATTTAGGCAGCATCATGTTCTCATGAACATTAGAATCATTACCAAGAAACGAAAGTACCTGATAATTTATTTGGCGTGCACGAGCTCTAGTAATTGGTCCAGTATATGTAGCAGTAGGGGCTGTGGGTGTAACAATGGTATTGATGTCCTCATCAGCCCCCGATTCCCAGCTTCACGGGCAGCAACTCGCACAACGCGTCGGCATTGGTGTCTCCGGCGTCGGCGCCGGCATTGGAACTTAATGCACCCGGGTGTGGGAAGAATATGTCGGCTGGCACCTCGGCAGCAAGCGGCCCCTCCGTCACTTGCACGCCCGCCGTTGGCAGTGCCTCGACATTAGCCGAGCTCGACGCTATCACGGTAACTAAGCCTCGGTCGATGACTTCATCTCCTTGCCTTTGACTGGGCATCCCTGACGCCCAACATGTTTTCGCAGGGCGTCGCCAACGTTCCATGCACTCTCCTGCACTTCGTGGATAGCGAGTTGATCGATGTCGCCAAGGCCAAAACCATTCAACCAGGCAACTGTGTGTTCCATGGTAACCCGATGCCACCCACCGTGTATAGGGTTCAACTGGTTCGGGTGCTGCGGGGCTGCGATGACTTGTTACCTCCGTTTCGACCCCCTGGGGCCGACGAAGATGATGTGATGACCCTCAGCGCCTGCTTAAGCTTGTCCCTGCTTTGGTCAAAGAGTCAGATTCATTTGGGGGCGGGGGACACCACCCCACAGACAACACCGCCAGTCGTGCCGTCGCCAAGCCATGGCAAGACCGCCGCAACGCTACCGCCGTCAGCTGATCCAAACATGCATATGGCACAGGATCCGGATGACGACGATGGTACATTTTCTAACGTCGATAAGTATTTCAACGAACATGGGTATGGTGACGAATTCTTGGGGCCTCCTTCTCAAGAACCCAGCCCTGCAAAAGACGATCGCGATCTAGCTGGTACCACGGAGAAACCCAATTGCAAGAGGCGTCGTTTGGCGTTCAGTTCTCAGGAGACGCCTCCAGTTGCCGCCTTCACCGAGACTCAAATAGCCGAGGTGCGAAATATTATCAACCCTAACACACTCAAGTAGGTGGTCTCTGAGCAGAACTCGATCCCATTACAGCAGAAGAAGCAGAAGGGACGGAAAAGAAAAATAACAAGGGTGCGAGCCAGCCGGCACTAGTACGATCCGTGCTCAGGACGGGCCACCAATACCTAAGGATATCTCGAGGAGGGTTCATGTGGCAGGTAGGCCGATGCTACCGACTAATCTGCTCAATGTTGCAACCGGTGCTATGCGGAGTCTGCATGACTGTGTTCTTTCTATGGAGAAGCGGCATCTCTCCGAGAATGATGTGGCATACCCGGTTTTCGTGGCCAAGGTGCCAGAGGGCAAGGGCTTTGTCGATAGCACCATCGGGCGTATTATCGTCATGCGGTTTGATGACATCTTCGCTATGTTTAACCTTCATCCGCTGCACTACACCTTCATTCGGCTATTTTCGCTCCGTATGGAGATGCGGTCATTAGAGACAAGACCCCGGACATCGTGAAAGTCGACCCCTTCTACATGCGTGCCAAGATCTTGGGCAGCGCTGGGGACCGGCAAGTCGCGAGTTCATACCTCGAAGGCGTCATTCTGGCGAACCCAGATAAGGATAACTTCCTCGTGCCTTACTTTTCCGAGTAAGTCATCCCCTCACCGCCCCGTAACATATGATTTCTTTGATTTCGATCGTTCTTTTTTTCTAACATTCTGTGTTTTGTGCAGTGACACACATTGCACACTTATCCTCTTAAGCCTGAAATATTCCATGGCCACGTATTTCGACTCGAACCGTCAGTCGAAGAAAGACTACACAAATATTAAGAAAGTTTTTGATGATGCTTTCCCCGGCTACACCAAATCTGGAGGCACCTTCAGGAGGCCAATTTGTAGGTATGGCAAGCACGTGTTCACCCACGTAACGATGTTCCCCTGCGTCAAGCAGCCGCCTGGCAGTCAGAAGGATGCCTACTACGCCCTCCATCACATGCGGGCGGTCGTACAGGACCATAATCACCTTATGCTACCAAATAATTTCAAAGACTGGGCCGCACGCTTGTCGGCAATCCAGGACACGGACATCAGACAAGAATTCTTTCGCATCCAGTCGGAGTTTGCGGAAATCATCTTTCAAGATGTCCTTCGTACCTCGGGGCAGTTCTACCTCAAATATCAACCGTCCAACAGTGAAATAGAAACAACGCTACAAATGCAGGCTGACAACGACCGCACATTCATGACCATCACGATAGATGGTGGCTTCATCCATGCTCCGGTCCCTGAGTCGAGTCGAAAGTATTGATGCTATGTAGTTCTGAAATATTGATTATCTCATGTTGTAATTAAAATTTAATGAACTTGTATGTCTCTTTAGTTTGGATAGTCGTTCAACTTATATGTAATCGGTGCTATTTATTAGTAGGACCATGAATCGTGCTATTAATGTATTGCTTTTCTCTTCCGATCCTTTTGTTGCATACTTATATATTCTTATATATTATTTGTGAATTGCTACTAACGTTTTGTTTGTCTAGTGCATAGAGATGCCGTCATATGTCGTGTACAAGGGTAAGGTTCCCGGAGTCTACGACGACTGGGAGGAGTGTCGAAGACAGGTTCACCGTTTTAGCGATAACAGTTACAAAGGGTACACCACTAGTGCGGAGGCGGAAGCTAGATACGCGCGCTATCTAGCGGGGGAGAGGAGGGAGCGGAGGAGGAACCGGATGAAGACCAGTTTCATCGCGATGATGCTCATCGTGACCGCAGCTCTCTTCTATGTGATGGTAGTTTAGATGATCGATATCGACTTTGTAATGTGACGACAAACTCGGCTAATATGATGAACTTTGCTAATGTCTCGAGACCTAAACTTGGCTAATGTTTGAACTTTGTTCGCTATTTCGAATTTGGAGACAAATATGATGAATTCTATTGTGTGATGTTTATATTCTGTGTTGTAACGTATTTTGTAACCTGTGCAAATACCAGAAAAGCAAAAAATAATAATTCCTAATATTCATAATGGCAAATATGGCCCCCAGTAGTGGCGCACCATATTGAGCATTAGTGGCGCACCAAGGCTAAATACCAGTGGCGCATTATGGGGCATAGTAATGGCGCACTTGGGGGCATACGTGAAGGTAAATATGCCCCCCTAGGAGGCATAGTAATGGCGCACTGTTGGACATAGTAATGGTGCATGATGTGGTGCGCCACTATTATCTGGGATACTAATGGCCACCAGAGGTGCGCCATTACTATTTGTTACGAGTGGCGTGTTAATAGTGACTCACCTATAGTGCGTCATTAATACAAAAAACTGGTGCGCCACTAACAGCCTTTTTTCTAGTAGTGAAATGGGTCTCAAACGCCCGGGCTGACCGACACCCCCCATAACCGTCCCAAATATGGGGCGGATATGGGGGCGCCCGAGCGCCCCCGGGCACGCCCGCCATGTCGGACCCGGCCCATGCTGGCCCACCCAACCCCACTTATATTCGTCCACATCCGCTCGCCAGTGCAAATCCTAGCCACTTCACTCCACTCCCCTCCGCCACCCGAGCTTACCTCCGGCAATTTCCGGCCTTCTCCGCCATGGCAGGCAGCGGATCGGACTCCGACCAGTCCGTATCCGTTGAATAGGTGTCATCCCGTGTGGGTTGGAGGAGGCAATGGCAGTACGCATTGAACTCCGCCACTCCCAGGAGGACAGCGCCCGGCTGACGGACGGATCCGTCCGCCATGACGCCATAGCGTCGACTCACCGGGCGCTCGGGTCTTCTAGTGCTGGATCCTCGCGGTCCCGGCCGGAACACCTCTCCTTCCCCATCACTAGTCGGGCAGAGTATGAGTCCTACCGGGAACGGGCGGTCTGCCGTGGGAAGGAGATGATAAGGGCCGCTTAGGCCCGTATCGCGGCGGAAATGGCGGTGGAGGAGGCGGCTGATGCGACGGCGCGGGCGGCCGCAGAGGAGGAAACCATCTGCACCCTCATTGTGAAGAAATGGCAGTGGAGGAACACGCGCGCCCTCGCCCGAGAGCTGAATCGGACGGTCCGTGCCATGGCCGGGAGGACAGTGACGGCGAGGACAGCTCCGGTGACAAGCAGATCCAGCTCGATCCGTACTGCGTCTTTGACCGGTACTTCCGCGAGAAGGACGGCAAGGGCACCGGGAAGGGCGAGGGCAGCCATTGATGAACTCCACCATAGTCAAACATGCCAAATTTTGGTAGTCGGATGGAATGTTTAGTGTAGTGTGATGGAGTAGCCGGACGATGCGTGTGCGTCAACGTAGTTGCATCAGTTTGTATGGATTTGAGATAAGGTAATGAAGCTGTCCGGATGTGGATTATATTATTTGGGGTGGGAGCGTATGTGGGGCCGGATTTGCCAGTCTGGCTGTAGATGCTCTAAGAATACATGCAATGGTGGGACGACGTACTTTGGTTGAGAGGACTCCGTTAGAAATGAGTTTGACATCCCCAAATGCCACTCATGCCCATTTTTGTGTTGGCCAGGTTCAGTTTTCACGCCGATGCGTGCTTTTCCATGTACTCAATGGCCACGGCGGCATGGAAGGCAGCTCCAACCGGGAGCGCATCTTCGTCGATCACGAAGTAGGGGGAGTGCGTGGTGCGGAGCTGCTCCATGGTGCTCTCGTTGCCAACTCCTATGGTGAAGAAGGCGCCCGCCATCCTCTGCGCGTAGAACCCGAAATCCTCCGCTCCCATGAGCTGGGGAGCCACCCTGACGTTCTCTTCCCCGAGCAACCTCCCGGCTACCTCCTTGGCATGCGCGTACATCCCTTCGGCGTTGACGACAGCCGGGTACGGCCTCATCGTTTCCTCCATGAAGTCCACGGAGGCAGAGCAGCGGTGCACTGCAGCTTGCCCTTGAACGATCTTCGGAACAGGCATAAAAATGTACTAATCAGTTATATATCGCCTTTGTCTATGCCACTCTGAACGGTACATTCTACAGTACTTCGATAATACAATGCACTAGATGTACCCTGTAGATGTTGGAAACGAAGACATTTTTACCTCTCTGATCCTCTTCATCAGATATGACAACCCTTCATCTGTCATGCTCCTCAAGGTGCCACCAAAGGCGACCGACTCGGGAATGACGTTGTAAGCATCTCCTCCCTTCACAAAGGTGATGGAAACCACCTGAAAGTGCACAACTGGTCTGTCACACTAGGATTATTCAGTCTGTACTTAGGTAGTCGAGGACTGTAGGAAACAGATCACATACTGCACCCTGGAGGGGATCGATCTCCCGAGAGACGATCTGCTGGATGCTTAGGACGGCGGACGATGCTGCTACAATGGGATCAATGGCGTCATGGGGGCCAGCGGCGTGCCCACCTTTTCCTGTGACCGTCGCCAGGAATCGACCCGAGGTCGCGGCAAATGGCCCTGGCCTGGACGAAACTACACCCACCGGCAGAGCTGGATCGACGTGCAGGCCGAAAATCGCCGACGCGTCGTCGAGAACGCCTTCTTCCAGAACGTAGTAGGCGCCGCCGCTGCCCTCCTCTGCTGGCTGGAAAACAAGCTTCACGGTGCCCTGGTGACGGAAACAAAAACAACATAAGACTTATCTTTATGGATAGGGAGTGTAGAACTTGGTGGCTTCATGATTGATCGAGCTCAGAAAAATAGTACTCACGCGGTCGAGTAGATTACAGAATGAATACCTTTAGGTCTTCCTTGCGGGACTGAAGTAGCTTGGCAGCTCCTAGAAGCATTGCTGTGTGAGCATCATGTCCACATGCATGCATTTTCCCATCTTCCAGGCTCTTGTATTCCCAATCTACCAATTCCTGTAGTAAGGCACCCAAATGCGTCGGCTGGAATGCGTAATACTGACCACGGGACTAAGCCGGTCTAGAAGTCTGACAGTCACATGTGCAGACACTAGCACTATGAAAATGCAGGCATTTCATGAGCAGTCAGGACCATATGTAGCAGTATGAGAATATTGTTCAGTACTTCAGTTCACACAGGTTCAGGCAAACTCATGGACCCTGCTCCTACAAAATTACTACTAGTACATGAAAGTGATTGTGTTTTGAATGAACTAGTGGCTGTGATCCGCGCCGGGAGCAAATTGCTTTTATAGAGCACCAGGTTAACAATGGTTGCAGAAGAAGAATTAGAGCTCTCCTTAACTATTGGATTGTTGTTCACCAAATCTCAGTTGATTCTATATTCGTGAGATCGTACGTGGAGGTCCATGTGAAATTTTCTTTTAAATTTCTTCTTTCTTCTTTTTTATATGTATTGTCACTTGACACTTAACTGAGACCAGTCTCTGACTGATCTAGCCACACCTAACAACAATAGTTGGTGTCCTTCCTTAGGTCAACTCCAACGCGAGACCCCAAACGGACGTCCGCTTTGTCCGGATTTCGTCCGTTTGGAAGTGGTAATGGGGTCGTGTCCGTCCAGATTTATGGATGCGCCGGCCGTGCGCCCAGCACGGCCGCATTTCGGCCGCATCCTGTCCACATGCATTTTTTTTCGCAAACACATCTTTTATTTTTCATCATTGATTTTTGATACATGGAAGCACATCACCAAATCTTAACTAGAATAGCAAGACAAAAAAAACAAGAACCAAAAGAAGACATTTTAGAAGATATTCAACTTCCATAACTGCTCCCGTAAGTTGGATTAGTGCCTTGTCGATGCATTCATTGTTGATTTACGGATGCTCGATCTTGTGTGCTTCTTTCTTTTTTGAGTCTAAAGAAGTAGACGTTGGCCTAAGCTGCGACTAGAGTTGGGGTGAGCGCGCGGCCGAGCTGCACAGAGGCAATGGCGGTGGCGGCGGCGGCGAGGGACGAGAGTGGCAGGGGTGCGGCTGGAGGGGGTTCGGTGGGGGATAGAAAGAGAGGGGCCTGCCGTCCGCGTGTGTCCTTTCGGCCGCAAACTCGGCCCAAACTTGGGCTGGGTATTGGTCGAAAGCGGACAGAAAACGGATGACGGTCCGTTTGTCGCCGCGCGTTGGGAGGCCTGATCTATCTGTTTACCCCCAAACGGACGCGGGCGGACAGAATGAGGTCGCGCCTTGGAGTTGGCCTTAGAGGTAACCAACATGCAAAGGGGTGAAACCGTATATTGTTCCCATGCATGTGTGCATTTCATTATTGTATTATTTTGAGCAGTGTGCTGGCACTGTTCAGACCTGACTTTGGGTGGATGAGATGTCGGCTCATAACAAGTCAGCTAGCCACTGAACTTCAGTTCGTGTACCATCTTAGTTCGTGTACCATTCAGGCCTTGTACAATGAGAGGTGCTTAGAAAGATGCTTAGAAAAATAAACCGGATTTTTCTGAAACACCGGTGCCTATTTCTACAGGAGAGACGCTTAGTTAAGCGTCTATCCTGTACAAATAAGCACCGGTGCTTAAGAAAAAACTGGTTTATTTCTCTAAGCACCTCCTCTAAGCACCTCCATTGTACAAGGCCTCACAGGGGCAGTTCACGCTTCCGTGGTTAAAATAATTCTCCAGAGGAGGCGACTCAGATAATCATGCATGCCACGTATCCCTAGGTCAGATCCAACGGCATTCAGGGGTGGAGCGAGGTTCTCTACTTCTCTTTCTTTGTCTTGATTATTATCGGAGCATATCCTATACGCCATTCGCATCTCCCATATGATTATCATATTTTAACCTCCACATTTGTTGGAGTTCATTTTCATATGTCCAACTGAATTCATTCAGGCGGTAAGACCACGTAAATAAACCTAGCATATCCAAAAGGGTAACTAACATCTCCTGCTGGTCCGATCGTGTGAAGATCTTGACCTTATCGTCACAACAACTTCATGAACAGAACTGAGTTGGACACGTACCGCTAAAAAAGCTTAAATCAGCTGTACTCCAATCCATGTCACCACATATTCTGCGGTTCTGCCAGATGCCTAATACTACAGCAACTTTTTCTTGTGGATGCATACAACTAGAACACGACAGCTTAAATTCCATTGGAAAAAGAAAAAAACTGCCCAAAGTTGAGCAACGTGTGGTAGTATACTACTCGACCGCGTGATATGGGAGATCTCACATTAGGCCCTAGCGGGTGCACGTGTAAAGTGTGCCAAGGACCAAGTAGGTACGTAGCGTACCTGCACGGGCAGGGCGTCCATGTCGGCCCGGAGCGCGACGACCGGGCCGGCGCCGGAGCCGATGGTGGCCACGACGCCCGTCCGCGCGACGGGCCACGCGTAGGGGACGCCGATGGCGTCGAGCTCGCGGCGGACGAGCTCGCTGGTGCGGTGCTCCTGGAAGGCCAGCTCCGGGCGCTGGTGGATGCGCCGCCGCACGCCGCGCAGCCAGGCGGCGGCCTCCGGCGCGCGGGCCGCGGCGAGGAGGTCCTCGGTGCGCGCTGCCGCCGGGGAGACGACGGCGAGGCATAGTAAGAGGAGGAGAGGAGCCGAGGAAGCGGCCATGGCTGGATGAGAATCGTTGGAGCGGTGGAGTCGATCCTTTCTTTTCCCGCTAGCCTAGGTAGTTGGTTGTTGAAGCTTGGATGTACACGCCAGAGACTCCTTTTGTTTCTGGCGTCCGATCTGTTTCCTCAAACGGGAAAGATGGATACGCATGGCTGCCTGGCTCTTTCTCAGCAAACAGGAGTGGAGTGGTTCCCGCATCCCATCGGCAACCGAGCGCTATCGCGCAAAAACCGGCTTGCCTTCCACAACAGATTCGTGCACGGCGGAGGGCGGAGCTGGCGGGCGCGGGGACTGTTAGCGTTGGAGGCGAAAGACTGAATTACCCACGGTAATCAACCGTTTAGATCGACTGAATTACACAAATCTTAAGGCATGGCGCATCTTACACCATTGATCTCTACAGTAAAAATTCCGTTGCGGATCAGAGTCAGAAGAGCAATTGCACACTAATGTGTTAAGAAATGATACTTAAAAGGAAATTGTTGTGCAGACAACGCAAGAGTCCTTACAACAGTAGGACGATATCCAATCGAGTCCTCTGTTGCACTTTGGTCAGATCATGCATGGACAAGCTGATCTTGTTGTCGTGGATAGATCGTTGCACATCATCATCATGTACATTGCGGTGCTCCACTTGCAATCGTTTATTTATTTTTTGAAATGAAGGCAAAAAAAAGGGCAAAAAAGTTGCCTCTTGATTAATTAAGCATAAGAGAATTGCCTAGTCAATTGACGGAAAATCAGACCAAAACCATTACAACATGACCATCTATGGACTACACCCAAAGCATGAATCTTCACAATCACCCCAGTAGACGAACAAATGTCCCCAACCCGCTACAAGCACAACCCCCCGGCCCATGGAACACAACATCGCAAGGCAGGCCCATCGATAAAAAGACATCTGACATGACAACCTAAAAAGAAGAGAATCATCCATCAAGCGGCCGCAGACGTCTTCACTATGCAATGATTTCTCCTTCGGTATGCTGGAACGATGGCTACCGCATACCCTTTTGCTCTTGTCCCTCATTGACTTCTCCTTCAGGGGGCAACCAATAGTCTTGCCAGATTCAGGGTTAGCAACATCCAATCTCGCAATCAATTCTCGAAACTTTCTAACGAAGATAGCCTCGGAAACAGGTGCCAATGTACCAGATGCTACAACCTCAGTCACCCACAGGAACCACCTGGTTGAAGGGCTCAGGCGAGTGGAAAACAACACTTCCCAAACCTCCATGCTCCACGGCAACGGACACCTGACTGGTCTGGTATGGTGGTGTTGTGGGTGGCGGCAAAATCACACTCCAGGCACAAGCGAGTCCACATGTACCATGGACAGAGGAGAAGTGTTCTCCCAACCCATCATTTGTAACTCGGGCATGATGAACCACATCATTGGCGATGTCCTCACAGAGGCAACTGACAAATCAAGCAACGGTGATGAGTAGGGCCTAACAAAAGGGGAGAAACCACCAAAGAAGTCTGCTTTGATTCCCCTACGCCCACAGAATCAACCGCACCAAGAGGGTGCGTCGTCGGAGTAGTCTGCAACATAGTCGAAGCAGGGAATAGTCCACTCAGAGCAGCCTATACACCCACTCCAGAAAGCTCGCAATTCATGCCAGACAGCCTCGCGGCAACCTGAAAAGAGAAAGGAGACGGAGATAGGGGTTGTCCATGGTTTATTAAGGAAAGCTCAGTTAGAGCGGACTGCAACAGCACTTCGGAAAGGGTTGCCAAGCCAGTGGTAGCAGGGATCTAGAGACAACAGACACCCAAAACCAACGGCGGAGCGCCTTGGAGGGGAGCATGGATGCCATCAGACCCTCACACAAAGCTGAAGTTGGACGGTGCACGATGTCGAGGCAGGACATGGGGTGGCACAACAAGGCTTGTCAGTGAGCTCAGGGGACACTAGGGATTGCGGCATCCGCGCATGTGGTGACTGTTCTCCAAACAACGGGAGTGATGTCCCACAAGTATAGAGGGTCAATTGTAGATCCTTTTGGTAGTAAGAGTATCAATCCCACGAGGAGTTGAAGGAAATGATTAGTGCAAAAACAACAAGGATTCACTCCAAGTACTAAAAGATTTAACGCTTTTTGTGTATTGTGGTGGTAGCAGAGCAATGGAACGTGATTAGCAATAAAAAGTAAAAGTGTGCAGTGAAGTGGTCTCATCTTAGTAATGCTAAGGACAAGTCGGTGTCGAGGCAGCTAAAGAAGCACGAGGTTAACTACCCAACCCACGATTTGGAACTTGCGTCAGTTGTTCATGCCTCTTGTTGGGAAAGACTTGTGACGTATTCACAGGCCCCAAGAGTCGGATGTACCGGGAAGGAGTTGAACATGAGGTAGAGGGGTGGTTAGAATTACTCAAAGGATTACACCATGAATTGTTATTTATGAGGATCAAACGCTCTTGAGGACGGCTAGATCATAGCATAATTGTCAACTCCATATATGACTTTCTGATAACACACGCCCCGCTATCGTTGACAAGCACCACATCATCTGCAAAGAGCATACATCAAGGGATCTCCTTATATATCCCTTGGGATCTCATCCATCACAAAAGCAAGAAGATCGGGGCTCAAACACTGGTAAAAAAAGACAGGCATTAGCAGCATGCTCCGAAAGTGGTTGTGACCAAGCAAAACAAAACCACCTGTAATACCTATAATGGAGGCAATTATTTTTATCATATTAAGCTCTGGAAGCGGTTGGTAAGCCAAAACCGCCTGCGGGAAGGATTGGAGACGATTAGTTTCTCGAAGCCGCCTCTAGGTTTTGAGCCAGCGCGGGTGGTTTCTCCATCAAAATCGCCTGCAGTTCGTGAGTATCTATGGGTGCAGCCTTTCCTCTTCTTCTTTTCTAAGGATTATCAGGCACCACCCTTCAATTTTCGTCCATTTCACTTCCCCTTCCCTAGTCCACGACCAAACCCTAGCATCACTGACGCAACTTTCAACTCGTCGAGCAAAGGTGGCGTGGAGGCAAATCGGCCCATCCACGGTGACACGGTGGCACATCGACCCTTACATGGCGGTGCAGTGGCACATTGGTCCATTCGTTGTGGCGCATTGGCAGATCGGCCATCCGCGGCAGCGAGGTGGCACATCCGCCCATTCACAGTGGCATGATGGCAGATCCAGTCCGGTTGTGTTGCTGACCCAGGAACCTCAGGGTTTGGCGGGTCTTGGGAG
>NC_041389.1:342016244-342115141 GCF_002162155.2 Triticum dicoccoides
CCCCCATGCATACTCCATCTCCAGCAGGGTGAGTTCCGAGTGTTACCGGCCTTTGTGCCAATGAATTTTTGTAGGGGTATTTGTTGCATGCCTATGAATTTTTTTTGTAGGGTAGCCGTTTATGCTTATGTATTTTGTTTGTAGGAGAAGTTGTTGTATGGTTGTGGATTTTGTTTGTAGGGCTAGCTATTGCATGCTTGGGATTTTGTTTGTAGGGTTAGCTGGCGTATACTTATAGTTTTTTGAGTTGGTTACCCCAAACTTCTTTGAAGTCGTCTTCCTTATCATCTTCATCCACATATTGTTTGCTTCACCTCCTTTCTCCCCTCATTTATAACCCTCTCCTTGAGGGCATGAGTTGTCTTCCCTTAAGTTTCCACCACTTCGTTTTAACACTAACTATATTCAGATGACCGCCTGCATAGAATTCTAAAACAAGATTGTCCGACGAGGCAAAAGGCGCGCGCGCGCACACACACACGCTCGAACCAAATATATAAAATCATATTTAGATATATCAGGCATACTACTCTCCAAGTGGAGTAAAAATTCCGTTGCGGATGACACTTGCAATTATTCACCAACTGTACGGGCATTATCAGATGAACTGATCGGAGTACATTACAAACAAGCAAGAGAAACAACTTTACACCAGAGAAGCATATATGCCACACAAACAACAAAATACAGACAGTCTTGTAGGCTGCGCTTGGATTGCCGTTTTCCAGCCATCTACACGTGTAAAGTATACCCCCATAAAAATAAAACGGACGAGCTACTTGGATCGTCGTTTTTGCGTCGTAACTTTTACACCGGTTTCACTTTACACTTGGATATCGTTGGTATTCCGTCAGTTTGCAAAACACTGCTATGTCCGTCGTTTTCCCTAGTCGCTGGCATTCCGCCATTCTTGCTCGGTCGTGATTGACTAGGTAGCCACAACCGAGGTAAGTGCCGCAACGGCTCAACCGGAGCACGCCGAGGCCACCGCCACCGCTCGCCGGAGCGCCGCCGTAGTTCCCCGGAGACACCATCATCACCAGCGCAGTCGCCTCCTGCAGTCCTGCCGCATCAGCTTCACCACCACGGCCCGCCATTGACGCCGAGTGTCCGCAGCCACCACCATGGGTGCTTGCGCGCCGCCGAGCTTCGAGTCGACGGTGCCGCAGCGTCCGCGCCGCTGCCGGAGCGCGTGCGCTCGCCGCCACTGCAACCAAACACCGCTGCAGCACCCAACGTCCGCCTCCACCACCACCGGTCCACGGCGTCCCCGCTGCCGCCGGATTGCCTTCGCCACTGCAGCAGGATCCTGCGTCCGCTGTGGCCGCGCTGTGACGACGCCTGGCGCTCGTTCTTCTGGTAGCCAACGGCATAGCGCACGGGAGAGACTCTCCGAAACAAGCAAAAATCCGACGAACCAAGCGCAGCATATACATGTGGGAATATCCGGTTGTATTTTACAAATCTCCTGTAATATACAAGGGTATTCATATACGGATGTAAAACTTCTACAGGGATTCCAAGCGGGGCAGTAGTAGTTGTATCCCACCGCGACGCGATCTGCGCATCTTCCTGTAGCTACTTGCCCTGGTCCTGTACGTTGGCATGCCCTGGACATGGAGCAGCGTGAGGAGGAGGGACAGGAGCAGGCGGCGGTGGTGGATAGCTGCCAGCCGGCGCCCGAGAACGGCGAGGAAGCTTCTTGCCGCAGCAGCTGAGCCGAAAATCGCAGGACACGCCAATGCAAGAGAGCCTGCCAGATGTGTTCCCCATCTATATGTCCTCCCCGTATGTACGTATGATGATGGAATTGCTCTCTCTCCCTCTCTCTGGTCCAGTCGCTATATATGGATGCCAAAATCAAAGATTAATGCAAGATAATACGAAGGCAGCATAAGATTCTCTCGTCACTCAAAGCACGAATCTCCCAAGCGCTTGGCTTGGCGAGTTGGGCTGAACACAAGGTGCTCTTTTACCAAAAATTATAAAAACACAGTAGGGAGAAATCCCTCCAGATTCCCTCAAAATCAAAAAAAGGCGCCACTCGAGTTGAATATAATACCCATCCATGGGAGCTGAGTGTGGTTCCAGGTCCCACTCCTCCGTCTCAAAATAAATATGCTGATTTAACTAATACAACCTCCATCTCAAATTATTTGTCGATTTGTCTAGATATAGATATATCTAACACAAAAACATGTCTTTATACATTCGTCTTTAGATAAATATAAAAAGGTAATTTAGAACATGAATACTTCTTAGAGTAACATGTAATGGAACTTTTCCCGATTGCAGCTTTACGATGGGTTTTACCCATTCGGGTCCCGGTCCGACCAGCTCGTTTTACTTCATTTTGAGATGAAGGCAAAATATTTGCCTTCATCAATTAGTTAAACAGACGAGAATTGCCCCGTTAATTAATGGAAAATCGGACAAAAATCGTTACAAAGTAATCACATGTGGACTCTTCACACAGCATGCAACCTCATAAGCACATGAGCAACTCGACTACCATACCCAACACGTAACGACCACAAACCTCCACACTATGACATCACAAAGACACACACAATGAAAATAACTCGGCCGAAGACCACGGGCACCACTATATCCACGAAGACAAGCCATGCCACAAGGACAATCCAAGAGACTAATGACCATTCATCAAGCAGCTGCGGGCACCTTTCCTGTGGCGTCATTCTTCTTTTCTTTGCTCCTGAAAGCCTCCTCCACAATCGCCTTGCTAGATCCAGGGCTAACCTGCCTCCAAAAGTTTGAGCAAGTTGTGAATCTCTATCTGGAAGAGAATCGCATCGACCTTGTCACACACAGAAATTTGTCCAACTGTCACGTGCGTGTGGGTGACCGCAACATCGAAACCTCCATGCTCCACAAAGGCGAGCGGCTGGCCAGGCTCCTGATCAGGCACCAACATGTCGACCACCTAAACATCATTAGCCACATGTACCATCAACACTGTTGGTCTTCGCATATGGCTTCACTGTGTGGGCAACCAAACCTAACGCTTTGGATAACCAATCAACCATGATGTATAGTTTTTTTTCAGACCTTATTTTTTGTACTATATTTTTTAAAAAACAATAAAAATACGCAGCAGAGTCCTGATGTTTCCCTCAAAAAAATCAACCATGTATTCGGAAAAGAAAAATACATACTGCTTGCTGAAGAGCAAGAAGATCAAGAAATAATGCATCATGTCATCACTCACCATGGACGACAAAGCACTCCACTAGGTAATGTATAGACGACGACGCCGTCCCCTGCCTCTCCCCCGGTGCCCGCTCCCGCCCCGGTGGTCGACTTGCCGGCCCCGGACCCGCCCTCCCCTGTCATGGCGGGGTCCAGTGCCCTGCTGGCGCCTCCGGCTCCGGCGTCCCCGCCGCGCCTGCTCCTGGTGGCCTCCGCTGATGTGGCCACCCCTGTCGCCTCCCACCCGCCTCGGTCGGTTCCGTACGTCCGTCAGGCTCGGGCCTCGTCGACTCCGGTGAATGCCTCTCGCCGCAGTGCCCAACTCGACGCGGACCGCCCGGCCGGCCTCCTGGCTCCGTCCATCTCCAAGCAGGCCGAGATCCGGGTTGCGGCCCGGAACCTCGAGACGGGTGCGTCCTTCCAGTTGTTCGTTCTCTACGCTCGAAGTGATCCCGCTCGGCCGCATTGCCAAGGTGGCCCTAAACTCGGCTATAGTTTTCAGGGGGGGAAGTGGGTCCCCCCTTAGAGCAGATTCCGGCTATCCAGGCCCGCGAGATCCTAGACGGGAAACTCGCTGAAACCCAGGCCCGCCTCCTTCGCACTCCGGCGCCCCAGCCCCCTTCAGGGATGCCAGTCGAGGAAATCCATGGCCGCACCCGCTCCCGCACTGCCGCTCTCAGAGCTCACAGCGCATCCATCGTCCTGGGGTCAAGTAGCCCCTCTATGGCAGTTTATATGTGCGCCCTCTTCTGGAACATCCGCGGCTTCAGCCATGACGGCCGCCGCCGCCAGCTAGTTGAGTACATCCGCGACGAACACATAGACATCATTGCCATCCAAGAAACCATGCGCATGGAGTTTTGTCTCCCCGAGCTTGACAGCCTTAGCTCCCACTTGTTTGCCTGGCATTGGCTCCCTTCTAGTGGGAACAATGGCCATTCGGGTGGCATCCTATTAGGCGTGAAGGATGCCACCTTTGAGGTGGGCGGTATGGACCGGGGCGAGTTCTTCGTTAGTATGGAGATCTTTGAGTGAGCTCTCAATTTTAAGTGGGAGGTCATCGTTGTCTATGGACCGGCGGATCACCGCCGCTCCCCGGCCTTCCTCGCTGAGCTGCAACAGAAGATCTCCAGCTCCTCCCTCCCAGTGGTCGTGGGAGGTGATTTTAACCTCATCCGCTCGCCGGATGAGAAGAATAACCACCGGGTTAACCGCCCCCGGATGCAGATGTTTAACAACTGCATCGCAGAGCTTGGCCTCCGTGAGCTTGAGCGAACGGGGGCCCGGTTCACCTGGACCAACCGTCAGGCGAACCCGACGCAGTCCGTTCTGGACCGCATCCTAGTCTCTCCGGATTGGGAGCTTAGATGCCCCCTGGCCTCGCTGCAGGCCATCACCCGTATCGGGTCCGACCACGTCCCCCTCCTCTTCTCCACCGCGGATGAACGACCCCCCCCCCTGTCCCCCATCGGTTCCGGTTTGGGCTCTTCTGGCTCAACCAGGCCGGATTCCGCGAGGCCGTTGCGGCCAAGTGGATCGCCGCGCGAGACGCCCTGCACCGTGTCATGTCTGCTGTGGACTCTTAGCAGTTCTGCGCCAAGCTTGCCCGCCAATTTATGATGGGTTGGGGCGCGAACCTTGGACGCGATCTTCTTGAGCGCAAGAAGGCCCTCCTGGGTGCCATCCAGGCCTTGGACGCTCGTGCCGACACGTCCGGGATCTCTCCAGACGAGTGGATGCTGAGATATGATCTCGAGGACCAGCTCTCGGTCATCTACTCTGACGAAGAGGCTTACTGGCGGCTGGGCGGCACTCAACGGTGGGTGCTCCGTGGTGACGCTAACACGGCTTACTTCCAGGCGATCGCCAATGGCCGGCATCGTCAAAATTCCATCCACTCTCTGTGGGCCGGCGATACCCAGCTCACTCGCCCCTCGGACATCTGAGTTCACGTCGACGGCTTTTATAAAGCCCTTTTCTCCCCCACCCCTCGGGGTGGGGCCGTGCTGGCTCCCGACACCTGTCGGGCGCCCAGCTAGTTTTCGTCGAGGCCAACACGGCCTTGGTCGCCCCCTTCTCGAAGGATGAGGTCCTAGCAGTGATCAAGGGCATGAACCCCTCCTCGGCTCCGGGCCCGGATGGATTGCCAGTCTCATTTTTCAAAACGCTCTGGCAGACTATCAAACCGGAGGTCATGGCCCTCCTCGACGAATTCTACACTAGGACCATGGACCTTGGGCGCCTAAACTATGGGATCATTACCCTCATCCCCAAGGTGTCGGGCGCCTCCGACATTCGCCAATTCCGCCCGATCACGGTGATCAACATGATCTTCAAGATATTAGCTAAAGGGTACGCCAATAGGGTGACCCTTCTTGCGGACTCTGTCACCCACCCCAACCAATCCGCCTTCATCCAAGGCCGGTTTATTTTGGATGGGGTGCTGGTCTTTCACAAGGTCCTCCATGAAGTCCACTCCAAACACCACCGCGCGGTCTTCCTGAAGTTAGACTTCCACAAAGCCTACAACACTGTCCATTAGCCCTTCCTTCGGGAAGTTCTACTCTGTAAGGGCTTCGACGATCGTTGGGTGACCCAACTTATGCAACTGGTCACCTGCGGCCAGACTGTGGTCAACATAAACGGTGAGATCGGACCCTACTTCCCCACCTTATGTGGGGTCCGCCAGGGAGATCCATTTTCCCCGTTTTTATTCAACATGGTGGTTGATGCCCTCGCGGTCATTCTTGATAAGGCCAAAGCCTGTGGCCACCTCTGCGGCGTTGTCCCCCACCTTGTGGGGGGGAGGGGTCTCCCTCCTCCAATATGCGGACGACGCCATAGTTATGGTGGAGGGCTCCGCGTCCGACATCACCAACCTCAAGTTCCTCCTCCTATGTTTCCAGCAGATGTCGGGGCTTACCATCAACTTTGATAAGAGCAAAGTGATGGTCCTTGGCTATCCTCCGGAGGAGGCGATATCCATTGCGGATCGGCTGAACTGCCGCCTGGGTTCCTTCCTCACGACCTACCTGGGGATACCCATTAGTGATTCCAGACTCACCGTGGCTGACCTCCGCCCGACGGTGACCCGGATGCAGCACCGGGTTGAACCTTGGCGGGGACGTTGGCTGTCGAAAGCGGCCAGGGTGATTCTGATCAACTCCTCGCTGGCTAGCCTTCTCTAGTTCCTCATGAGCTTTTACAGCCTCCATGAGACCCTCCATCAGGAGGTCGCTAAATACCAGTCGAGGTTCTACTGGGCGGGCAAGGGAGACAAGCAGAAGTATCATATGGTGAGCTGGCCCGACATTTGCAAACCCAAAGACCAGGGTGGCCTTGGGATCCTGTCATCTCGCCGCATGAACATTGCTCTCCTGACCTGCTGGCTGTGGCGTATCGCCAATGGGGAGGGAGGCCTCTGGCTGACTATCATCCGTAATAAATACCTGAGGGGCCAACCTCTGGCCTTTTGCCAGCGTACGAGTGGATCCCAGTTCTGGTAGTCCGTGATCCAGCTTCTACCCGTCCTCCGCATCGGTACGTCCATCTCTGTTGGATCCGGGGCCTCGACCTTGTCCTGGTTCGACCGTTGGCTTGGGGACACCCCCTTGGCGGTGCGATTCCTAGAACTATTTGCCATTGCGGCTGACCCTCAGGTCTCTGTCGAGACGGCCCTTATTGACTTAGGGCGTCTCGCTTTCCGTCGCCCCTTCGGCCCTCTCGAGGTGGCTACTTGGGACTCCCTCCTCCAAGACGTGGCCCTTATGCCGATGAGCATTGAGGAGGACCAGGATGCCATTTCACCTTGAGCCGTCTGGCCGCTTCTCCATGAAGTCCTTGTATGCTGCCATCGCACCCTCAACGGCCCCGGAACCATTTAGCCTAATATGGGACATCCGCCTCCCTCTGAAGATCAGGATCTTCCTATGGCAATGGATCCGTGGACGCCTCCCCTCTAGGGTTGAAGTCCTCAAGTGTAACGGACCGGGTGATGGGATCTGTCCCATCTGTGGCACGATCGAGGATGCTAACCACATCTTCTTCTCGTGTTCTACTGCCCAGTTCATGTGGGCCTGCTTCGCGAAACGGTCGGTGGTCAGTGGTGCAATACCAACTTCCCTGACTTACTTGCGGAACTAAACGCCTCCCCTCCTCGCTACCGCCATATTAGATGGTTGTGCGTTGGGATCCTCGCCTGGACGCTTTGGAACATTCGCAACAAGCTTGTCATTCAGAAGGTCCCTCCTCGCCGTGCGACTGACGCTATTTTCAAAATGTGTGGCTACTTGCAGCTTTGGCGGCCGCTTAGCTGCCCCCAGGACCGGGACGTCATCACCAACCTCCTCGCCGATCTTCGCTCGATGGCGCCCCCCGCTTCCGCCTCCTCCGCCAGAGCCTGACTAGGCCATCAGGTTGCTTTGCGCTTTGCGCCTTGCGCTGCCGTGTTGTGTGTGTTTAGGGCTTGTTGTGTTGTGCCGTCAGCTTTGACCCTCGTGACTTACTTGTGTTCTTGTGGACCTCCGTATGCGTGTGTTTGGACATGTTTGGAACCTTGTGGGACGCTTGATTTGGGCGGTTGATTTGGAGCCTTTTTCGGTAATGTATAGACGATCTTTACGAGGCTAACCATCCAGTTAACACAAATCAAACCTCCAATAAACATTGAATACCCATACAAAGATTGATGAAACGATAGCTCCATAATACACCATTGTTGGGGAACGTAGTAATTTCAAAAAAATTCCTACGCACACGCAAGATCATGGTGATGCATAGAAACGAGAGGGGAGAGTATTGTCCATGTACCCTCGTAGACCGTAAGCGGAAGCGTTATGACAACGCGGTTGATGTAGTCGTACGTCTTCACGATCCGACCGATCCAAGTACCAAACGTACGGCACCTCCGAGTTCAGCACATGTTCAGCTCGATGACGATCCCCGGACTCCGATCCAGTAAAGTGTCGGGGATGAGTTCCGTCAGCACGACGGCGTGGTGACGATGATGATGCTCTACCGGTGCAGGGCTTCGCCTAAACTCCACGACGATATGACCGAGGTGGAATATGGTGGAGGGGGCACCGCACACGGCTAAGAAACGATTCGTAGATCAACTTGTGTGTCATGGGGTGCCCCCCTACCCCCGTATATAAAGGAGCAAGGGGAAGGGGGCCGGCCAAGGGGAGGAGGCGCGCCCAAGGGGGGAGAATCCTACTCCAAGTAGGATTCCCCCTCTTTCCTAGTCCAAGTAGGAGAGGGGAAGGAAGGGAAGGAGAAGGAGAAGGAAGGAGAGGGAGGAAAAGGAGGAAAGGGGGGCCGGCCCCCTAGTCCAATTCGGTTTGGGCTAGGGGGATCGCGCGCCCTGCCTCCTCTCTTCCACCACTTGGCCCATGAGGCCCATTGCTTCTTCCTCGTATTCCCGTAACTCCCCGGTACCCCCGAAAATACCCGAATCAATCAGAACCTTTTCGAACTCCGAATATAGTCGTCCAATATATCGATCTTTACGTCTCGACCATTTCGAGACTCCTCGTCATGTCCCCGATCTCATCCAGGACTCCGAACTCCTTCGGTACATCAAAATTCATAAACTCATAATAAAACTGTCATCGAAACCTTAAGCGTGCGGACCCTATGGGTTCGAGAACTATGTAGACATGACCTAGAACTATTCTTGGTCAATAACCAATAGCGGAACCTGGATGCTCATATTGGCTCCTACATATTCTACGAAGATCTTTATCGGTCAAACCGCATAACAACATACGTTGTTCCCTTTGTCATCGGTATGTTACTTGCCCGAGATTCGATCGTCGGTATCCAATACCTAGTTCAATCTCGTTACCGGCAAGTCTCTTTACTCGTTACGTAATGCATCATTCCGTAACTAACTCATTAGCTACATTGCTTGCAAGGCTTATAGTGATGTGCATTACCGAGAGGGTACAGAGACACCTCTCCGACAATTGGAGTGACAAAACCTAATCTCGAAATACGCCAACCCAACATGTGTTGGGGAACGTAGCAGAAATTCAAAAAAATTTCCTACGTATCACCAAGATCTATCTATGGAGAGACCAGCAACGAGTAGAAAGGAGAGTGCATCTACATACCCTTGTAGATCGCTAAGCGGAAGCGTTCAAGTGAACGGTGTTGATGGAGTCGTACTCGTCATGATTCAGATCACCGATGATCCTAGTGCCGAACGGACGGCACCTCCGCGTTCAACACACGTACAGCTCGACGATGTCTCCCACGCCTTGATCCAGCAAGGAGAGAGGGAGAGGTTGAGGAAGACTCCATCCAGCAGCAGCACAACGGCGTGGTGGTGGTGGAGGAGCGTGGCAATCCTGCAGGGCTTCGCCAAGCACCTACGGGAGAGGAGGAGGTGTCACGGGAGGGAGGGAGGCGCCAAGGGCTCAGGTATGGATGCCCTCCCTCCCCTCCACTATATATAGGGGCAAGGGAGAGGGGGGAGGCGCAGCCTTGCCCCTTCCTCGGAGGTGCCTTCCCCTTTTAGGACTCTCCCTTTTTTCCTATATCTTGGCGCATGGGCCTCTAGGGGCTGGTGCCCTTGGCCCATGTAGGCCAAGGCGCACCCCCTACAGCCCATGTGGCCCCCGGGGCAGGTGGCCCCACCCGGTGGGCCCCCGGGACCCTTCCGCTGGTCCCGGTACAATACCGATGACCCCGAAACTTGTCCCGATGGCCGAAACAGGACTTCCTATATATAAATCTTTACCTCCGGACCATTCCGGAACTCCTCGTGACGTCCGGGATCTCATCCGGGACTCCGAACAACATTCGGTTACCACATACAAACTTCCTTTATAACCCTAGCGTCATCGAACCTTAAGTGTGTAGACCCTACGGGTTCGGGAGACATGTAGTCATGACCGAGATGTTCTCCGGTCAATAACCAACAGCGGGATCTGGATACCCATGTTGGCTCCCACATGTTCCACGATGATCTCATCGGATGAACCACGATGTCAAGGACTCAATCAATCCCGTATACAATTCCCTTTGTCTAGCGGTATGGTACTTGCCCGAGATTCGATCGTCGGTATACCGATACCTTGTTCAATCTTGTTACCGGCAAGTCTCTTTACTCGTTCCGTAACACATCATCCCGTGATCAACCCCTTGGTCACATTGTGCACATTATGATGATGTCCTACCGAGTGGGCCCAGAGATACCTCTCCGTTTACACGGAGTGACAAAATCCCAATCTCGATTCGTGCCAACCCAACAGACACTTTCAGAGATACCCGTAGTGTACCTTTATAGCCACCCAGTTACGTTGTGACGTTTGGCACACCCAAAGCACTCCTACGGTATCCGGGAGTTGCACAATCTCATGGTCTAAGGAAATTATACTTGACATTAGAAAAGCTTTAGCATACGAACTACATGATCTTGTGCTAGGCTTAGGATTGGGTCTTGTCCATCACATCATTCTCCTAATGATGTGATCCCGTTATCACCGACATCCAATGTCCATGGTCAGGAAACCGTAACCATCTATTGATTAACGAGCTAGTCAACTAGAGGCTTACTAGGGACATGGTGTTGTCTATGTATCCACACATGTATCTGAGTTTCCTATCAATACAATTCTAGCATGGATAATAAAAGATTATCATGAACAAGGAAATATAATAATAATCAATTTATTATTGCCTCTAGGGCATATTTCCAACAGTCTCCCACTTGCACTAGAGTCAATAATCTAGTTCACATCGATATGTGATTAACACTCAAGGTCACATCCCCATGTGACTAACACCCAAAGAGTTTACTAGAGTCAATAATCTAGTTCACATTTACCATGTGATTAACACTCCATGAGTTCTGGGTTTGATCATGTTATGCTTGTGAGAGAGGTTATAGTCAACGGGTCTGAACCTTTCAGATCCGTGTGTGCTTTACAAATCTCTATGTCATCTCCTAGATGCAGCTACCACGTTCTATTTGGAGCTATTCCAAATAACTGTTCTACTTGGAGCTATTCTAAATTGTTGCTCCATTATACGTATCCGGTATCTCTACTCAGAGCTATCCGGATAGGTGTTAAGCTTGCATCGACGTAACCCTTTACGACGAACTCTTTTACCACCTCCATAATTGAGAAAATTCCTTAGTCCACTAGTTACTAAGGATAACTTTGACCGCTGTCCTGTGATCCATTCTTGGATCACTCTTGTACCCCTTGACTGACTCATGGTAAAGCACACTTCAGGTGCGGTACACAGCATAGCATACTGTAGAGCCTATGTCTTAAGCATAGGGGACGACCTTCGTTCCTTTCTCTCTATTCTGCCATGGTCGAGCCTTAAGTCTTAACTTCATACCTTACAACTCAGGCAAGAACTCCTTCTTTGACTGATCCATCTTGAACACCTTCAAGATCACGTCAAGGCATGTGCTCATTTGAAAGTACTATTAAGCATTTTGATCTATCCTTATAGATCTTGATGCTCAATGTTCAAGTAGCTTAATCCAGGTTTTCCATTGAAAACACTTTCCAAATAACCCTATATGCTTTCCAGAAATTCTACGTCATTTCTGATCATTAATATGTCAACAACATATACTCATCAGAAATTCTATAGTGCTCCCACTCACTTCTTTGGAAATACAAGTTTCTCATAAACTTTGTATACACCCAAAATCTTTGATCATCATCAAAGCATACATTCCAACTCCGAGATGCTCACTCCAGTCCTCAGAAGGATTGCTGGAGCTTTGCATACTTATTAGCATATTTCAGGATAGACAAAACCTTCCGATTGTATCACATACAACCTTTCCTCAAGAATCGTCGAGGAAACAATGTTTTGACATCCTATCTGCAAGATTTCATAAATAATGCAGTAATTGCTAATATAATTCCAACAGACTCTTAGCATCGCTACGAGTGAGAAAGTCTCATCGTAGTCAACTCCTTGAACTTGTCGAAAAACATCTTAACGACAAGTCGAGCTTTCTCAATGGTGACACTTACCATCATTGTCTGTCTTCCTTTCAAAATCCATATGTACCTAACAGCCTTACGACCATCAAGTAGTTCTTCCAAAGTCTACACTTTGTTTTCATACATGGATCCTCTCTCGGGTTTTATGGCCTTGAGCCATTTATCGGAATCCGGGCCCACCATCGCTTCTCCATAGCTCGTAGGTTCATTGTTGTCTAGCAACATGACTTCCAAGACAGGATTACGTACCACTCTGAAGTAGTACGCATTCTTGTCATCCCACGAGGTTTGGTAGTGACTCGATCCGAAGTTTCATGATCACTATCATAAGCTTCCACTTCAGTTGGTGTACGTGCCACGGGAACAACTTCCTGTGCCCTGCTACACACTTGTTGAAGTGACGGTTCAATAACCTCATCAAGTCTCCACCATCCTCCCACTCAACTTTTCGAGAGAAACCTTTCCTCGAAAAAGGACCCAATTCAAGAAACAATCCCTATTGCTTTCGGATCTGAATTAGGAGGTATACCCAACTGTTTTTGGGTGTCCTATGAAGATGCATTTTATCTGCTTTGGGTTCGAGCTTATCAACCTGAAACCTTTTCACATAAGCGTCGCAGCCCCAAACTTTCAAGAAACGGCAACTTAGGTTTCTCCAAACCATAGTTCATACGGTGTCGTCTCAACGAAATTATGTGGTGCCCTATTTAAAGTGAATGTGGTTGTCTCTAATGCCTAACCCATGAACGATAGTGGTAACTCGATAAGAGACATCATGGTATGCACCATATCCAATAGGGTGCAACTATGACGTTTGGACACACCATCACACTATGGTGTTCCAGGCTGTATCAGTTGTGAAACAATTTCCATAATGTCTTAATTCTGTGCCAAACTCGTGATTCAGATATTTATCTCTATGATCATATCATAGATCTTTTATCCTCTTGTCACGACGATCTTTCAACTTCACACTGAAATTACTTGAACCTTTCAATAATTCAGACTCGTGATTCATCAAGTAAATATACTCAACATCTACTCGAATCATCTGTGAAGTAAGAACATAACGATATTCACTGCATGCCTCAGCACTCATTGGACTGCACACATCAAAATGTGTTACTTCCAACAAGTTGCTATCTTGTTCCATCTTACTGAAACCGAGGCTTTCAGTCATCTTGCCAATGTGGTATGATTTGCATGTCTCAAGTGATTCAAAATCAAGTGAGTTCAAACGGTCCATTTGCATGGAGTTTCTTCATGCATATACACCAATAGACATGGTTCGCATGTCTCAAACTTTTCAAAAATGAGTGAGTCCAAAGATCCATCAACATGGAGCTTCTTCATGCGTTTTATACCATTATGACTTACATGGCAGCGCCACAAGTAAGTGGTACTATCATTACTATCTTATATCTTTTGGCATGAAAATGTGTATCCCTACGATCAAAATTCAATAAACCATTCCTTTAGGTGCAAGAGCACTTATTCAGGTTTAATACTAATCTTGATGGTAGAGGGAGCGTGCGATGTTAGATCACATCAAACTTGAAAACACTTCCAACATATATCGTCAGCTCACCTTTAGCTTGTCTCCGTTTATTCCGTAGCTTTTATTTCGAGTTACTAACACTTAGCAACCGAACCGGTATCCAATACCCTGGTGCTACTAGGAGTACTAGTAAAGTACACATTAACATAATGTATATCCAATATACTTCTATCGACTTTGCCAGCCTTCTCATCTACCAAGTATCTAGGGTAATTCTGCTCTAGTGGTTGTTCCCCTTATTACAGAAGCACTTAGTCTCGGGTTTGGGTTTTACCTTGGGTTTCTTCACTAGAGCAGCAGCTGATTTGCCGTTTCATGAAGTATCCCTTCTTGCCCTTGCCCTTCTTGAAACTAGTGGTTTCACCAACCATCAACAATTGATGCTCCTTCTTGATTTCTACTTTCGCGGTGTCAAACATCGCGAATACCTCAAGGATCATCATATCTATCCCTGATATGTTATAGTTCATCACGAAGCTCTAACAGCTTGGTGGCAATGACTTTGGAGAACCATCACTGTCTTATCTGGAAGATCAACTCCCACTCGATTCAAATGATTGTTGTACTCAGACAATCTGAGCACAAGCTCAACAATTGAGCTTTTATCCTTAGTTTGCAGGTTAAGAAAGTCATCGGAGGTCTTATACCTCTTGACATGGGCACGAGCCTGAAATCCCAATTTCAGCCCTCAAAACATCTCATATGTTTCGCGATGTTTCAAAAACGTCTTTGGTGCCTCAACTCTAAACCGTTTAACTGAACTATCACGTAGTTATCAAAACGTGTATGTCAGATGTTCGCAACAACCACAGACAACGTTCGAGGTTCAGCACACTGAGCGGTGCATTAAGGACATAAGCCTTCTATGAAGCAATGAGGACAATCCTCAGTTTACGGACCTAGTCCGCATAATTGCTACTATCAACTTTCAACTAATTTTTCTCTAGGAACATATCTAAACAGTAGAACTACAGCGTGAGCTACGACATAATTTGCAAAAACCTTTTGACTATGTTCAGGATAATTAAGTTCATCTTATGAACTCCCACTCAGATAGACATCCCTCTAGTCATCTAAGTGATTACATGATCCGAGTCAAACTAGGCCATGTCCGATCATCACGTGAGACGGACTAGTCATCATCGGTGAACATCTTCATGTTGATCGTATCTTCTATACGACTCATGTTCGACCTTTCGGTCTCCGTGTTCCGAGGCCATGTCTGTACATGCTAGGCTCGTCAAGTTAACCCTAAGTGTTTCGCGTGTGTAAATCTGTCTTACACCCGTTGTATGTGAACGTTAGAATCTAACACCCGATCATCACGTGGTGCTTCGAAACACGAACTGTCGCAACGGTGCACAGTTAGGGGAGAACACTTCTTGAAATTGTTGTAAGGGATCATCTTATTTACTACCGTCGTTCTAAGCAAATAAGATGTATAAACATGATAAACATCACATGCAATCAAATAGTGACATGATATGGCCATCATCACTTTGCTCCTTTTGATCTCCATCTTCGGGGCTCCATGATCATCATCGTCACCGGCATGACACCATGATCTCCATCATCATGTCTTCATGAAGTTGCCTCGCCAACTATTACTTCTACTACTATGGCTAACGGTTAGCAATAAAGTAAAGTAATTACATGACGTTTAAGTTGACACGCAGGTCACAAATAAATAAAGACAACTCCTATGGCTCCTGCCGGTTGTCATACTCATCGACATGCAAGTCGTGATTCCTATTACAAGAACATGATCAATCTCATACATCACATATATCATTCATCACATCCTTTTTGGCCATATCACATCACATAGCATACCCTGCAAAAACAAGTTAGACGTCCTCTAATTGTTGTTTGCATGTTTTACGTGGCTGCTATGGGTTTCTAGCAAGAACGTTTCTTACCTACGCATGAACCACAACGTGATATGCCAATTGCTATTTACCCTTCATAAGGACCCTTTTCATCGAATCCGATCCGACTAAAGTGGGAGAGACAGACACCCGCCAGCCACCTTATGCAACTAGTGCATGTTTGTCGGTGGAACCGGTCTCACGTAAGCGTACGTGTAAGGTTGGTCCGGGCCGCTTCATCCCACGATGCCGCCGAATCAAGATAAGACTAGTAACGGCAAGCATATTGAACAATATCGACGCCCTCAACTACTTTGTGTTCTACTCGTGCAAAGAATCTACGCAATAGACCTAGCTCATGATGCCACTGTTGGGGAACGTAGCAGAAATTCAAAAAAATTTCCTACGTATCACCAAGATCTATCTATGGAGAGACCAGCAACGAGTAGAAAGGAGAGTGCATCTACATACCCTTGTAGATCGCTAAGCGGAAGCGTTCAAGTGAACGGGGTTGATGGAGTCGTACTCGTCGTGATTCAGATCACCGATGATCCTAGTGCCGAACGGACGGCACCTCCGCGTTCAACACACGTACAGCTCGAGCAAGGAGAGAGGGAGAGGTTGAGGAAGACTCCATCCAGCAGCAGCACAACGGCGTGGTGGTGGTGGAGGAGCGTGGCAATCCTGCAGGGCTTCGCCAAGCACCTACGGGAGAGGAGGAGGTGTCACGGGAGGGAGGGAGGCGCCAAGGGCTCAGGTATGGATGCCCTCCCTCCCCTCCACTATATATAGGGGCAAGGGAGAGGGGGGAGGCGCAGCCTTGCCCCTTCCTCCAAGGAAGGGGTGCGGCTAAGAGGGGGGGGGGAGTCCATCCTCCCCAAGGCACCTCGGAGGTGCCTTCCCCTTTTAGGACTCTCCCCTTTTTCCTATATCTTGGCGCATGGGCCTCTAGGGGCTGGTGCCCTTGGCCCATGTAGGCCAAGGCGCACCCCCTACAGCCCATGTGGCCCCCGGGGCAGGTGGCCCCACCCGGTGGGCCCCCGGGACCCTTCCGCTGGTCCCAGTACAATACCGATGACCCCGAAACTTGTCCCGATGGCCGAAACAGGACTTCCTATATATAAATCTTTACCTCCGGACCATTCCGGAACTCCTCGTGACGTCCGGGATCTCATCCGGGACTCCGAACAACATTCGGTTACCACATACAAACTTCCTTTATAACCCTAGCGTCATCGAACCTTAAGTGTGTAGACCCTACGGGTTCGGGAGACATGTAGTCATGACCGAGATGTTCTCCGGTCAATAACCAACAGCGGGATCTGGATACCCATGTTGGCTCCCACATGTTCCACGATGATCTCATCGGATGAACCACGATGTCAAGGACTCAATCAATCCCGTATACAATTCCCTTTGTCTAGCGGTATGGTACTTGCCCGAGATTCGATCGTCGGTATACCGATACCTTGTTCAATCTCGTTACTGGCAAGTCTCTTTACTCATTCCGTAACACATCATCCCGTGATCAACCCCTTGGTCACATTGTGCACATTATGATGATGTCCTACCGAGTGGGCCCAGAGATACCTCTCCGTTTACACGGAGTGACAAAATCCCAATCTCGATTCGTGCCAACCCAACAGACACTTTCAGAGATACCCGTAGTGTACCTTTATAGCCACCCAGTTACGTTGTGACGTTTGGCACACCCAAAGCACTCCTACGGTATCCGGGAGTTGCACAATATCATGGTCTAAGGAAATGATACTTGACATTAGAAAAGCTTTAGCATACGAACTACATGATCTTGTGCTAGGCTTAGGATTGGGTCTTGTCCATCACATCATTCTCCTAATGATGTGATCCCGTTATCACCGACATCCAATGTCCATGGTCAGGAAACCGTAACCATCTATTGATTAACGAGCTAGTCAACTAGAGGCTTACTAGGGACATGGTGTTGTCTATGTATCCACACATGTATCTGAGTTTCCTATCAATACAATTCTAGCATGGATAATAAACGATTATTATGAATAAGGAAATATAATAATAATCAATTTATTATTGCCTCTAGGGCATATTTCCAACAACATGTACCTTTGGAGACACTTGTAGTACTCCTTTATAATCACCCAGTTACGTTGTGACCTTTGGTAGCACCCAAAGTGTTTCTCCGGCAAACGGGGGTTGCATAATCTCATAGTTACAGGAATATGTATAAGTCATGAAGAAAGCAATAGCAACATACTAAACGATCAAGTGCTAGGCTAACAGAATGGGTCATGTCAATCACATAATTCTCCTAATGATGTGATCCCATTAATCAAATGACAACTCATGTCTATGGTTAGGAAACTTAACCATCTTTGATTAACGAGCTAGTCAAGTAGAGGCATACTAGTGACACTATGTTTGTCTATGTATTCACACATGTATTATGTTTCCGGTTAATACAATTCTAGCATGAATAATAAAAATTTATCATGATATAAGGAAATAAATAATAACTTTATTATTGCCTCTAGGGCATATTTCCTTCAACCACAACACGAGCATGACATAGGGTATTATCCCCTCGAAGAGCCTGAATCTAAGAAAAAGCATTTGTCCCAGTTACTATCGTTTCAAGGCGCCTAACTTAGGATCCCTACCTTGAGATATGCCGGATTTAGCTCCATCAGCGTGACAGAAGGTGGAGGCAATTCTGCGTGCGGAAACCGCTTCTGGCGGTAAGAAATTGGAGGTGGCTTTCAAAATCGCCTCCATATGTCGAGTATTAGCACATGCTTTGGGCCAGTTTGAGGAACCACTAGCTGCCCATGTACCAAAACTACTCCGAAAGCTGATTATGTGCTAGTAAACCGTGTTCCTTAGTGTCTAAACTCTGGTAGAGGTCATCATGCGCCTGACCCCTTGCTTCACACACAACTCACTTTGATGTCTTCTTTGCCACCTTGTATTTTTCTATATTGTCTACACTCTCATCTAGGTGTAGGCATGTGAAACATTCTTTCTTCTCCTTAATAGCCTTATGGACATCATCTTTCCACCAACATGTATCTTTAGCTTCGCTTCTACTTTCCCTAGTCACTCTAAACTCCTTTGAAGTCACCTTCCTTCACATATTAATCCACGTATTGTTTGCATCACCTTCTTCCTCCCAAGGGCACTCCTTAATAAGCCTCTCCTTAAGGGCACGAGCTGCTCCCCCTTGAGTTTCCATCACTTCGTTCTAACACAACTATATTCGGGCATGTTCATTTTCTATGAAGTGTTTGACACCTGTTTCTAAGCAACACAACTAATAATGGTTGTGTAGGTTTGATTCAACCAGTTTGATTTGCAAGCCACTCGTAGATTATGTGGATAAACTATGTAATCTCGAGTTGACTTACAAATAGTTTATTAATTCATAAAATGTTCTTCTCAAAAATTGTTCATGACTTACAAAATAGTTTATTCATTCATAAAATGTTTGTGGATTCAAAAAATGATCATGCATTTCAAAAAAATTGTTCACTAAATCAAAAAAAATATTCGTGAATTTCAAAAATTGTTCCACCAATTTCCAAAAAAAAAATGTTGGTCGATTGTAGAAATGTTCGCCGATTCAAGAAATTTGTTTTAAAAAATGTTTACAATTTACAAAAATTGATTGCAAATAGTATAAAATGTTCATGAATTCAGAAAATATTCTTGATTTTAAAAAATGTTCAAAAATTTGTTAAAGTGTTCATGAATTTGAAAAATGTTCATGATTTCAAAAATATGCACAAGTTTAAAAAAATGTTCATGATTTCACGAAATTGAGGGTGATAGTGTATCTCAGTGATGCAGCAAAATGTGGCCATGGCCATTCGAGATTATGAAAAAAAAATCCGTTGTAACGCACGGGTCCTTTTGCTAGTTCAATACAAAATATGTACCCTATCATACAGATGACCCCCTGCGTAGAGTTCTATAACAAGATTATCTAACAAGCCAAAAAATAAAACACGAACGCATTCAAGCCAAATATGTCATATTTGTAATTGTTGCGGATGACACTTGCAGTTATTTATCAACTGTACGGGCATTACCTGATGGACTGATCGGAGTACATTACAGACAAGCAATATAAACAACTTCTCCGTTACACCAGAAAAGCATTCTGTTGCTTTGCCACACAAACAACAAAAGACAGAGAGTCGTGTATTCCACCGCGACGCGATCTGTGCATATTCCTGTGGCTACTTGCCCTGGTCGTGTACGTTGGCATACCCTGGACCTGGAGAAGCATGAGGAGGAGGGACAGGAGCAGCCGTCGCTGGTGGTGGTGGATAGCTCTCAGCTGGCGCCGGCGCCACCTCCGGCACCGGCACCGGAGAAGATGGCTTCTCGCCACAGCAGCTGAGCCGTAAATCGCCAAGGCAGGAGAGCTTGCCAGATGTGTTCCCCATGTTATATGCCCTCCCCGTATGGAATGTTATGATAATTGCTCTCTCTGGTCTAGTCGCTATATATGGATGCCAAAATCAATGATTAATGCAAGATAATACGAAAGCAGCATCACATTCTCTCGTCACTCAAAGCACGAAACTCCCAAATGCTTGGCTTGGCGACTTGGACTGAAAAAAAGTACTCGCTTGCCAAAAAAAGGCACAGTAGGGAGAAATCCCTTCTGTTTCCCTCAAAATCGAGGGATAAAAAGAACCAAGGCACGCACTCGAGTTGAATATAATGCCATCCATGTGAACTGAATGTGATTCCAGGCCCTACTTCTTAAGAACAACATGTAATGGAACTTTACCAGATTACAGCTTTGCAATGGGCCATCCAATACAGTCCCGGTCCGACCAGCTTAGCAGCCAGCAAGTCTTTGCTTCTGGCTTCATCACCGTGCAGACAACCAAACTTCAGACTTCGCGTAGCAAGTCAACTATGTATACATACTGCTTGCTCAAGAGCAAGAAGATCGAAATTGCGCAACATTTTCATCGCTGTGGACGACAAAGCACTCCACTAGGTAATGTACAGCTGATCCTTACGAGGCTAACTATCCAGTTAACACAAACCAAACCTCTATTAAACACTGAAAACCCATACAGAGGTTCACGAAACGACAGCTCTACAATACACAAAACTGTGCAGGAGAAAACAGCTCTGCCCTGCCATGTGCGTCGAAAACAAGCCCATGAGGAAGGTCAGGACGATCATGGTACTTCAGGTAGTCGTCTGATCCAGTCCTCCTTAGTTTCCGTATCTCCTGCCAGACTCCATGGTGTCAAGAATAGGACTCGTGTCTCTTAGGGCGATCCCGCCCTGACCTTCCCCTTCTTCAGTCTCCGTGGGTGGTCGCAAGCTGAAGGAGTTTGCAATGCCACTGTTGCGTGCCTCGGCTAGCTGGAGCGTGTATGCATGAGGCCACAGTCCTGCAATGCAAATTGCTACTGTTATCACTGCAAAACATGGAAAGTCGATAGGTGATAAAACAGGTAAAAGGGGGCACCATCTGCATCATAAGGATATGGGAAAAATTGCAGGTAACAAAATGAAGCCACTGTGAGACCTGCAAAGGGAACAGGGAACAACAGAAAAAGAAAATAATTATATGCATATTTAGAAAAATATAGAAGGTCACCTATATGAATTTACAGAACTACGAAAATGGCAAACCTAGAACAGCTCCTGCAACCACATCTTGCCAGTGATGCCAGTAGTCATCCACTCGAGAAACAGCAACAAGTGCAGCAGTAAGTAGAGGCAGAACAATAATGCACAGCTTTGCAATATGACCTTTACGGTCAAAAACTGCGATTTTCCCAGTCAAGTACCATGTAAGGAAGCCTAGGCCGGCGAAAGACCCTGGAATAGATTAACACAAGGGGAAAGAAAACACGTTTATTAGATGATTGAGCCATGACCTATTTGATGGAACTGTAACAGCACTGTGCCTAATGAAAGATTGAGACTTGCCGTGCCCCACTTCTGATATTGAATTGGCCTAAAAACTTTTTCCTTTTACTTACGCTGCGTTTGGATGTCTCAATTGGGGCCCTTGAATTGGATTTCGTATTGATAAACTTCCAATTCACCTGTTTGGCTGGACACTGAATTGGCAGTCTATATTGAAACCAAATTTCAGGCTGAAATCACTCCCACAGGAAGTGCCCATCCGCAATACAGAGGTCTGCCGCTCCGAATTGCGCTGAATCGAGAAATCCTGCAAAACGTACAGCTTCGGCCCTCACGCCCCTTTCCTGTTTCCCCCGCTCGAACAGATAAGGAGAAAACGCAGAGCGGGCGGCGGCGCCGGACCTCGCCGGCGTCCAGGCATGTTCCCTCTCCGGCCCCCTCCTCCTACATCTCCCCCGTCCCCGTCTGTTCCTCGTCCTCCCAGTTCGCCCTTCCTCCCCATCTCCGTCGGTCCTCCTCCTACCAGGTTGCGGTTGCCTCCCCCATCCCCGGTCGCTGCTCCTCCCTGGATGCGCCGACGACCTTCTCCCTTCCCTGCCCGGCGCGTCGCCAGCACCCTCTCCATTCGCTGCCGCCTGGGTCATGCCTCCTGGTTCTGGCATCGTCCCTGGATGCGTCGGCGTCGCTCGTTTGGCTGGATGAACGGCCGCCCCATGGCCCGCTCTGAACCCTCAATCTCTCAATCTCTCTTGTAGGTGATGGTCGTACATCCACCAGAACATCACTAGTACAGCCGCCCCATGGCACTCCCTTGCCTTTGTCCTAAAATATCTCTGGTTATCTCACTGAACCAGAGATAGTTGTATGTTCAGATTCATGTGTATGCACGAATTTGATGTTTCATATGTATGGTCAGATTCATCATATGTATATGGATAAATTTGATGTTTCATGTGTATAGTCAGATTCATATGTATATTCGATGCAAAAAAAAAGATTCATATGTATATGGACGAATTTGGGGTTTTATGTGTATGGTCTGATTCTTGTATGAAAGCATATTCACACTCATGTAAATATGCAATTTCAATACCGAGTCATCCAAACATGATTTGGTATTGAAACCTCACTAGCATTTCATAAGCCAATTCAGTGACCAACCAAACAGATGAATTCGTATTCATGCCGATTTCAGTTTCCTTGTTGAATTGGTATTCCAACCAATTCAATACGGAGCCCTCCAATACAGACATCCAAACGCAGCGTTAGAAGAAATGCTTCTGCCTGGACTTGCATTTCACCATACCCTTGAGACAAGGCTAAGGCTAGGCCAATTTTGTGGGGTCTCTAATCAAACACATGACTGATGTGCATTGTCTAATCAAACTACTTCACACAACTACTCCTACACTAAGCAGCAACCAAGCATCTAAACTGGAAGGCGGCACACCACTGCACTTTCGTGCCTGCCACTTCCTGGTTCACTGACATCACACCAAAGTAGCCAATGCACCAGGCTGTCTCATGCCCAATTGTGGCCTAGCCACCTGTCAGAGCTCCCCTGGCTCCATGACTGCCAGAAGCAGCCCAACCCAGGTCCCAGCACGGACTGTGTCATAAGGATTATCACAAGGGTGTAAAAAATGACTTCAAGTATGTAATGGAGTTTTAAAGAAAGAATGCCTCAGGCATAGCTGAGCAACAAATGCCTGACAGCAATAACCCCTCATACAACCGGGAAAATATATAGGCTAGAATATAACTCTAACATTACCAAAAGAAATATTAGGTATTATTAAGTATTCATGTCATTACTTACATGATGAGTGTCCACTTGGGAAGCTCTTGTGACCTTCTTTGATGACACTCTTCTCTCCATGGCACAGAACGCCAGTAGTGACATTATCATAAAGCTGAAAACAGAGTCCTTCGATGAGTTTTGGTCAATTTGGACTCCATACATGATAAGAGCAATTGAACAGTGGGCAGGTCAACAAAGATGAACTTGTGGCTGGAAAAAGTGGAGTTCCCGGCTAGTAATCTTACATCCTTTCCATCTGGGAAACAGCGCCAGAAGAAATCAGGACGTGGTCGGCCAACTCCATCCTTAATTGCATCAGTAATCACCGCAGTTATGAGCACCGAATAAAGAATACCTACAAAAATATATGTGTTTCATTATTTCTTGTACATACAATATAAACATATTCATGACCAAGAATATGTAAATACCCAGTATGCCATGGTGCAAATCATAGATATTCTTCTTCTTGAAGTAAATTCCACCAAAGATGACACATGGCAAGACAATTCCAATGAGCTGCAAATCAGTTGAGTTACAAAATTGGAAGTATCTTTTGAATGGCACACAAAATGTGATGCAAGTTCAAAATTAGCAGCACAAGAACACACCGGAACAGCCCAAAAGGGCACAGTATTGCCCTTTAATGGATATCTCAAGTCAGTCATCATGTCCTTCCCAATGAAGCGGTGAAAAGGCTCAATTATATTCAACAGTCCATCTATGACAGCAAGGAGGAGAAGTATTATCCAGTCATACATGTGGAGTCTAGCCACTTTGGCTCCATGGGACTTTATAGTGTAACATCCTAACTGGATATCCGCCATTATGTCCTATATAAAACAAAGGGAGCAAGACAAATAATTGGTCAGTAAAGTTGCAATAATTACAAGATAGACTGGATGTAATGCAGCTATGATTAATGAAATAGAAGATAAAAAATAAAAAAGAATTAATAACAAAAACAGGAGCACAAATACTTGCAATTGTAGCATTCCAAATGAAGACAGTGTTACTCTGTTTGACTGACTTTTTGTAGATAATTATCTATCCCTTTATTTCGTCAGTTTAATCAAAGCAAATAGTGCTCCTGCAATTCCAAATAAGTTGCGAGCTTGACTGGAAAATGATTATATTTATAGGCTATAGTTTCCAATTATCAAACATTAGCGTCTCATATAAAACTAGCAATACTGTAATACTCCCTCCGTAAAGAAATATAAGAGCTTTTAGATCACTAAAGTAATGATCTAAGCGCTCTTATATTTCCTTACAGAGGGAGTACTATTTTACGCATAAACACAGTGATTAAGGAATATCAAATCAAAAACATGACAGCCCAAAGAGCCCACTGTAGCGAGCATGAAAATCCTCGCCCGATCAAATTTGAAGTAATTAAACAATTATGAGAAAGCCATTATCAGCATGATTTATCACCTGGGCAAAATATGCAGGCTATAACTACAAACCACAATAGATAAAAAGTTTGTTCTCGTAGTAAACATCACAAACCCAAAGGTTCTACCCTAGGAAGCATGAAGACCAAGTCAAATTCCTGACATAGAGCCACTTCAGAGGGCCAGTATAAACAATTCAACATGATTTATCTAGGACTTAGTTATATCAATTTAGAGTGCTGGCTACAACTTGCAAAACATCACATTACACTGAGGCGTGCAGGCATACCATAATGAATATTTCCAGGAAAGTAGCATGTTCCAAAAAAAATCAGTACAAGGTCGGTTAGTCTACTAATATTGATGATCACTAACAAACAATTAAATATCCAACTTATGGAATGTCAACAAAACCCTGAAACCTCTGAGATTTGGGTAAAAATTCACAATAATCAGAAATGTAATTAAATACCAGGAACGTCTAATCTGTTGCTGCCAACTAAACAGTAAGGTTGCATCCCTCCCATTGTAATCATTGTTAAGTCAACAAAACAAGAGTTCAATGTTGATAGGGGCTTGGGACATCCATCGACCTCCAATGAAGGTGATAATTAGAAAATGCTAATCCTAGTCCAGGAATCTGGAGAGCTGACAACATAACAAGTCACCTGCAGAAAAAAAAAAGACAACATAACAAGTCTGGGCAACTAACATAATTATTAAGTTCCAGGATAAGTGGGATGGTGGAAAACTGGCCCTCGCGTCACTCTCTCTAGAGCAACGCGAGGGCGACCCAAACCCTAGCCCCAGCCTCTCGAGAGCAACTCGAAGGCTGGCCCGCGTGGCTCTTGGTAACAGTGGCAGTGAGGTTCCCTCCTGGTGCACCCCTCTTGCAGGGCCAGACACCAGGGCGGCGGCCCTGGAAGGCAGGCTGCGCAAACTGCTCCCTGGTGGCGGCGGTATTGGCTGCTTTGCTTGTCCATGTGGGCAGTGGGTGGTCCTAACAAGGTCGGCACAGTATGACGGTGAAAGCTAGGCCTTTGGGTGTTGCGTCCCTCTTGGGGGCTTCACCGCAGTTCCTCCATCCCCTTTCAGAGTCCCAGGTGACAACCCATGTCCATCTTGTCAGACTTGGCGGCAGCGCGACGCGGCGTTACCCCTCCTGGTATGCCACCAAAGATCCCACCTTCTGGCTGTGGTGTGATGGCTTCTTCGGCAGGCATGGATGGTGACTTGGAGCATCTTCGGTTCGAGGTGATGGTGGCTCCGTTGTGCCGTCTCTTCATGTGACAACATCGGCAGTTGCCCCAGTCCCTTCTGCTCGCTCGCAGGGTCGCGCTCCTCCGTCCGGAGCAAGTTTGATAGAGCATTGCGTCATAGTCCAGTGATTTTATCCAGGGGATGTCGGTTCGCTTGTGGTCGGCTCCTTCTTGTACTTCTCGTTGTGGCTATGCAGCTCCTGTGCTTTTGCTCGGCAGCAAGCTGGCATAATCCAGTAGTGCACTCCTCGTAACGTTTCCAGGCTAGGGGCATGGTGTTCATTCTGTATTGTTTGCTGTGCTCGCTTTGTTTAGCATGGTTTTCTTTGATCTGCTTTGAAAGAGGGTTGCCTCAACACCATGTATCCTTCGGCCTAAAACAGGATGAAAGCCTATTCTCTAAAATATTATCATGTCCCATAGATAACAGATGAAATCAACATCAAGCAGTGATAGCGTTTGACATATAAATTTCACTCTTGATTCTTCTAACCAATAAGGAACTCAGGAGACCATAAATATATTTTAAATCGCTAAGCTCAAATAAGTAGCAGTACAAGTCTACAATTGTGTGAAAGAATATGCAAAACTTAAGATGTCATTCAATTGATAGAAACTAAATGGCTTGGAATTCTTTTAGAGATGTCAGCAGCAACTTACTGGCCCACATCTAAGTTACAAATTATTTCTACTCATAATCCTGTCTTGTTGTATTTATTATTTCATACAATTATTCTCTTTATGTAACTGGTCCCTAAACAGTTGATAGTTTCCTATATGACTTCACATCACAAAAGAATAGAAAGGCCTGCATGATCTATAAAAATATGACAGAAAGGATGAACGCAAACTAGCAATGGAGAAAACGGGGATATTGTAATATAGACTAGAATTGAATCCTGGTATAGACAAGCTACTCTGATCATATTAAGGATTGCAGAAACAAGAAGGGCTTGGTAGGGCTAACATTGCAGTTCTAGTCTTCTAGGAATATATATTCCTGATTTAGGTGCTGGAAATTACTCAAAGTATTAAAATACTTTTCATATGGAAGAAAGCGGAGCTGGAATATTCATATGCAATCACAAAGGTTTGAACATAACAACAATGGTACAGGCAGCATCAGTGTTCTGCTATCAATGTAAATTTTGGCTTTATTTCTTCCATCACTTGAGAAAAGGTTTAAGAATGCAAGATACTATGGAGTAGCCAGAAAATAGTGAAAGGAGACTTTAAATATAACTTGTAAAGATCTGACCGTCAGTATCACCATCACTATACATGAAAGACTGCAAAGATTGAAGTACTAAACACGGTCAAATAAACCGGAACAACATGGGAATTTTCCTTGTACCAAACAACTAAACGAATTTATGGTGAAAATCCAACTAATTGAAGCTGACAAACCCACCCAAGGAGTAAACTGAATCATGTATGAACAAAACAATACTGTGAGCTCTTAGGTACCCTGACAATCAACACACTGTGCGCACCTCGGAAACTCAGAAAACACAGGGCCAATCGCTGGATAGAACTGCGGAAGCCTCACCGTAACCAAAACTCCCAAGTCACAGAACAAATAATGCCGACCCTTGCTTTAGTCCTGAAACAGGCCAGCTTCGAAGCTAATAGCCAAAACTCGTTCGGCTGATTCGACCACTTGACCCTTAAAACACTGGAAACGTTTGGCTCGACGTCGAAATTTTCAAGCCAACTGGCAGTAAAGATTGAATGGGTACGGCCTAGAGCAGCTATCTATCTATTGCTGGTAGTACCTCTTTAAAGATGGTCCGTCGGTGGAGTGGTTGTTTGCCCACTGCCGCTTGACTCTTAGCCTCTAGGGGACGGCCGTATCAATGTTTGGCACCAAACCCTGTTGACGCGGTTAGCAGGGACCCGATTCTGCGCCCTGCACAGTACGAACCTAACCGAAACCATGGAGCGGGTGGACTGGATTTCTGAAGCAGCAGCACACTCGCAGCGGGGATAATAAACAAGTAGATAGAATAAAGGAAAAGAAGGAGGGGATTCGGGTGGATTGCCCCCGGGTGCAGCGAAGGAAAGACACGATACTCCGGAACAAAAATAAATCCAAACTCGAGGAAGAATCAGGACAGCGTTCCTTACCGACGAGAGAAGGAACCGAGCGGAGTCGGATCTCCAGCGCTCCGCCCTGGAGGATGCCGGGGAGAAGACGGTGTTCCGCGCCGCCGGCGACGGTGGGCCGCGCGACGGATGGATTGCGGGGCTGGAAAAGAAGAAGAGGAGACGAGGGTTGGTGAGGGGATTATTAGTGCTTGCTTTGTCCTTTTGTTTTTGACGAGTATAAAGTCGAGAGGGGAATTTTGCTTTTCAAATGATTTTGAATCTTACTCTACACTGCTGTATATGAAACCGTCTGGTAGTGCTGTGGTGGGCGGCGGTGTGGGCCCAGACAAACGCTTGAGAGTTGAGGCCTGTCCAGATACTCGAGACGACAACCTTTGTTGACTGCTGCTATGGGGCGCGTGCCGCCGTGCGAGAACGACCACAGCAAATGGTTTTAGACTAGCCACAGTGCATACACTATTTAACACTCTTGGACTAGCGTGCCATCGTCGGTAGTAAATCCATTTTTAGATGTTCAGCGTTGGTAAATCTATCATACAGTACTCCCTCCGTCTAGGTGAGTAAGTCATTTTAGGCTGAGCACCGTAACCAAGAAGAAGGGAAAAATGAGAGACATTAATGATTATTTGCTAACTAATAGTATTGCATGCAATGAACTAACCACTGCATGTCGTGTTTGATAGTCCAAGTCATTAAAAGCATGCACATTCTCATCTCTTATTGGTTGATATGTCAAGAAACAACAAACGAGGTAGAAGTTAATGCACCGCGCCTAAGTGTTTTGAGATTATTTGATTTTCGTAAGATGACTTACACACCTAGACGGAGGGAGTAGGTTATAGACTCATATTGCATTGGGACATGTGATGTTACAGTAACTAGCTAAGTTATTGTAACTACCTCTCTCCTCATTAATTCATTGTCACATAAGCAAATTTGCTGAGTTGGACTCGATGTTACTGCTGAAGTTACTCCCACTGTGGCTAGTCTTACTACCCATTTTGAATGAATTATCCTCTCTTGTTCTAGATTTGCCACAGCTCTAAGAGCAACTCCAACACATCGTCTCAAACAACGGTAATTTTCTCCGTTTGGATCCGTTCGGCGAATACCCATGTTCACTTTCGCGTTTGGGTCTGCGCTTGCGCCCAACGTTGCCCGACCCATTTTTCAGGTCGCGCGAAAAAAACCATAACGCAAACATTTTGAAAAATAAAAATAAAAACATTAATGTCGGTCACAAAGCCCGGCGAGAGTCCACGAGTGTCGTGGTATTCTCGCGACATATGTAAGGGGTGGCTTATCATGGATGGGAACAGGAGTACGTTGTCAGGCTCTAGAAGCGGGAGTGAGCGAGACCTCGAACGCCTACAAGTCTTACTCAGGTTCGTGGATCTCCGTGGAGATAACAACCCTAGTCCTGCTTTGCGGGGTCTCCGCATGATGACTATCGTCAATAGAGTAACTACAAGAGTGCTCCTTGAGCTGTTTCGGCTAGAGGAGGAAGAAAGGCAAGGCTAGCTCTGTCTCATTTCTCTCTATGTGTGTGTAAGCTGACTGGGATTCTGAACCCTTTGCGTGGGTGAGCCTGGGGTTTATATAGGCCTATCTCCCAGGGGTTCAATGGTAATCCGGCCGGGTGGTAGGCCCCGGCCGTCAATGTTTGTGGAGCCGGGGTTCTCCGCCGGCTGCTGGGGCCCGCCTCTGGTGGGCCCTGCGGACTGCCAAGGAACCGGCCGACAGGTGGGGCCCACCGCCTACGGGTCCCATGGACGGCTCTTCACTGTTGCGTCGTCCGTGCTGGCGAAGGCCGTGTCGGGCGCGCCATGGCTACAGTGTCGCGACGGGCAGGTCGGCGGTCGCTTGGCAGCGCTTACTGTAGACATGCATCCAGGATTCGGGGGAGGCATGGCGTACTGTGGCCATGCCCTAGCTTATCTCTTGGTCGGGCTCAGACTCCGAGGAAGGGGCGGGCCGCCTGTTAGGAGCCGGCCCATGCCCTTGCCGCCTTCTGGGTTGCGCCGTCTTCTTGGGGTCCGCCGCCTTCTAGGAGGCGGGCCTCTGGTTCCAGCCGCCTTCTTGGAGTCCGCCGTCTTCTAGGAGGCGGCCCACTGGTTCCGCTTGGCCTGAGAGGCCGGCCTTGCGATCAGTCGGACTGAGGGGCTTGGTCTGCCCCGATGTCTTGAAGTATGGTTAAGTGTTGATGAGGCTACCCGGGGTCTATCCCCCCCCCCCCGATAGTAGTCCCCGAAGCTGGTGAGGTTCCACGGCTTGAGTAGTTGGACGGCCTCAGTAGTTTCCCCATCTTGAGATTCTCCGCCTTCTGCTCGGTCTGGCTACGAGGAGTCGGGTGCTAGGAGCCAAGCGCGGCCGCGGCCGCCTGGTGGAATTCGAATCGACAGGCGGGAGTCGGAGTGGCACCGCCCGCTGCACGCGTGCCACGCGGCGCCTGCAGGCCAGGCCGGCCTGCCAGCCCACGCGCGCAATGAGACGTCGCCCCAGGTTGGGGCCCACCACTACAGGGCCTCGACCCGCGCGCGGATCCGCTGCGGTCGAGGCGGGGCGATTGCCCTTCTGCGGCACACTAACTGCGCCATAACCGCGCGGGAAACGCGGGGGCATGCGGGGCATGGGGCGCAGTTAATCCCACACCCCCACGTCACCTCGGCTTTGCCTCCGTCGGCTATAAAGAGGGGGAGGAGGAGGGCCGGCAGAACGCACGCGCGCCCCCTCCCTACTCTCTCTTTTCCCCTCGCCATTGATGTCGCTGTTGTGCTGCTCCACCGCCGCCGAAGTGCTGTCGCGATTGCCTCCCTTGTCGCCGTCGTCGCACCGCGGTCACCGCTCCGTCGAAGAAGCCACTCTGCCACGGCCGCCGCAGCGGCTTCGTTGCCTCATGTTGTCTTCTTGTCCGTCGCAGCAGCGCCCATCATCTTCTTCTTCTCCGAGCTCCTCCTTGTTGTTCCCAGCCATGGCGAAGAGTGGATGGCTGGGGATCTCTCTATCACAAACACACCCTCTCTCCCTCCCCATGCGTCCATGCCATCCATGTGTCCCTCTCAACCTTTGTTCCTTGTTGGCCAGACCTCTATTGGACATGTGCTACAAGGGTGTCTCTCTCCGTTGCAAACAATCACACACTAGCTATCTTCGTGTATCTCCTCGCCTCGCTTTTCCATCTTGGAGATGCATGTGTGATATGTTCGCATAAGAAACGAAAAAACACACACTCTCTCTAATTTATCGTTTGTTGTCACTTTCTCTTTCACACACATACTCTTTTTGCACACTTACTCATTCTCCTTCACACGCACTTGATCTGTCTCGACTTAGGCACTCTTCTCGATCCATAGCATATAGATTTATTGAAAAGTCAAACATCACAAAGTTTGACCATGTACGTGGAAAAAAAATTACATCTAGTATAGCAAATATATACCATTAGATTCACCATGAGATGTAGTTTTGTATGATGTATCTTTGGTATTGTAGATATAAATAACATTTGCGTAAACCTAATCAAAGTTTCCAAAGTTTGACTTCTAAAAAATTTACATGCACTGCATCATCGAGCGGATGGAATATCTCTTTCCCCCTCTCAGCTATCTGATGCACCACTCAGCCTTATCGGGGCTCCTAAATCTCTCTCAAACTTTATTGGTCAGTTTGATTCGTGACCTGACCCTCATGCCTTGATGGCCAGTACTGCCTGGTGTGGACATGAGATGTAAAATATTTCTGCCTGGCCAGGCTTGTGTGGTGCTGAAGCGTTTGGTTCATGCCTGGGCCAGGCAAAGCATCAACGTCCCATCAATCAATCCATGCAGCAATTATTTAATGCTAATATCCATCCATGTTGCTGTTAGCCTCGTGGCCGCACGACCAGGCACGGCCAGGCGTTTGAAATCGGTCGCCTGGGCCAGGCTACTTGCAGTGTCTGGAGTCCAGCTAGGCTAATTAAAGTGCAAGGGGACCCAGGCCAGGCGGGCTTTCTTTTTCACAGGGTAGCAACCAAAAAAGCGTGCATGAAATCCAGCCACAACCCCAGGCCAGGCAAAAGATGCTCAGGACGCAAGCCAAACTGGCCTTATATCTCCCTGGTTCACAAATACACATGTCTCGCTCGCGCTATACATATAGACCTATCCAACACTCTCCGCCCTTGTTCTCTCTCCATGTGACACGCACCCCCCTAAGTACCATAATCCCTCACTACATCATAGGCGCAAGCACTCCCCCCCCCCTCCTAAGTATGATTATCTCTTACTAGCCATCAGGAACACACGTATTGTCTCCTTCCATCCATACGTCTATCTCGATATCTCTCGGGGCATCTTCTATCGCGCACACACCTTATCACTCGATCTCCCACCCATGTAGTCCCATCACGATCTCCAGGGGATCTCTCTATGACAAACATACACTCTCTCCTCCCCATGTCTGCATTTTCTCCGTACGTCTCTCTCGACCTCTCTCCCTTGTTTGTCATACCCCTCTTGGCCACGTGCTAGGGGTCTTGCTCTATTGGTTCCAAACAACCACACACTATCTCCTCACCTTGCCTCCGTTGTCAAAGATGCATGTGTGATATGTTTGCATAAGACACGCACGCTTTTTCTCTACTTTTATTGTGTGTTGTCCATGTCTCTTTCACACACGCACACACACTTTTTTCACCCTCTCTCTCTCTCTCTCTCTCGTTAGGGACTCCGTCACGTCCATAAGCATATGGATGTTTTGAAAAGTCAAACCTCAGAAAAGTTTGACCAGGTATATGTGGCGAAAAACATTTACATCTAGAACGATCATTAGATTCATCACAACATTTACTTACTTCATACTATCATTTATCTTTGGTATTGTAGATATAAGTAATTTCTTTATAAACTTGGTCAAAGTTTCAAAAGTTTGACTTAAAAAAATGTTGGAACTACATTATCGAACGGAGGGAGTAGCTCTTTCTCTCTCTCTCTCTGCTATCTCTCACGGGCCTCCCTTCTCACTCGAACTCTCTATATCGACGGATTATACGCTCACTGTGTCAGCGTATAGCTCCATATATTGTTTAGTTGACCGGTCAACCAATCCACATGCTGCCTTGTCAGCTCGTGTTCTGTATCTTGTGTGCTGGTCCATGTGGCAGTGGGTGAAAATAAGTAAACTAGAGGCCCATCTGATACGCGATGAAGTAAATAAAGTTGAAACCACTCGGGGTAGCACCCCGCACGCTAGTAAATTGAGGGCGCATTGAGGACACACTTCTTGCGCGCGAAGGACGCACTCACGCACAATTCACCACTGCGCAAGGGCATGCACAGAAGGACGCACTCGCGCACACCCAGCACACAACACACACCAACACATGTGTACACCGGCGTCGCTGCCGGTTGAGATGGACGGCGAGGCAGCCAACAAGCAGAGGCGGCTCGAGCCAAAACCGCATCCGGTGAGCCTGGACTTCATCAGCAGCCTCCCCGATGACATGTTGCTCGTCATCATCGGCCTCCTGCCCACGAAATCTGCCGTGCGGACCGCCCTGCTCTCCCGGCGGTGGCGCCCCCTCTGGCGCTGCGTCCCCCTCAAACACCGTCGATAGCTGCCTCTGCGACAGGGATTGCAAACGCATGGCCGCAGTCTCCAAGATCCTTTCATCGCACCCTGGGCCAGCTAGATGCCTTGACATCCGCATGTTCAGTACCAACTGCAAGGTCCAACCCAAGTTCGACGAGTGGTTCTTATTCCTCGCCCTAGATCAGCTCGAGGAGCTCAACTTTGAAGCTGGACGATGTCGCTCTCTGCCACCGTTCGCGCTCCGCCTCACGCCAACGCTGCGCCGCGCCAGCTTCAGCTCCTTCTATCTTCCACAGATTAATGTCGTGCCCGCCCTTCTTCTCCCTCAACTCAAGCAGCTCGACCTCTTCGACGTTGTCATCTCAAAGAAGGCTATGGAGTACCTGCTCCGCAGCTTTACTGTGCTCGAGTACCTTCATCTTGAGCAGATCCACAGGTTCATTAGCCTCCACATCGCCTCGACGAATCTCCGATGGATTTATGTGTCTTGCTGGCCCCGCAACAAGACATCAATTGGGAAGAGATCACTCTAGCTGTTCCACGTTATGGTCATTGATAATGCGCCTTTCCTTAAGAGATTGCTTGTATCAGATCTAGAAGGTCCAACAAAAATCAGGGTCATTGACGCGCCGAAATTGACAGCGTTGGTGTACTCGTCTGCCAAATTCTCCGAACTCTTTATTGGATCCATAATCGTTCAGGTACAACACTCATCTTCTTCTCCGTCTTCTTGAAATTCACATTTTTTATATTTCTTCTTGATGTATTTACGATCGTCTTCCAGAAAATGATTCCCACAAGCTTGACCCAGTCCATGCGCACAATGAAGATCTTAGCACTAAAATCTATCGGCCCCAATCTGGATCAAGTTGTTGGATTCCTTACATGCTTTCCGTGCACAGAGAAGCTACTCATCGAGGTGAAACTTCTTTCCTATAAGTAAATGGTAATCACAACGTAGCTCAATTTTTTCATAATTTTCCCAAATTACGATGACAAGTGTAGTGTTCAAAACTGCATCTACGCACTGCACCGAAAAAAATGTTTTTAGTATTTTTTTCTCACGTGATCACCTGCATCATTTTTATGTTGTACTACTATAGTAGCCTAGGCTAGTCATAGTGGAAAGTAACTTAGACTACTCCAGTAACTCTATGGTTACCCTAAGAGCAAGTACTACCTCCGTCCTGGTTTACTCTTCCAATTTTGTAGTATCAAAATTTGACCATAGTTTTAACTGACAAAATGTTAATGCATGTCACTAAGAACTATATCGTTGGATTCGTATTTGAACATAATTTCAAATGGTGTAATTTTTAGTGATATGCATTGGCATTTTCTTAGGTAAATCTATGGTCAAAATTTTATACTAAATACGAGGTAGTATTCCCTCCGTCCCAAAATTCTTGTCTTACATTTGTCTAGATACGGATGTATCTAACACTAAAATGTAACTAGATACATCCGTATTTAGACAAATTTAAGACAAGAATTTTGGGACGGAGGGAGTACAAAAGTGGGCTATGTAGGCTAAAAGATGTGACAAATTCACTTATGATGCATTTGGCATCGATGCCCCTCCATTGCTCACCTAGTGCCTCAATCTGGATCACCTACTTTGCTCCGGTGCCAAATTAACTCACGCAATGAAAAAACACTACATGGGAGAGAGAGAGAGAGAGGACTGAGGAAATAAAAAAACACTTGTTTGGGAGAGTGAGAGGCTGGTGTAGTTGGTTTGATTGATTTGTTTATACATGTGGGTCTCTGTGCACAGCGGTGCCAACTCTCTCACATCACGAGAGTGCCAAAATCTTTTTCATTTGACATCGATGGATATTATGTGGCATACTTTTGCGAAATATGGCATCGGCCACATAGTGCAAGGCAACAAATGCCCAAGCTCTTGACGTGCTCCTAGTTAAATGAGAGGAAACAGAGAGAGAGAGAGAGAGAGAGAGAGAGAGAGAGAATATCACTAGCCAGCCAACCCTATCGTATGAGCGAATGATATTGGTACCTCTTGATGACACGGCAATCTTATACAGCCAGCTGCTCTAATACATTCTCTTCTTTTGCAGATAAAAAAAGACCCGAAAGTGAAAAATGTGCTGCACTATAACAATCTCATCGAATGCCTTGATCTCCATCTTACAGAAATTGATTTGATCGACTACCGAGGCAGCACATCTGAGATTAAATTGGCCAGGTTCTTTGTTCTGGAGGCAAGTGTGCTCAGGGTAATGAGGTTTGGCGTTCTCTGGCGCAACAATGAATGGCGTGCTAATCACCGCAAGCGTCTAAGCCTAAATGACAAAGTCTCCGCAGAAGCTGAATTTGTTTTTGAAACATCAAGTGGCCAGAGACTCGAAAACTTATTTGCCCATTAGTGACTTGTCAGGGCGGTGGATTTTAGTTTGTACGATAATGCTGCATCCACCTAAAGTAACGAAAGTTCTTACGTAAACTTCCTAGTAATTCCCTCTTCATAGGTGCATCACTACTCCTAACATTTGTAATATCAATTTGAAACTTGTAATGTTGCCGTGTCCTGTTCCTGCGTTTTCAAAATCCTGAGAATCAACAGGTCCTGAGTTGGTGATGATGTTGTGCCTCCCATCTTTCACCAATAGCCGTCGGATCTAGATCTGACGCATACAAACCAAGCTTCTTCATTTTTGCAAAAAGATGCCCGCACTTGTTCCCTATTTACAAACAACTCATTGTCTCTCACAATCAGCCTTATCTCCTCCCCACCACATCTAGAAGGCCATGGAAAAATCTGGCGCGATGGCCGCTGCCGGCGCCGTCCACCCCCAATCTTGGTGTTCCGTGCAATGCACGGGCATCTACGCACGGGAAATTATGTCGAACAGGGCTATTGTAAGTAGGCTAGCTCTACAGCCATGATGATAGTGACTGCAGACGGTGAGCACTACAAAAAAATACACTTTCGTGATGATACATGTTTGTCACAGTAGGTCACGTTTTTTGTCATGCATGTACATCCATGACAAATTTATGACAGAATCAAGATAGTCATACCTGTGCTGTCGTAGAAGTGTTCCATGACATTACCAAAATTATCATCACGGAAGTGTCCACTTCCATGACGATAAATCGCGCGTCACAGAACTGCTTTCGTCAAGGGTGACCGACACGTGGCTTCCACCGTAACGTAACGCCGTTAAGCTATCGGGTCGGGTTTTGGATCCGATAACCCGTTAACAACCCCGACCAATGGGGATTTTCCACGTGTAAAATCATCATTGGCTGGAGCAAACACGTGTCGGCTCACTGTTGGGACAGATGTCATCCGCTCATTGGACTGAAGGCGCCTTTGATACGGCGACACGTGGCACGGCCCAACAGAGGCCCATTCGGTGAAAAGGCCGGCCCGTTTGACTTGGTCAAAAGGTGGCGGGCCAGCCCACGGAAAGCCTGTTAACGGCCTGTTCGCATATAGCCCATTTACAGCCCGCTAACCGAGGGCCCGTTACGCCCTATCCGAATTAGGCCCAGTAGCGTCATCTGGGCCGTCCAATATGATTCAGTCCGTTTTAACTTCCGACCCATGTGTGGCCCATGACTTCTTTCGGTCCATATGAGGACCTTTGTAACTCTTGGCCCATTAACGGCCCGTGGTGAAACTGGCCCGTAATGAACAGTGTATCACTTTATACCCATTAATGGCCCGTTATTCCATTGGGCCATTTCCAGCCCAAGTTATCTTTCGGCCTTCTCAGGGCCCATTGATTCTTGGGCTCATTTGCAGCATTCGGTTACATACGGCCAGTTACTGTCATTTTCTGCTTGTGGGCCAAATTCAGTCCGTCGTTACGGTCGGCCCGTTTGCGGCCCGTTAATACGTTGGGCCGTTTTCATGTCAAAAAAACCCGTTGGGCTGTTTTCATAGAGTTATCAAATACGGCCTATTAACGGCCCGTTATGGTCCATGAATAGTATGGCCCATGATTGGCGAAATGATGATACGCCCCGTAGAAGGCCCATGGATCCTACGGCCCGTATGAGGCCCATGGATAGTACGGCCCGTAGAAGGCCCATGGACCCTACGGCCCGTAGAAGGCCCATTGATCCCTAAGGCCCGTATAGAAGGCCGATGGATCCTACGGCCCGTGTAGAAGGCCAATGGTCCTACGGCCGAACGAAGGCCCATGGATCATACGGCCTGCAGGAGGCCCATGGTTACAACAGTCCGTGTGTTGCCATGATTACTTTGGCCTAGTTACCAAAAATAGGCTATTGTGGCCACTAGAAAAACACAGAAAAAGAACTGCAGTGACTACAAGCAAACAACTAAACAAGACAATAAGGAAATAAATAAGCAAGCAATTAAGGCTAGCCTATTACCGCTATTACACATATTACATCCACTGGGCATCAAAGTTCGCCACCAATGCAAATATAGGGAACAAAGCAGCATATTACATACACTTGGCCGTCAAAATTGGCCACCAATGCGAATAAACGCGGTAGCAAAACAAGAGCATAACTGAAACAACTTCAGAAGAGCTCAAGAAACGTTATCCTGGGTATCCACCATGCTGGCAATAAGCTTAGCAAGCTGATTAGCTTTGTCCTGTTTGGCGCTAAAATCCTCCAACGCTTGTTGTTGCACCACAAAGTATGCATCTGAATGCTCCAGGGACTTCCGCAGTCCTTCCGCTTCTTGTCGCAACACAGCTGATCGATGTCTTTCAGCTTGTAGTTGAGACTCAAGAAACCGAACTGATTGAGACAGTGAGTTTGAATAGCTTGTGCATGCGGTAGTGGCCAGTAACTCAAACACTAAACCAAGACAGGACTTTGGGGTTGTCTCGCTGTCTTCAAGATAGTCTTCCTTAGCTATTTTATCAGCTTTGTTGGAGACCAACAAGTATGTGTCACTATCCTGAACCTTATCTGCATTACTTCCTTTACCATTGCTTAATAAGGCACTCTTCCCCAATATTCTGTCAGCATTCTAAAAAAAGAAACAAGCAGACACATAACAAGTTTAGCATGTACTAGTATATGAAACTCATTTCGGTGAACCAGTTCATTAGTAAGGTGGACAGGATTAAACTACCAAGTCTTCTATTGCCGAGTACTAGTACATAATAAAAAGCATCAAACAAACATATATCTATGTCCTATGGTCACTGCATTGTCTTGCCAAATCAAAATAGAGACACGGTTCAAATCATATCAGTTCAAGACAAAGCAGCAGTGAAAGAATACAAAGCGTGGGAAACTACACGGCACAACAAGATTTCAGATGGGTACCACGGGTCTACATGTACAACAACACTATTGGCTCTGTTGTGATGCTAGTAATGTGCGTGATATGAAAGTCAACTGTATACACAATTGAAATTGAAATCAACAGAGCTATTGATAAGAGCAAACCTGTTAAAGAAACATGCGTGAACATACCTGCTGTGCCATTGGAGTTTCGATTGGATCCTTCAATTTAAAAATAAGTTCGTATCAGTAAATACAGTGATACAAGAGCAAAGCAATCATAGTTAAAAAAGGCGCGCCTAAGCGAGCGCTTAAGCGCGCCTAGGCTCTAGGCGTTGGCAAAACGCATTGCGCATAACTACGCATAATCTGTGCATAACTGCACATAAGCATGCACTTTGGTCAGTAAAGTGCAAGGCGGTGGCAAAACGCATAATTAACGTCTAGCGCTTTTTTGAACTATGATAGCAATGAAATCTTAAATTAGAACAGTTGTTCTTCAGGTTTAGGCACTTGTTCTACATGAACAGAGTACAGTAAGACGCAAGAATAAAATACTTAAAAATAGAAAATGAGCTCATAGACCTTACCATATTCTTGGTTCGGAACCAGTACAGAACAAGGCGTTCCCAGTCATCGTCTATTAAATGTGTCTTAGGAGAACGTAAGGGAATTTGATGAGTTTCTTTGCCGGTGAAGTACGTTTTCTTCAGGCAATTCCGATACTGCCACCAAGCATTCTTGAAGATAGTAGAGGTATTAGCACATGTTACCTCATCCTGAGTTTCCAAATCGGTCATTCTCTATAGAGAAAAATGGGAAAATTTGTTGTATTATAACCATCATGGAGGTAGGATGTATGGAACGAAGCAAAGTAATTCCATGAATAACATTACTTACACATAACTCCTGGACAAATACCTGCAACTGGCATTTTCCTTCATCTTCAGTATAATATTTCCAAGATGGGAAGATACGCACATACGATTTAACAACATCAAATGCGATAGATGCTAAACTACGACTGGCTGGTTGTGCTTCCTCCACAGGAATAGGCGTACTAACTGGTGGAGTTGGGGTTTGCCGTAATAGTACTGGCCCTTTGGGCACTGGAGCTGCCTTACTAACTGTTGTTGTTTGGGAGCTCTGTGGTGGAGATGTGCTGTGTCAACAGGAACTGGGTTACTATCGGCTGGGGTTGGGGTTAGACTGGGTGAAGATGGTTCTCTGTCCATCGCAGTAGGGGTACAATCTGCGAGAGTTTGGGTTATGTGTGATAGGGCTGGTTCTTGTGCATGTACAACCGGGGTGCTATCTCCACCAAGAGGTAGCACTGTTTTATTTGAAGACCGTTTTTTTATTCCGCTAGATACTGGCATCACCCGCTCCAATTCAAATGGCTAATAAACAGGAAACATAATTGAATGTACAGACATTGTATGAGAAACAGATGCAATAGATAGTGTGGAAAAAAGAGGGCATGAAATAGTTGACATGTATATTGTTTAACTAAAACGGATAGCATGACATAATTTCACATATATGATGTCTATCTAAACTGGATAGCATAGCATAACATAATTCAAAGATAAGATGAATAACTAAACAGGATCGCATGACATAATTCACCTACATGTTATGTAAGTAATCAGGATCGCATCATTTAATTCACATATGTGATTGATATGCTAAACAAAGGGCATTCAATATGATGTCTGAACTAAGAACATGGTGTTGAATATTGTGTATATGATGTATAAACTATGCAATGCAAAACACTGTATGCATGATATGAGCAGTATAACCATGCCAAGTTAGAGCATACACCTCAGTGGGGGAATAGGACTGGTCATCTGTCTCTGAATCCATCTCTGAGGAGCTATCGGGGCCCAACAAGAGATCTGCTTCGACAGGTAGCACTGTCTTCTCTGAAGGCCTTGTTTTCACTCCAGATTTTTCCATCTCCCACCCAAATGGCTGATTCACAGGAAGAGTGGTTTAATGTACAAACATTGTTGACAAAAGGATGGGCAAGATATCATTCAAATATATGATGCCTGGTTAAACAGGATGGCATTGCACATTTCACATATATTATGGCTGGCTAAAAGACATGACACTGCATAATTCCCATATATGATATAGAAACTAAACAGGTGGCATTACAGAACATGTCTAAACTAAGCAGATGACATATATGATGTCAAAAGTAGGCACTGCAAGGCAACATATGCATGATATGACTAACATCATCATGCCAAGGTAGAGCAAACACCTTGGGGGGTAAATAGGAGTGGTCAGCGGCGTCTAAATACGCCTCAGAACAGATATCTTCCTCTGGATTACAATCTGGAGAGGGATGGGGAGGGTTTGCCATTGAACCCACCATGGAGCGATGTCTGCATGACATTGTATTGCCGCGCAAAACTCTTCTCTTTTTCTCTACATGTTCAGCATGACTGTGTACAATATCTGACATGCATACGAAAAAATATGGTGAGATTATGTAAGGAGAGCATGCAGAAATTTAGAGTGATGATAACAACCAGTGGATCGACGTTTTTCCGTTGAACCAAAATAGCCCTAATGGATCGACGTGAATGTATAGTAATAACTGACGCAACAAGTGTACAACCTCTTTGCAGTAGCCGTGTCGACCTCAGCATCATTGGGTTGGTCGCTGAAGCAGTTGAGGCAGAGGTGGTTGTCGGATGTGTGGAGGAAGATCTGAGGAATCTGTAGACGGCGTCCAAGGCACTGCTCTGTTGTGATGGATCGTTCTGTCGTTGGAGCAGCTCTGGTGAGCCGTAAGACGTCAAGGCTGAAGCAGCACAAGACAAACATCATCAATCTCAAGTGGGATTCTAATAGCATCTCCAATAGATGATGAAAAATGGATTTAAAATTAACATCACCAAAAACCACCTGACTATAAAAGATGAGGTAAAAATTGTTGACTCTGAACTTAACTGTCGAAACTGAAATTAACTGTGGAATCTGAATGCTATTGTCGAAACTGAACGCAACGGTAGCAGAGAGACACTTGATATGTAGTTTAGGGAGGGCATGCAGTTCATCTTCAACCTACACACCCCTGAGCCGCCTGCCACCACCGGCCGAACCGTCGGCCCCAGCGCCGCCTCGCCGCCCCGAAACAACTCGCCACCGCCGCTCCGGCCAGCCCTCTAGGCCCCCCGCCCCCCACCCTGAACCCTAAGATAGATAGTGGGGTACCTCTCCGGCGAGCCCTCGTCCCTGCTGCGGGTGGTTCTTCCTTAACTCCGGCGAGCCCCCCCAACCCCTAAAAATCGACTGACCCAAAAGTCGATTCAGTCGACTGAAGTGTGGCTTAATCGGAGCAGAGCACCAGCACGAGCGAGGGGGAGAGCAGCAGCAGCAGCAGCGCGAGCGAGCGATCGAGCGAGAGCCGAAGCAGCAGCAGCAGCGCAAGCGAGCGAGAGAGAGCCGGAGCAGCAGCAACAGATCCGGCTGGTATGGACGCCGCCGCCGAAGGGGCCTCCCACTGGGGGAGAGCCACCATGGAGATGTCGCCCGCGGCGCCGACTTCAAGGTAGCCGCTCCATGGCGGTGCGGGATGGAGCACCGTCGGCACCGGGAGGTCGAGTTAAGGAGAAGGTGCGATGCGATGAGTGTACAACCTCTTTGGTGGCGCCGAGTAGGCCTCGGCTTCGTTCGAGGAGTCGGTGAGGATGCTGCGGTTCTGGTGGAGCAGGTTAAGGCGGCGCTGTGGGGATGGAGCAGCCGCGATAGACGAGGCGATCGTCGGAGCAGCTCCTTGGAGGTGGAGGACGGGGCGGCTGAACCGGCGGGACGGCGAGATTGACGACGGATCCTCATCCGGGGAGGTGGACGAGGGACGTCGAGCCGTTGTGGTGGACGATGTCGTCGGGGAAGAGGCTCCGGCTGGGCAGCGGTGACATGGCAGACGGAGGAGGGTGGGGTTTTGCGGCTGGAGTGGAGATGTTATGGCGGCCTGGGATTTCGAATGGCGAAAAGGGGGAGATGGGAGGGGGTGAAGCATGACTTAGGGACGCGCTTGTCCAAAATGTAGGGTGTGTTACAAAAGTACCCCCACCAATTTGAACTAGCGGCCCTTTCGGCTCAGGGTTAGAAGGGGGATTTCCCGTGTCGGGATTTGGCAGCTGGAGGGAGTTTTCGCGCGCGTTGTAATTTCGGGATAGCAAGGCACGGGTTGTGAAGGCGCCAGTTTTGGGAGCACGATATTTGAATTTTCGGGATATAACAAAACGCGGGTTGAATTTTAGGGACAAGCCTAACGTGTAGTAGTATTGTACTTTTTTTGACTGCATAGTAATATTGTACTTGTACGTACCAAATCAATTCGCACTTCCCTCAACCAAAAAGAAAACGAAAAAAAATAAAACTATTCACACCACACAAAGAGAGAGTCTTGCCCCGTTTTACTATACAAATGCTATTCAAAGCTACTCCCTCCTTCCATCTATATAGGGCCTAATGCATTTTTCGATGCTAACTTTGACCAAATATTAGAGCAATGATATATGACATGCAACTTACACAAAGCACACTTCGTCTGTGAAAGGTTCATTCAATGATATAATTTTCACATTGTGCATGTCATGTACTATTAATCTTGTCAATAGTCAAAGCCGGTCTTAAAAACCTCATTACGCCCTATACAGATGGAAGGAGGGAGTATGAATCCATGTTATGTCTGATTAATTTTTTTCGCTTTGCTGTATAATGCATGTAACCTACTCATACCAACATTTTAGTGCATTCCAAATGTCTATACTACCGCTGCAATTCGAACTAAATTTGAATTCATTTCTTTCTATTTCAATAAGAATCTACAATCATGATTGTTGCCAACTTCAACCATCATAGTTTCCTTGTTATCCGCCAGATATAAATCGGACGGCCTATAATGCAGGATGGCAGGCACACCATCATCAACAACTCCGTTTTTTATAAGAGTAGAGATAAAATATATTAAATATAGTATAACATGTTCATAAACACACCATGTGTATCACCGTTATATATATTCACACATACGTTGGTTTAAAACACTATGATAAATTCTTCAAATATCCGAATTCGCTTTTTATAATGAAGTATATATGATCTCTATTCGTCTTTTACACCCACACAACCCTCTTATCTTTGTAGCTAGCGCTAACTTTCTCTTGTGCGTGCACACGCCCGCATCCCTCTCACCCTCCCTCAGCATTCTCTAGTTCCATCGCGCAAATTCGTCTTTTCACTTTAGGTCGTTCACCCATGGTGTGTGTAGGCCTCCCAGCTCCTTCTTTATGGCACACATCGATCGATATGCCTCTCTAGCCAGATGTGCCTAGCACAAACACAAGCTTCCCCTCTTCTCTTGTCACCGTCCATGCCTCACTCCCACCACTCTTTTCATCGTTCTCGTACTCGCACACTCCTCCCCGCTCGATATAGTATGCCTCTCGTACCACCTCCTACATGCATCCCTCTATCTCTATCCTTCTCCTCGTGCCTCGTTTGCTTCTAACACACACATGCATGTATACCGATCGATCTCCCAACATATACCTGGATCGACTTTAACTACCCCCCCCATCGATCGACGTACCTCACAAGTTATGTCTCTCCTTTCTCTAACAAAGGACGATTGATCTTCCTATGTAGTTATGTCTGCTTACCACAGCCACATCGTCCCCTCTCATCATTCGTGCATGCCTCCTGACCCGTCTCTCACACGCACGTGCACAGACAACAAGCAGCCATCTCCTCTCTTATTGATATTGCGGGTGTGCCCTCCGTTTGTCTAGCAAGCCTATCCCACCATTTGTTAGAAGCAACTCCACTACCACCCCCTCCAACACTCTAGCTCTGTCTCTCTCCCAACCTTATTCCTCTCATGCACATATGCATGGATGCCGATCAATCTCCCTTAATACATGAGGCAGATTGATCTCCTTAATACATGAGGTAGGCCTCTCTCCTCCTCCACACATATACCAGCCATTGTACCTCTATAGTTAATTGGGCCTCCCTCTTCCCCCACCACACACCGATAGTCGAGCGCTGCAGGTAGGTATCCATGCCACAGAGACAAACTGCACATGTCCCCTCTCACGTTCCAATAGGCCGGCCACTCTATATCTTTGACGTGGGCACACACAAATTCGATGGCACTCTTTATCGATCGCGCGCGCACACACACACACATCATCCCTCTTTTCGATTCTATGGACACCTCAAGCCGGTGATACCTCCACTCTCTTCTCGTGGATCGCCCCCTCTATATATATGTTATATCCAGGACTCTATTTCACACACATTGCATACGTTACATTTTTGATTGACCCCCCCCCCAAAAAAAACTCTCAAGAACCCACACATTATATCTCTCTAGGTTTGTATCTCTCTCACACAATCCCACGTAGGTGGTGTACCTATACAAGAAGAGAATAGGTGCACTGTGCACGTACTCACGCTTCGTGCCCAGCCACACCCGCGCGGGTACACGGTGGAGCTCATTTCTTTACAAAATGGCAGCCCACGTGCTAATTTGAACGCCTGTAGCGGTTGTTTACCTAGGGAGGTCGTGTACCACGCCTGCACGAAACAAAGTTCGACTTGACGCGTTGCCGCATTATTTTTAAATAAAGTTATAGCGCTCAATGGCACGTACACAGAATGTAAAACGATTTTTATGGAGAAAAAGGTAGTCCACTCACTATATACAATGGAGCCTTGCGTGCATGGTTTGTCGCTCGTCAAAGTATCTCACACAAGGCTGTGGTGGCCTCTCTCTCTCTCACCATTGGTCACTGATCCGGCCGCATCCCGTCCGCCGGGGGAAAGGGAGTGCGATGGCCTCTCTCTCTCACTGTTGGTCACTGATCCGGCCGCATCCCGTCCGCCAGGGGAAAGGGAGGAAGTGCATCGTTTCTCCGTTCGACGGCACCGAGGCAGCACATCCCGATCTGCGGTACACGTTGTTCTCTCTGACCAAGCTCCGGCGCGGCAGGGCCTACGCCACCTGCTCACAGATTCTGCCCGCCGCCGCTCACCTAGTTACATCCCGACGACCTCCAGGTATCCCCTCCGGCCTTGCTCCACTGCCCGTCTTCCCACGTCGCTGCATGTGGATCTTCCATAGTTCTTTGCCCAAAACGTAGCTCGTCCAGCGTACTTTCCATATTGCATTCTCGTCCTCACACCATTTTAGACAAACACAACCGTGTTGTTATCTTCCCTTAGGGCAAGGAATATGATTCTTTTTTGTCGTCGCATGTGTCATCAACTGTTATTGGTCAGTAATTGTTTCCTTTCTACCTCTTTTTTGCAAACAGGGCTATCCATTTCACCTCATTGCTATTGCGACCTTTTGGTGAACTGCACAAATCACTTTTTTCTTAAGAGTGTTTTGTGCAGTTGTACTAAAATGTCACATGGGCAACGTCTCTACATTTCAGTGCGACTGCACAAAGGGAGATTGGTTTTGCTCTATCCTCCTCATCCAACTCCAAGCCTAATCTTCTCCAACTAGTTAGTCTTAAAAGAGACTGCAAAGGTGACCGGCTTCTATTTATGTGTTTATTGTTTCATCAGCAGTCCTCTATTATCGTAATCACACTTAATATCTTTGGAACAGGGATGCTCAGCTCTATTTTAGTGGAACTGCACAAAATGATCGGAATGTTGCATGCTCCAGACAGCTACTTTTTTCCCAACATGCCTTGTTGATTTAGACAGAGCCGGGGGGACGTTGCTGCCAATGAAAGCATGGATCAATTTTAATTTAACACCTTCTCACAACTCTGTCTTCAGTTGTAATGTAATTATTAGCTCTGATCTGCTAATAATTGACATGCATTAGCAAGGAAGTTAGTTTTTTATTGTTTTCGAAAGAGCATCGATGACAAGACACGCGAAACATAAGCTGAAAGCTCACACCATTGTACAATTTCATGTCTCGCTCGAAAATTATTTGTATAGTACGTCAATTATGTAAACAAATGATGGAAGCTTGATAGCATTGCCAGGAGCCTCTTCATCATCCGGGTCCATGTGCCATGCACAAAATTATACTCCTTCATTCCTAAATATTTGTCTTTTTACAAATTTCAAACGGGCATGTTTTAGAGTGTAGATTCACTCATTTTGCTTCGTATGTGTACTCCCTCCGTTCCTAAATATTCTATTCGTCTTTCTAGAGATTTCAACAAGTGACTACATACGAAGCAAAATGAAAGAATCTACACTCTAAAATATGTATATACATCCGTATGTGCCAGTCCATTTGAAATCTCTAAAAAGACAAATATTTGAGTAGTCACTCGTTGAAATCTCTAGAAAGACAAATATACTCCGGAGTATATTTAAGAACCAAGGGGGTAGTGCACAACCGCATGGGAGACTCAGCCCGGTCGTTGCACCGCATTAATAGTGAGTAATGAGCAGTCAAATCATAAGCCCCACCTTTCCCACTGTAAGTTGCTCTGAAGAAGCAACCATCAATACGCTCTTCTTTGAATCTGCTCATACTACTCCATCCGTCACTGTTTATACAGCGCGCTTCAGAAAAAAGAAAAAAGATCTGTGGGACCAAGGCGACTAGCGATCGGCCTGAAAAATAGCATTGATAGTTATAGCACGGCGTCTATTACTAGTAGAGGGAATAATGCGTACACACATGCATGCAGTGCTTCCACCCCGGGTACACACATGCATGCACTTAATCGATTCCGTAATTACATGGAGATAAAATTGTGGACTTGATTGCGGTTACCACGCCCTAATTAATTGAGCATTAAACCAAACGTGTCTAAAGCCTCTCTGGTGGTGGAAATGCATTGAGAGAAATGCATCATAATGAAGCGCACCCTGTAAACTGTGACGGAAGGAGGAGGAGTATGAAGGTTCAAAACCAAGTACCCGTAGGGCCAGTCGGTCAACGCACCTCCTCTTGGCATATCACTAACATGTGGGACAGGAGTGTGAGCAAACCGATCTCAATTGACGGCAAAGAGCCAACCCGTCGTTCCTTGAGAGAGATGAGGAGCGAGAACACACAGACGGGTTCGCATGGAGGCCAAGATATATTCGAGGATGGTTGGTTGATCGATATCATTCATTACATGTTGCCATGTTGGGCTGCCATTTTCCGCCCTTCTCCGAAATAAACATGTACTTTATCAGAGATAAAAAGAAATAAGAGTACAAACGCTCCACCATGCGGCTCTAGTAGTAGTACTACTCGTACTACTGCGCTTGGCTCTTCGCCTCTTCGTGAAGTCGAACAATGATGGTACTCCGCATGTTGGGTACTACGGTGTATGCCTCTGACAATATGACACCAAATGGACTGATGCATGTCCACCGAGGGTAGGTTGCATTAGTCAAAAGGCGTAAGCGAGCTTCTCCTCGTTCTGCGAGTTGACGGGACACACCAAAAAGTAGTGCTAGTCCATACTCCCTCCTTTCCGGTTAATATGGCTCAATCCTTTTTGTGGGTAAATGAGAGAGCTTTATTCATATATAAGCATTCTTAGGACGACCAGTCAAGACACTGGACACTAGGAAGCGAGCTACCCCGCAAAAAAAGAAGTAGGAAGCGAGGTGTTTCATCAAGCCAGCTCTCGGCCACATTCAAAGTGCAGCAAGCACGGTTCGCACGAAGATGCGCCGCAAGGTTTGCTGACCTGTTTACATGCTGAATAACAAAAAAAGAGGAAATATTACCGAGCACTACTATTTGTAACAGGATATGAGCCAGAACTAAGCGAGAATTGTGGCGAGTGTTCCATGCAATCAACTTTCATTATCACATGCGAGAACCTTCGAAGATAACTAAATGTGTTGAAGATTGCTTTATCACATTTTAAAATTATAATAAGAGTGCAGACGCTCCTCCATCCGGTTCCTAGTACTAGTATAGTACGTACCTTTATAGACTATATTAGTAAACTTTGTGCTTGGCTGTTCACCTATTCGGGAAGTCGAACAATAGTAGCACTAGTAGTATAGTGTATGCTTCTGGCAACCTGACACCGAATTAACTGTTGCACATCCACCGCCTGAGCGAGGGAGAGCTTGCATTAGTCAAAAGTTTCTCCTTGTCCTGCGAGCCACCGCACACAAGTAATGCTAGTCCATACTGCCTCCTCTCCGGTTAATATGGATTAATTTCAAATGAGATAAATACACTGTTTGTCACTGTATATTTGTAAAAATACGGTCAGTGGACTTCATAATACGCTCATTGCACTTAATATATATATTTTCCGGTGTTTATACGGTCACTAGCTCACCCTGACTGAGTATGTGTGGGCATGCACGTGTAGGTTGAGCACTTAGTGTGACCGTGTGTGTTCCTTCGTGTGCTCAGACATGCATGCATTAGGGCGTCACGCGTGTTTTTGCGTCCATGTGTACATGTGACTGTTGCATACACGTAGGGGGAGTATGTGTAGGGGCCACTAAGGAGCAGTCAAATCACACAGTAAATCACGTCTGTCGTGTTCGTGTCTCACCCTCCTCCACGGCTCGACCCCACACGGTCGCTTGGCATGCCTCTCACCTCAAACTGAGTATACGATAACTTTCCCGCCTGCTTGTCGATGGATCGCGCCATGGAGTACTACTAGCACTACTGGAAGAGATTGACGAGTTGGGGGAGGACAGCTAGCTATAGCACGGACTCCCAAAAACTTTTTACATGCATGTTGTAGCCGGCTATTGCGACCATTGAATGCGAAGCAGCCGCGTGCACCCGGAAGCGGCACGGGCGACGCTCTCTCGGCCGGTGCGCCGCTTCAATGCCGGCGCCGGTGAGAGGTTGCGTCCGCTCTGGCCGGGCATGAATGCGGCACTGACCGTTTCGGGCGGGAAGCACGCGCGGGTGATGAAGAGGGTTCGGGTTGGTCAGGACCGGCCATGGCAGCGTTCTGGACGTGCGCAAACAAGAGATGGTGTACATTAATATTGCTGCGTATGTAATTAACAAGGTAAATAATGTGCCAGTTGGACAAATATGATTGGAGATGGAGATGGAAATGGAATTTTACGTAAACACGGATATGCATGTCTATGTCTATGTATGTGTGCGCGACGACTCTCATGACCTGGAAGCGGGGGCGTGTTTTTGATCGAGTTTTCTTTCTTGGTACATTAGAAAATCAGCTTGTCCAATTCACATCTAGATGTTATTTAAGGATATCACATCTAAGCTCCCACAAGTATATAATGTAGAAACAAGAAACAAAAAAACTAGGACAAAAAAATAGACCACAAACAGAGTGGACATCAACTTAGATGTGACATAATTATGTCACATCTAGGTGTGTCCTAGACAGACCCTTAAAAAATTGTCCGCCAGTTTTCATTTCTTTTTTCTGGGAACGCGCATATTCTATTTAAAACTACTGCTATGGAGAGCTTTTTTTACTCCATTATAGCCTATTGTTTGATAGAGTTTCTCACGTCTCGCTCTCTCACCCTCTCCATATCTAAACAAGATGACAGTGTCCAGTCTATCTCTCTCCTCACTGGTGGTCATAGATCCGGCCAAATCCCGTCCGCTGCGGGAGGTGAGGAGGTGCAGTGTTGATGTTGTCGTCGTCGGCGACGGGGGGAGCCGATGCGCACCATCCTCTCGGAGCCAGCACTAGCGCAGACGAAGATCCTCCACGCCCTTGTTCGCTGCCGTCGTGTGGGCAGATCCTGCTCGCCTGCCTAAACGACATCTCACCCACCTAAGGTATAACTTCTTGTACTGGTCCAGCTCCCCATGTCGCTGCGTGCGGGTTTTCTTCTATGCGACTACTCCCCAGCTCCCCATGCATAGTAGCTAGGGCTCGTCGGCTGGTCCAACATCACCTACTAGTACTATTATAGAGGAAATGCCACTCGAAAAGTTGTCCTGATTTATGCCTCGGTGGAGGTATACATGTTGTTTCGACAAAAAGTACATGGTGGTTGTGCGGTCATTGTCCATATGGTGGTAGTACTATCACTGGTTAAATGAAGAAATGTTTTTTTCTCGGGTATCCTGGTTTAGTTCCCATCAAGATATAATTATGACGCTTCTGTTTGTTGGTGTACTTTTCATTAACCATTTTTTATATTTTTAGAAACAGCGATGCGTGTCTCCATACCCGGGCATGTCTTCCTCAATTTTAGTGGAACTGCACAAAATTGGATGGCCATTGTTGTCCGCCTCACTGTCCTCTGCCATGTGGTTCTTCCTTCCTCGAGCTTGATTACTGAGAAGAAACAGACCACAGTGAGGATTTGTCGAACTTCATAGGTGCCTCACCCAAACTTGATGCCAAATGGATGATGCATCACCACGATGACCTATCGATGCTCATGGTCGCGCCTAATGGTTGCGTCGACTGGTGAAGCTGATCGATTTTCAATGAAAAACAAGTTGTCTTCCATCAGTGCTCTTTGCTTGTTACGCACAAAGATGATATCCTTCGCCAGTTCACCTTGGTTGCGTTGGAGACGCAGTCGTCTTTCACGTTGGTGCAATTTTATCACACAATTGGCTATGAACCAAATGTTTCCTCGAAGAAGGATCGACATTGGTACTAAGAGCATAAGTTTTGTATTGATTTCTAAGCCTTCTCACAACTTTGTCTCCAGCTCCCCTGTAATTTTAATTGTCCAGCTATTAACTTTGATTTAAAAAATGGTGTGGACTAAAAACCCGGATGGACATAGTAGCCCTCCATTTTTATTTACTCCGCATATTAGATTTGACTGAAGTCAAACTTTGTAATACTCTCAAACCTTTCCGATAATTGAAATTAAAATTCTTTATTTGTACACACTCTCACACGTTTCCGATAATTTGGCGCATGTGTGGTTGTTCACTTAAGGGAGGGTAGTGTACCACACGTGAAGGACAGGAAGTGCGACCAGGACGCGTGGGCGTGGATCGTTAGTTCATCGGAAGTAGTACTCCCTCTATACATTAAATAAAGAGTTTCATTTCGTACTTACACAATTTAAAACGGTTGTTATGGAGAGAATAAGAAAACCACTCCACTATATATTAGTCGTATACACACGAGAGTACTATATGGACACAGCTTCATTGACGTAGTGCACCTGCCTTTGGGTTTATGACAGGTGGGCCCAAAATGTGGCTGGCTCACCTGTCATACAGCCAAAAGTAGATGGAGTGAAGGCACCGGAGCTCAGTCCGTACTACATTAGTACTCCCTCCGTAAACTAATATAAGAGCGTTTAGATCACTACTTTAGTAATCTAAATGCTCTTATATTAGTTACAGAGGGAGTATACATATAAGCGGGAGCCTCAGCGCTTGTTCGCTAGGGTTTGCACTCTCCACACGCTCGCCGCAATACATATATGTTACATGCTGGAGGCTCAGTGTTCATTAGCTAGGGTTTGCTATATTCACAGTCTCTCACCCTCTCTTCACCAGATCTAAACAAGATTGCGTTGGCCTCTTGTCTCTCTCCCCCCTCACAGCTGGTGAAGGAGGCGTCTGTATCCCGTCGCACCGGGAAGGGGAGGAGGTGCAACGTTAACTCTATCGCCTTCGGCGAGGGAGGCAATCCACTGCTGGCTGCGTTGTTCTCTTTCACCCAGCGCTTGTGCGGGAGGGCCACCGACCCCTTCTTCCTCGCTGCCATACGTAGTGTGGGCAGATCCGGCCTCCCACCGCACGCCTTCCCACATCCCGATGACCCTAAGGTATAAGTTTCTTTGAAACCGTCGTTGCTCTAGCTGCATGTGGATCTTTTTCGATCTGTAGTCGAATCTAGGTCTTGGTTCAAAGAGGAAAGAAAGGTGCGGTGGGGTGGAGCATGAATCTAGGACGTGGTTCAAAGAGGAAAGGAGGGAGGAAAAGTAGTATAGACTGTCTATCCAGCCGCTTTGTTGGTCGAAAAGGGAAAACGGGGGTAACCCAGTACACACATCTGTAAGGAACCGATCTCTTTGTTGAAAAGGGAAAGAAACTGGGGGGGGGTCGGGTAGTTTGTGCAGGACTAGATTTGCTGCCCTCACATAGGAAAAAAGTTCAAAGAGAACAAATATGGGACCAACACAGATATGCTGCTTGGCTACATACTCTGCATCACCCATTTATATGTGTGGACGCACATGGTGCTAGCATGTCCCATACAACTATTTTGCTGTTGTTAATCTAAGAATGCCGCCGGAAAATTGAAGCAATGCCACTGTTAAAAGTAAATTACATTTTTTAACGAATGTTGTTTCAAGAGAGTGTCTCTGTTAATATGAATCAATGCTACCGTTTTAGAAATGCTACTATTCTACTTTGTTTTCCATCCAAGATAAGTTAGATGCTTCTTTCTATCACCGTTTGTTTCATCCTCCTTTATCGGCAAGTAATTGTTTCCTTTTTTTCCTCTGTTAAAACAGGGGTATTGATTCAACTTGTTGCTATTGCGATATTTTACTTCGCTACTCGAAACAATTATGTTTTACGAGTGTTTTGTGCAGTTCAACTTGAATGTCACACCGGTGACTTTGCTTAATTTTGGTGGAACTGCACAAAACAAGATCGAGATTTGTTTCCAGTGTTCCTGTCGAGTTGTTCCAAATCTTGGTCTCTACCACATGATATCTATTGAACTTGTTGCTATTGCGACATTTTGCTTCGCTACGCGAAACACTTTGCTTGATTTCAGTGCAACTGCACAAAATGAGATTGGATTTCCTATTCGTGTTAGCAGATTCGTATTTTATCCTGGTGTTCTCATGAAAGGTCAGTACAGGACTTAATCCACATGATTGTGCAGTGTGCTTTGAGATGTTTTGCTACTTGTATTGGTACTGTTTTAAATAAATGTTGAATTGAAGCTATTGTATTGCTGTCTTTTCCCATTAAGTAGTGAACAAAAATGGGACCAACCCAGACATGATGCTTGTTGCTTTGTTACAACAAACTCTGCATCACCCCCTTTATAAGTAGATGGAAGCACATATTGTTGTTGCACCCACTCTCCCCTGGAATTGTTTATGCTTTTCGTTAATCTAATGCCGCTGGTAAAATTAAGCAATGCCACTCTCAGAATTAATTAACTACTGAATCTTAGTTCAAAACTGCAACACTTGTTAGGAATGGTACTATCCTGCTTTGTAGTTCTTCCTACATGTTTAACCAAGGTATTGTTAAGATAATGTCTCTTTAAAAATGAATTAGTTGCATTGTTTTAGGAATGGTACTTTTCTGCTTTGTCATTCTTTATACATGTTGAACCAAGGCATTGTTAAGATAATGTCTCAGTCAATATGAATGAATCACACTGATGGAGAATTGCTCCTCTCCTGCTTTGTTTCCCATTAAGACAAGTCATCAACCGTTATTTCTCAGTAATTGTTTCCCTTATACCTATTGTTGCTTACAGGGATATCAAAATTAAAGCTCGGTTTTATTCCAACTTCGATTTTAGTTGAACTGCACAAAAGGAGCCAATGTGTCCAAGGCAAACTGCTGCGTTATTGGGTCCAGTTGGTCATTCCACTTTGCAGAAAGAAGCAGTCACTGGATGCGGTACATTACAGAAGGAATGACCGAGAAGCTTTACAGAGTATTATTAGACACCGGTGACATGACTAGTCTGCAGAGACCATTGGCAATTTAACAACACGTGGAGTGCCCTGGGCAAAAAGTGCCCAAACAAGTACAAGAAGCTAAGACAGGACACGATCATAGGCATTACATATTTTGAATGGGAAAAGCTTGTCAAAGTTTAATCATTGATGTTAGCAAGAAGATGTTAGTTTAATATATTGGAATTGGAAAACCTTGTCAAAATTTGCTCATTGATGTTAGCAAGAAGACGTTAGTTTAATATATTGGAATTGGAAAACCTTGTCAAAATTTGCTCATTGATGTTAGCCAGAAGACATGCATTTGATATTTTTGAGTGGGACGCCCTTGCTGTGAGCAGCGTCGAGTGTTTTTTCCTATTCCTATGTTCAGTTTAGAAGTAAATAGTTACTCTGCTGAGATATTCCTGTGTTAAGAGTTTGTTCTGAATATTGTCTATGTAATGCCAAGCCTTGTGTTTGATTGCAAAGTTGAGCTTGGAATGTTGTGGCATGCGGCATCACGAGCTGTTCACCGTGCCTCCTGAGAATAATGCTTCGTATTGTTTTGCATGTCGATCTAATGCCAGTGATTTGCTTGTTAAGAAGATCATCCTCTTCTGTTGTTTCCATGCGTAAGAAGTTCATCGTTTGATGTTTCATTCATAGCCTATACGACATGTCAGGTAGGTTAGACGTGAAACCATATGATCTTCCGACCAACTCATGATATTAGGTCGTGATTGGATCGTCGTTTCCCAACCAAAACCGCTTGTAAAACTGACGCTTGTAAATTAAAGCAGATGGTCTCGGGCGAAGGCGCTTGGTTGGTCGATTTCGACTAGTAAAATATCGGAAGTACTTCACACACGATAAAAACGCTGAACGACACTGAGATGATTGCTAATCCAGCCATTAGCTGCTGTTTTAGCCTTGCCCATGGATGGCATGATACGCACGTCGTGCATGTATCGTCTGGTAATGTCGTCCATATAGCAATGCTCGTAAAATATACACTGGTCTCTCAAATTACACGCGTAACCTGCCGGTTTTACTTACAGACCTCGGGCCTTCCGATGACGAGTAAATTACACTTGTATGTTAATACAGGTTTGAAATAAACCAGAGCTCCCAAGCGCGGCCTTACCGTTTCATGTCGTCTCAGTTTCTCGAAGGTGCTCATAGGTGTCCGATGATCCGGGCTTCCTGAATGAGCAGCATGCGCTGTATCAGACCTCCGTACGTCCCGCAAGGCCCTCTCCGTTGTCCTTCGAGTTGTTGCGCTCGCCGTGGCGCCGAGCATTGTTAACATGGTCAACGAACATGAGGATTCAGGAGATGACTTTATTTTGACTGGATGACACTAGGGACCCACTAGGGCCATACCCGTACGTACGCAAGTGCCTCCTTATTATGTACAACTATATTTTTTTTTGCTTTCTCCTGGTTTCCTGGCATCACGGTCCCACACCATTGTCAACCTATGTAGTCAATATAAATGAGAGAATTGCACAAGGTGCGGCCGACAGCTGGGACCAAGCAGCTCGAGCAATATTTGTGTTTTTGAGGCGTGAGCACTGCAGAGTTTTTCTCTGCGATGATTTCGTTGTTGTTCAGAGGAGAGCAGGGTATTAACTGGGCAGGCTGTGGCCCGTCTAGCCCAGGCCAGATATCCAGCCCATATACTACTTTTTTCAAGATGAAAATGGCTAGCCCATCTATACGTCTTTTTGAGGAATACCCAGGCAAGGTCAACTTGTTATTCTCCGCCCCGCTGTGCTACAAATCTTTCCTAGGAGGGATGCATTAGGCTTAACAGGAAAATGGGCTTTAAAAATAATAAATGGGATGTAATTATAAAAACTAGGCAGTAACTATAAAAAAATGCACCAAACACGAAATTAGTTTATAAAATATTATTTATGGATTTTGAAAATCTTAAATTTTCATTGTTGCGCGCGCAATGTTTCGTTGGATTTTTACATAATACACATTTATATTTAATCTGAATAGAAATTTCGGGATAAAAATATTTCGGATCCCATCAAAACATGGGAAATTTTATTGAATTCTGTCTTCAACGGTTGGTTGAAATTATTAATCGTTGTCCTAGCTAGAAAATGGGATGTACTTTTAACAAACTGTAAATGGGCTGTTGTAAATTCCATTAGAATTCAAAAATGGGCTGTACATTCTTACAAAATGCAAATGGGCTATAAGTTCTCTGCCACACACTTGTGGGCCTAATAAGTGACGCGTCCCCTAAAAAATAAGTTGACGCGTATGCAAGGCTTTGTCAACTTATTATAGTCAACACACGGTTCTAGCAGTAGTGGCCGTTGGATGTCTATCCAACGGATGTCGTGCTTCTTCTTCAATCTCGGATATTCTTAGCTTCGGTCGCCCAAAAAATGATTCCTCCCCCTGACATCTGGGGTGCACCGTTTCGGAGGCTGACCTGTGGGCCTACTAAGTTGGAGCGTACCAAGGGCTTTGTCAACTTAGTCAATATAAACGATTCTAGCTTCAGTGACCGTACAATGTCCATCCAACGACCGTAGTGCTTCTTCAACCTCTGGTCTTCTTGGTCCAGCCGCCCAAAGCAGCGCCGGTCGTGCCGCCTGCTCCTGCCTCTCGTGGCCGGCTGTGCTGCCGCAGAGGCCTCACCGCCCCGATACTACTCCCACTGCTGGCCAGGCCATCCCTCCACTCACCCACACCCCCTGTTATTCTCCGGCGACGGCAGCCTCACACCGCAACCGAACCAGTGAACCCTCGTACTCCTCTCCGTGCGGGCTTCCACTGCTGCGTCTTCCCCGGCTCCGCGTCGTCCCCTTCCTAGGCGTCACCGTCGTCCACCGCCCTGGTGCTCTCGGCGCGGCGTGGTCAACGTGATCAATGACCGACTTCCATCGGAAGAGTACTGTACGTGGAGAGGCTGACAGCTGGGTCCACGGCGGCCAAAAGGAAGTGCCTCCTTATTAAGCACAAAATAATTATTCCTCCACCTGACAGTAGGGACCCGCCGGACGGGCCACCTTATTTCATGAAAAAAACGTTTCCCCCTGACTGTTGGTACCCACCGAACGGGCCACCGTATTTCGCGAAAAAAACGTTCCCCCGCTGTCAGCTCGGACCCACCGGAAGTGCCTCTTTATTACGCACAAAAAAATGAATACTCCCCCTGCTAGCTGGGACTCACCTTGGTGGGAAGCTGACTTGTGGGCCTACTAAGTTGACGGGGACGGAAGGCTTTGTCAACTTAGTCAATATGAACGATTCTAGCTCTAGTGACCGTACGATGTCCATCCAATGGCCGTAGTGCTTCTTCAACCTCTGGGCTTCTTGCTCCAGCCGCCCAAAGCAGCGCTGGTCGTGCCGCCTGCTCCTGCCTCCCGTGGCCGGCTGTAATGCCGCGAAGGCCTCACCGCCTCCATACTACCACCACCGCTGGCTAGGCCATCCCTCCACTCCACTCACCCACACCCCCTGTTATTCTGCGGCGACGGCAGCGCAGCCGAACCAGTGAACCCTCGTACTCCTCTCCGTGTGGGCATCCACTGCCGCGTCTTCCCCGGCTCTGCGTCATCCCCTTCCTAGGCCTCGCTGTCGTCCACCGCCGTGGTGCTCTCGGCGCGGCGTGGTAAATGTGGTCAACGACCGAATTCCATCGGAAGAATACTGTACGTGAAGAGGCTGACAGCTGGGTCCATGGCAGCTGCAAGGAAGTGCCTCCTTATTATGCAGAAAATAATTATTCCTCCACCTGACAGCAGGGACCCACTGGACGGGCCACCAGTATTTCGCGAAAAAAACATTTGCCCCTGACTGCTGGGACCTACCCGACGGGCCACCGTATTTCGTGAAAAAAACGTTCCCCCTGCTGTCAGCTCGGACCCACCGGAAGTGCATCCTTATTACGCATAAAAAAATGAATACCCCCCTGCTAGCTGGGACCCACCTTGGTGGGAGGCTGACTTGTGGGCCTGCTAAATTGATGGGGACGAAGGGCTTTGTCAACTTAGTCAATATAAATGATTCTAGCTGCAGTGACCGTACGATGTCCATCCAACGGCCGTAGTGCTTCTTCAACCTCTGGTCTTCTTGCTCCAGCCGCCTAAAGTAGCGCCGGTCGTGCCGCATGCTCCTGCTTCCCGTGGTCGGATGTGCTACCGCGGAGGCCTCACTGCCCCCTACTATTCCCACCGCTGGCTAGGCCCTGCGGCGACGACAGCCTCACATCGCAGCCGAACCAGTGAACCCTCGTACTCCTCTCCGCGCGGGCTTCCACTACTGCGTCTTCCCCGGCTCCCCGTCGCCCCCTTCCTAGGCCTCGCCGTCGTGCACCGCCCTGGTGCTCTCGGCGCGGCGTGGTCAACGTGGTCAAGGAACGACTTCCATCGGATGTGGATTGTATGTGGAGAGGCTGACAGCTGGGTCCACGGCCGCAGCAAGGAAGTGCCTCCTTATTATGTGGAAAATAATTATTCCTCCACCTGACAGCGGGGACCCACAGGACGGGGCACAGTATTTCGTGAAAAAACGTTTCCCCTTGACTGCTGGGACCCACCAGCTGCACCTTCGCACGCAAGGAAGTGCGTCCGGGCAAAAAAACGATTCGCCCCCCTGACTGCTGGGACCCACCAGCTACATCTTCGCACGCAAGGAAGTGCGTCCGGGCAAAAAAAATGATTCGCCCCCTGACTGCTGGGACCCACCAGCTACATCTTCGCACGCAAGGAAGTGCGTCCGGGCAAAAAAAAACGATTCGCCCCCCTGTCTGCTGGGACTCACCAGCTACATCTTCGCAGGCAAGGAAGTGCCTAACAGTCGGGACCCACCTGGTCGAAACGTATGTACCGTTGTCATTCTGGTCGCGAACGTGTACGTACATATATAGTGGTGGATGTAGAGGCACGCACGTGTCGTAGTAGAGGCGCGCACGTAGCATGTACACGTACGTACATCGGCGAGGGTGCAAGAAAGAAAATACGGCCACGTAAATACATACGGGCAGGGTCTCTAATGCCTATCGCGCATACGTACATGGCTGGGTCGGAACGGAGAAACAACGTCGTCGTCGTGTTCATGGGGAGCCAACCGGCTGGGTCGGAACGGAATGTGTGGTCGTGTTCATCGGGAGGGCTTGGACGGAACAGGCGATGGAAATGAGGCCTGGCGTACCGCACAACGGATGAAACGGCCTTGTGTTCGGCCGGCCATGTTCGAAACGGGGTCCTGTTGATCGGGAGGGGCCTGGCGTACCGCAAAACGGAGGAAAGGGACCTCCTACGTTCAAAACGGGGGTCCTGTTGATCGGGAGGGGTGTGGCGTACCGCAAAACGAACGAAACGGACTTGTGTTGGAGCGTTACGGTCGAAACAGGGGGGAGGGGTGTGGCGTACCGCAAAACGGGACTCCACGGGATACTGTTCATCTCCACCGTCGACCTCCTCCAGCCTCCACGGGCTACCGTCGACCTCCTCCAGCCTCCACGGGCTCCTGTTCATCCAGCCTCCACCATGCGCTACTCCAGCGGCTACTGTTCAACCACCCCTCCACGGGCACCCCTCCATCGTCTACTGTTCATCCAGCCCTCCATAGCACGGGGTCCTGTTCAACCACCCCTCCACGGCCACCCCTCCATCATCTACTATTCATCCAGCCCTCCACACCACGGGTTCCTGTTCATCCAGAGGCAACGCCACCACTCACTATTCATCCAACCACGCTCACTGTTCATCCCAGAGGCAGCATCGATCGGCTTCAGTTAGCAGCAGTAGCGAAGGAATCGCTCCATCGGGTTCAGTTAACAGCCATCGATTGATCACTCGGGTTCAGTAACGTGTAGCCTGCAGTGCAATCGCTCGGGTTCAGTTAGAGCCCAACGCCTCGCTCGGGTTCAGTTAGAGCCAACGCCTCGCACACATGCGCATACGTGCGAGAGAAACGCGCATCGCTCCGCCCCCGACCTCCCATCGTAACCGGCAACTCCCCGAAATTTTTCTCCCCCTCGCTTCTACCACGGTTTTTTTTCGTCATGGACGGCCCAAAGAATGTCATGCAGCTGATTCTCCGGCCCGCCCAAGACGAAAAGCCCATTTTCTGTTATGATTTTTTGTCATAGAAGTAGGAGCCCACCACATCTATGATGATATCGGGTTTTGTCACAATTATCGTCATAGAAGTGTCATATGTATGACAGAAAAAAAATTCGTTCGGCCCAAAATGTCACGAATGTGTCTTTTTTTTGTAGTGGAGGCTGACTATGGTATGTCGAACACGGCGCCTATACTCAGGTGTCATCTCTGGCGCAGGGTCTTGTCACTTCACTGTGAGGAGCAGCACGTAATAATTTGACCAACGGGTAGTATAGTGCCAGTACTCCTACTACTACATTTGTAGTACTACTACTAGTACTAGTAGCACCACCGTCTGGATTTAGGATTACTACCACGTCCATCTGGATTTTAGTATTTGACTAGCAATATCTAGTAATGCATGTCACAAAAAATGTACTACTCCCTCTGTAAATAAATACATGGTGTTTTATTCCTTCGGTGAGAGAACTTAATGTCTTTTTGCTAACTAGGGTACTAATAGGATTGCATGCAATGAACTAAACACTGCATGTCATGTTTGGTAGTTATGTCATGAAATAAGAAACAAGGAGGGAGTTAATGCACCGTGCCTAAGTGTTTTGGGATTATTTGGTTTTCGTAAGGTGACTTACATAACATTTTTGTTTACATGCATTAACATTTTATTAGTTAAATCAAAGGTCAAAACTTGGCGCAAAATGCAAAGGGGACCAATAAACGAGTAAACATCAAACTTCTCTCGTTTGGCCCCAACTAGAGGTCCGGTGAGATGACTATACTGCACCGGCACGGAGGGGGACGCAGCTTCATTGACTTACGGCAACTGCCTTTGGGTGAATGACACGTGGTACCAAGGGGTGGCTGGCCCACCTATCATATAGCCAAAGGCAGGTGCAATAGAGGGCCGAGGAGTAGTACGAAAACCTAAGCACCTAGCTCGCTAACCAAGGGCAAGAGTGATCACTCGAATCGCAAGATCAGTTGACTAGAAGCTAAGCTAGACCCATGGAGGCGATGAGCGCGAACATCAGCCGGCTGTGCCAGATGATCCACGACGCCGTCCTACGGCCCGACACCGAGGAACGTCTCCAGGTAGTATTGCTTGAGGCCGCCAGGGTGAGGGGCCACTTGGATGACAGCTTCGTCTCCTTGTTCGACGAGGTCCTCATCGGTTTCCTCGACAAGTTCACCGTCGTCAAAAAGCTCGCGGACGACTTTGACGTACGCCTCCAGCCGACGCGTCCAGGCTCTGCGATGCCCGCCACCCTCAATGGCCACTATGGTGACAACCTCTTCGACGCACTAGTGGCCCTGTGACTGCCCGCCATCGCGCCGAAGAATGTTCACCTCGAGGTCGCGCTTGCCGCGCAGCGCCTGGTGCAGCAAGACACCATCGACATAATCACCCACGTCTACGCGCAAATCGTCCATAAGGACTACTACATGCAAGAGGAGGACGATAGGACGCTGGCCTTCTTGGACCGCAGGGCAACCTTGGACGACATTGTTCAGAAGCACGTTGAGCTCGCCGCCAACGCCGCTGCTCCTCACACGTCGGTTGGTGACCCGACGCACTAGGGCGTGAGGATGTCGTTGATGGATCCATATGTATTTTAATCTTTCCGTCAAATCCATGTAGTAGTATATGATACTACTAGTAATTATCTTACCTTTCACATCAACTTCATAATTTTCGTACGTACTCCATGCATGAACGGCGCCAGAACCAAACTTCTCATTACTCTAGGCAAAATCATTATTTTCTATCTATCGGTCGCGCCATGGAGCAGAACCAAATTTTACAAGTTACGAGTTCAAAAGGAAAAGCCTGCCGTGTTCGCGTCGCACCCCCACACGGTTGGTCCGGCACGCCGCTCAAGCGGGAATGCGTGCTGTGTTGCATTTTCACTTACAAGTGGGACCGCAGTTGAGCAAACCATCTATCGGCAAACCCCCACCCCCCCACCGTGCGATGGCTGAGAAAACAGGAGGGAGAAGAGATGGCTGTAGCATGGACTCCAAGAAAATTGGTGTCAGATGGGACTCGTGTGGATGGCGTGTGCCGTACTGCTAGACGTGAATGCTAGTTATTGCCCATGCCACCTCACTATATTGAGCCTATATCGAGGTACGTAGAACAAATTTCCTGTAGTCCATGCTCAGCCCTCCTCTATCTCTCTTCTCAGCCAGCCAGCGGATGCGCGGAGCCCATCGTCTGTTTGCTCACATGCGGTCCCACATGTCAGTGAAAACACAAGAGGACCCACTGAACCTGCACATCTTTCAGCTCGATGTGCTAGTGATGAAAAACAAATCCAATAAAGATCTTCGGTGGCCTCTTTTGGAGTTACTCAAGAGTAGTAAGATTCTATTTAGAGTTTAACCCAAGATGCACATCTCGTGGCTTCAACTACCACTCTATTTTCTTTCATGACACGACCTGGATGCTAGATGTCCCACATGTCGGCAAAAGGAGGAAGAACCCGACCAAATCTTCAGTTGTGCTCTCGGATTAGACTAGTTGTGCTAACTTAAAAAATTTATTGTGTACTCCCTCTGTTCCAAAATACTTGACTTCCGTTTGTCCAAAAATGGATGTACCTATATACTAAAATATGTCTAGATACACATATATTTTGACAAATAGAAGGCATGTATTGTGCAACAGAGGGAGTAGAATGGATGCAAGTCTTGGTATTGGGAAGAAGAGTACATCCATATATTTATAGAACGCAATTTAGTAGATGTTCTAGCACTTTTAGCTAGCATAGAGGCTAGAGATGAGACTAGTGCACTTGTTGATACTCCTACTAAAATAGAGGCTAGACATGAGACTAGATGCGAGGAAGCAACGTCTACTTCTTTACACTTGAAGAAGAAAGAAGTACGCAAGATCGAGCCTCCGCAGATCAACAATGAATGCATCGAGAAGGCACTAATCCAACTTACAACAGTAGTAAAATATATTCTTGTGGTTCTTGTTTTCTTTGGTCTTGCTTGTCTAGTCAAAATTATCGGTGGAGTTCGTGCAAAACGGAGGTCCGTTTGGGGTCGTGCGTTGGAGTTGGCCTTACAAGTGAGACCGCAGTTGAGGAAACCAACTATCGGCAAACCCCCACCTCGCCCACCGCATGATGGGTGAAGTTAGAGAAACGACGAGGTTGAAGAGATTGCTCTAGCACGGAGTCGAAGAAATAATATGGTGTCAGATGGATGTCATGGTGGTGGCGTGTGCCGTACTCCTGGATGTGAATGCTTGTTCTGGCCCATGCCACCCTACTACTCCTACTACTTACTATATACTACTAGTATTGAGGATTCGAGGTGCTGGTTACGTACAGCGAACACATATTAACATATGGCTATAGTAAAAACACCCGCCCAACGCGCGAAGCATGTGAAGCTAGTACAAATAGTGTACTACTATTGTTGATTGGCCTCATCCGATAACCTGTTGCAATGCACGTACAATTATGTATTCAGAAAATATTTTTTTGCCTTGTCACACCACTCACTCAGAGAAGCGAGTCGAAAGCCATTCATAAATTTAGTAAGTTTATCACAGGCATATCATTTTATTACATACAATAGGTCATCAACCCACATCGACAATGAGGATACATTATAAATACTAAAGTTTTCACCACACAACAAATAACAAGCAATGAAATGAACTTCAAGTCAACCATTCCTTGGCGTTGGAAACGGTTGCTTTGAACCACAAGCGATTCTCTGGGACGAGCCATCCATTGTCAATCTGGAGACCAAGGCAGGACTGATCATCCAGGCTGAAGCGGCCTACTATGTCAGTACCAGGGTAGGGAACCACCCAAATGTCCGAGGTATAGACACAGTTGCTTCTCATAAATGGTAGTAACGTTGTGTCAACAGCAGTTGGATCGCCTTTCACAATCATTGGATAGTTTTGTCCAAGGAAGAGCGAGTTTTCTCCAAGACTATCAATTCTGTACCAGGGATAAGGAGTTGGCACTAGCACACTAGTATCCATCCCGAATACCATGCAACAGGAGTTGGAATTGGTCCGGAGAGTGCGACCATGGGAGACTACACTTGCTTCCTAGTAGTAACATCATCAGTGGGCTGTATACACACAAGAAGAGGTGATCCATCGGAATTAGTTGCCAGGCGCCACAGAGTATATGGGCGCTGCTCGTCCTCATGCTCGTGATCATCACCATCGTCATCTCCCCCTTGGTTATAAAAAATTTCAAGTATAGGTGGTGGAATGTTCACAGGACCTTGGAAACACAAGAAGAAGGTTAATTAGTAAAGGGAAACTTGCTAACCCGCATGCATGTGGATGAAACAATTATAATTACAGTGGAAGACAAACGTACCAAAATCATAAGCATTCCATGCAAAACAGTGCCACGAGTGGTGGCAGCAAACACAAGGCCCTCGTATTGAATTGCATCACAGTACTCATCCGTGTACAGAAACTGATTTTTGAGCAATATCCATCCAGTCAAACCACGAAGGACGGCAACAAGCTTGTCGAAGATAGCAACAACTTCATAGTTGTTGTAATTCCAAGAGAGGTTGGGAACTCGACAAATTGCTATCTTCCATAGAAGACAGTCACCATGATCGTATTTGAACGTGCGTACAATACCGGTGTGCTCAACCTCTAGGAAGTCTGCTGAGATTTTTGGAAGTGGAACCCGGTCATGAGTGTACACATTCACAAGTTCCCACTCGCAGTTGGACCCAATGTAAACAACCCAATCTCCCTTTGCGCCTGCCCAAGCCTTGCCCTCAAGCTATGGCATCATAACATCATACGTATCATTATCAAGCGACATCAACTTGCACAGGGTGAGGCCTCCGTCGTCCTAGCGCCAATCATCAGGGTCACGACGAAGAAGATAGGGGAGATCAAACCGCTCCTTGACTCTTGGGTTCCTTGTAATGATGTTATTAGTTGAGTCGAGAATGGGCTTAAACGAACCTGCCATGCTAGCCGAGGTGATGACGTCGCACCGATCAATGAGTTCCTCCACCACGTCATCTTTCAGATCGGGGCAAGAATAATGGGGTCGTTTCCGGCCTGTTCCCTCCATGGAGAAGACGATCGAACAATGGTAGAAGAAAGGGTGAAGGGCTAAAGGAAAATGGAGGAGGGAGAGGAAGATAATGCGACAGTAGTTCCAAATCGAGAGGGAAAGGCGAAGAGTCGGTGGACAGTTGCCAGTTTGCCACGGTTCACTAAGAGGCGCCCCGGCCTACACATCCGTTCGGAAATACTACTAATCGCCGTCGTCTCACTGATATGTTGGAATGGGACCACATGTCAATGAAACATGGTGTGTAATTTGTTGTGCAAAATGCGATCTGGCCGCGTTGGCCCGAGGTGCCGCTTTAGTTATCGACCTTTATTTTTTTAATGGCGTGCCGTTCAGATTTGAAGCACGACTAATTGGTACTGTACGCAGAGAAAATATAAACTACTCTACCACTACTCCACCTCTAGTGCTAGTAGTATAAAAAAGATATATAGGCTGGAGCTTCAGCGCTTTCTTGCTAAGGGCTGCCCACTTGCTTCTCACACTACCACCCTCTCTCCAGATCTAAAAAAGACAGCCTCTCTCTCCCTCCTCACCGGTGGTCACAGATCCGTCGGGGAAGAAAAGGACGTGCAATGTTGACGCACTCGTCATCGGCGAGCGAGGTCACGCACTGACGACAAGGCTGTCCTCTCAGACCTAGCGCCCGCGCGGGATGGCCTCCGTCCCCAAGCTCGCCGCCGTAGTGTGTGCGGAGGACGACGACCACGAGCGAAGCCACCTCCCGCCGACCCTCAGGTATGCTACCTCTTTTCGAACCATACCCTTGTTCTATTGCCCCATCTGCCACATCGTTGCATGTGGATCTTTTTCCACTCCACCATCTTCCCAATTTGCCATCCTCTGCTCTGCTGGCCACGCAGATGAAAACCATAATTTGCACTATTAAAGGAAACCCTACTTCATGCAGACTAATCCATATCTGGGTTGAATAAGGAAAGGAAGGGAGACTGTACTGTCCAAGAGAGTAGGCATCGAACCCGCATCTAGGTTGAAAAGGGGAAAATCAATAGCTAAGGAACGAGTCTCGTGTCTCTTGGTTGAAGAAGGGTAGAAAGGCATGACAACACAATAGAGAATGACCATGTCGATCGGTTTGTTGTCCTCACATAGGAAAAAGGTGGCTAAAGAGAACAAAAATGGGACGTAATCCACATATGCTGCCTGGATATTTGTTACTCTGGGCAACCATACCTCCCTCACCACTCTGCGTCCGTGGAGGTACATCGTACTGGTGCGCCCACTGTCCGAATGGGCCTCCCATGCTCTTATTGCCACTTTTTTGCTGTTAGTATAACGCCAACAATCAAGTCAAGCAATGCTACTACTAAAGTGATGCCACATTTAACTAATGCCGCTCTCTGTCAGGACCCCGACTCGATGCCACATAGGTCTAGCATGTAACACCTCATATCACTTTGCGGCCTCACGCACGGTATCCCCACGGGAGTCTCCTTACCTTTGCCCGGGACCGTTTGCGCCTTTTGGCACACGTATATGATGGTGTCGCTGGCATCCATATGACAAAGAGCCCGAGCTGACATGGCTAGTCGTAAACCCAAAGTGGCACTAACTTACAGGGACAGGCATCCATGACCCAGCATCGAACGTGTCGGTCATCAGCGAGTGAATCCAGGCTGTAGCACTGGGCTAACAGGACTCCGGTGAACCGGGCTGTAGCAGGCTAACAGGACTCCGGTATTCATCGCGTGACATTTCCCCGAAGGGACAGACACAGGATCGAAGAAGGACACATGCCGGCCAGCCTAAGTGTTCCGGAGCAGTAGCAAGCTACCAGGGCTCAGTGGAAGCACTAGGAGACATTTCCCGGTAAGAGAGGCTACTAAGAATAAACAACTAGATAGTCAGATCCCACACATAGCAATACACATTACACGTACGCATAACATGCAAGTATGTGCTGTACAACATGGCATCACAACATAACTCAACAATCATATAGATAAAGGCTCAGAAGAGCCATCATAGCATTTATTGCAAACAGGGGTCACAAAACCCATCATACAGAGCATACAAGCAACAAGCGGAAGCATTACATGTCTGGGTACAGACATCTACAAATGAAAAAGGCTGAAGAGCCTGACTATCTACAACATCCGATCAAGATCGTAGCTGAGGTACTAGCTACTAGTCGAAGTCCATGAGAACACTAATAAGACCGAAATCTCTGCTGCAAAAACATAAATAAAGCAACATGAGTACAAAGGTACTCAGCAAGACTTACATCAGATCCTATCATACATGCATTTGTATCAAGAGGTAATGTGGGGTTTAGTTGCAGCAAGCCAGCTTTGACTCTGTGGCTATCCTGTTCTACGACTACCAGAAACTCTTGAGGTGGTACAACGTACACGAGTCCATTAATCACCAAACAATACACTACTATGGACTCATTCCCGTCTCCCTACGAGAAGGCCATCCATAGCACTCACACTTGTCTTGAGCATTTTAGAGTATCCACTTCAAGTTGTCTATGTACCATGTAAGCATCCAAGAATTCCATAACCGCGGACCCGGCTATTCGAATAGATCATGTTAACCCTGCAGAGGTGTACTTCTTCACACACGCTCTCGCCACTTACCGCCATGTACACGTCATGTATCTCGGCAACCTTCAAGCGGAAGCCTGGCGAGGGTGTCGGCCACGACCTGACTAACCACACAAGACTCTAGTCCAGGTTTATCGCCTATTCGGGTTCCATCCGCAAGGAGATCCGGCCGGGGTGTCGCTCACGGCCCCAAACGATGTGTGCAGGGTTCCCGAGCCCACCATCCGGGTGCCACTCGGTACACCAGACCACGTGTGCCTAGTCTGTCCCAAGCCCACCCTGCCGGGTGCCACTTGGTAGAAAAATAGCACTACCTACAAACACCAGAAACTAGTTGCGACTCCTGGACAGAGACCAAGTTGGTTAATAAGTCGAGAGAGTCAATTAAGGATCCCAATGTGTGGTAGTATCGAGTCATTGGACAACATACATAAAACTCAGTGCTTAAGGACGGTTCCAGTGAGACAACCCACCATGTACTCCTACATGGCCTCTCACCGCTACCTTTACCAAATCGTGTTCACACAGTTCACTCTCAACATCAGAACATATCGTAACACTCCAATTCATTCCCAATGAACCAGACCTGACACAACTCTACGCAATAGCAGGCATAGCATGGTAGGAACACAACAATGGCTTCAATCAACTCCTACACATGCTAGTGGGTTTCAACTATTTACTGTGGCAATGACAGGTCATGCAGAGGAATGGGTTCAACTACCGCAGCACAAAGTAACAGATGAATCGTTGTTGTCCTAATGCAATAACTGAGAGCAGGAGCGAGAGAGTAGGGTTTTATCGAAATGAACAAGGGGGTTTGCTTGCCTGGTAAATCAACAGAGGAGGCACTGCTTCACAGACAGGTACTCTGGAACAGCTCCGGAGCAGGACCTATCGAGAAGGAACGGTGCCGGCAATCAATACACAAACATATGCAACAATATGATGCATGAACATGGCATGAAGATGTGATGTTGTTTGAGCTAATGCAACTAGTAATCATTTGGTTTGAAGTCCATTTGAACCATAAGCTCAAATGCAATTCTAAATTAAGTCTCTTATATATGCCATAATGTGTTTTCTCATATTCAGCATGTATAAGTTGGTTTGTCATGCATGAAACTAGTATAGATGGATAGATTACATTTTTCTGATAATTTTTCATATATAAATTATTTTAATCTGAGCTACGGTTGAATTGTTATGAATTTTTGAAGTTTAAATCAATTTCTGGAATTTCCTGATTTAATTTAGATCCAGAAATCATATAATGGCGTCAGCATGACGTCAGCACGACATCAGCAGTCAACTGCGGCTGGCTGTGGTCAAACCTGACGTGTGGGGTCCACACGTCAGTGACACTGGGGTTAAACAGGGGGTTAATTTAATCCTAATTAAAAGTTAGTGGTGCTGGGGCCCACTGTCAGCCTCAGGGGGGTTAATTAAGCGGTGATTAGCACTAAGCTAATCACCTGACGGGCCGGGCCCACATGGCGGGGCTCAGGCGACGGGGCTCGCCGCCGGCGACCTCTGGACGCGGCGGAGTCCGCGCCACAGGCCACGAGGACGGCGTCTGAGAGCACCGGTGCGTACCCCCGGCTCTCGCGCATCTGGAGGGGCAGGTGGGAGGAGCTGGGGAGGCCGGAGCTCGCCGGAGCAAAGCTCGCGGCGGCGGCCGAAGCTCGGCTTCGAGCGGGAACGGGCTGCGGGGCACGGGGAGGACACCTGAGGGGCTCGGCGGCACCCTCGTGGCACCGGGAGCACGCTAGGGTGTTTGGTTTGGGCGGAGGCGGGCCGAGACAACGGCGGCGACATGGACGGCGGCGAGAAGCTTCGGCCGTGGTGGGGAATGGCGCTACAGCGCGGAAACGAGGGGGAGAAGAGAGGGGAACGGTGGCGGAGCTCACCGCGGATCCAACGGCGTCGTCGGCGAGCTCGGGGAAGGCTTGGGGCAGCCGGAGCGACGACGGCGATCTCGTCGGCCGGAGCTTGAAGACGACGGCGATTGCGATGAAGTGGAGCTCGCCCGGGTTGCTTGCTCGGTGAGGAGGGAGAGGGGGTCGCGGCGGAGCTCGGGGACTCTACGGAGGGGCGAGGGGACGGCGGGGAGCGCGTCGGTGGTGAGCTGCGGCGGCGGCAGTGCTTCGGGTGAGAGAGAGAGAGAGCAGGGGGAGGGAAGGAGGGCGAGGGAGAGTGCGAGAGAGGTCGGGGTGGCTGCGTGGCGTCGTCCGGGCGTTCCAGGGCGTCGAGGAGGGCGCCAGGCAAGCAGGAAGACTGGTGGCGTGGCGCGGTGGCGCGCGCGCGCCGGGCACGCTCCCCTCCCTCTGTCGAGGACGAAGACGACAGAGGAGGAGGCGGCTGGGCCGCCTGCTGGCTGGGCCGGCCTGCTGCTGCTGGGCCAGAGGTGCCAGGCAGAAGCCTAGGTAAGGTTTTTTTCCTGTTTTATCTCTTTTTCTAAATTTTTTGACATTTGTTCTGATTTAATTAAAATATTAAATCATTTAATTACCTTATGCCAATTTTTGCAGGAGCTAACTATATTATTCCAGAGCTCCTTTATAAATGGCATAATTTTTGGACAATATTTTATATATAAAACAATATATATCCAAGGCAAATAATTATCGGATTAATCCAAATGGCCAAGATTAAATATCCATGAGCTCCTAAAATATTTTTTTGAATTTTACCTCTGACCAATATTTTCAGAGAGCAACATGAACATTTCCTTGGACCTTTTTGGAGCAATTTTTATTTGGGTCATTTTCAAAATGATTCTGAGGGTTCCACCAATCCTCATTTCAGATTTAAATGAAAATTTAAACATGATGCACAGCTGACTAGCTAGTCTAGGTCATACCAGACTAGGGATGTGACAACTCGCCCCCACTTGAAAGAATCTCATCCCGAGATTCTGGGGTCGACGGAAAGAAAGCGGGATACTCCAGTCGAAGACGATCTTCTCGCTCCCAAGTAGCTTCTCTCTCGGAATGATGAGACCACTGAACTTTGAGAAACTTGATGTTCTGACATCGGGTAACACGCTCTGCTTGATCAAGAATGCGAACCAGGTACTCTCGGTATGTGAGGTTATCTTGGAGATCAAGCGTTTCGTGGTCCACTCCGCGGATAGGATCCGAGAAGCAACGCCTGAGTTGAGAGACGTGGAAGACATCATGAACTCGAGAAAGATGTGGGGGTAGTTCCAATTGGTAGGCAACCTCTCCTCGTTTAGCGAGAATGCGAAAGGGACCAATGTAACGAGGAGCCAACTTGCCCTTGATACCGAAACGATGGGTACCCTTCAAAGGAGTAACCCGAAGGTAGGCCTTTTCGCCAACTTCATAAGTCATATCCTTATGATGACGATCGTACTGGCTTTTCTGACGAGACTGGGCTGTTTTCAAATTCTCACGAATGATGCGAACTTGCTCTTCTGCCTCCTGGATCATGTCCGGTCCAAAGAATTGTCTTTCACCGGTTTCTGACCAGTTCAAAGGTGTTCGACATCTTCGTCCATAGAGAACCTCAAAAGGAGCTTTCTTGAGGCTGGATTGATAGCTATTGTTATAAGCAAACTCGGCAAAAGGAAGACATTTCTCCCAATCCATACCGAATGAGATAACGCAAGCTCTGAGCATGTCTTCGAGAATTTGATTGACCCGTTCCACCTGACCACTCGACTGAGGGTGGAAAGCGGTACTGAAGGAAAGATGGGTTCCCATGGCAGTTTGGAAACTCTCCCAGAAATGAGAAGTGAAAAGGCTGCCACGTTCTGAATTGATCTCTAGTGGAACACCATGAAGTGACACTATTCGAGAAATGTATAAGTCAGCAAGCTGACTAGCAGTGATACTCTCTCGAACAGGAAGGAAGTGAGCCACTTTGGAAAGACGATCAACGACTACGAAGATAGCGTTATTCCCTCTCTTGGTCCTGGGAAAGCCGGTGATGAAGTCCATACCAACTTTATCCCATTTCCATTCAGGAATAGCTAAAGGCTGAAGGGTGCCAGCAGGTCTTTGATGCTCTGCCTTAACACGACGACATACGTCACAATTAGCAACGAAGTCGGCGATTTCTCTCTTCATCCTAGTCCACCAGAACCTCTGGCGTAGGTCCTGATACATCTTAGTGCTACCGGGATGAATCGTGAGAGGAGATTCATGCGCCTCCTTAAGAATCAACTGCCGAAGATGTTGCTTCTTGGGAACCACCAAGCGATTCTCAAAGAAAACAACACCACGATCATCCATAGAGAAACATCCACCAACTCCCTTCTTAATGTTTCTCTTGATCCGGGTAATCCCCGTATCATGCTTCTGGGCTTCTATGATAAGATCCACAAGGGTAGGTTTCGCCACCAAGGTAGAAAGAAATCCGTGAGGAGCAATGTGAAGGTTAAGCTTACAGAATTCCTCATGGAGAAGTGGTTGGCCTTGCTGCAACATGAGATTGTTGCAATAGGATTTACGGCTTAGAGCATCAGCCATGACATTGGCTTTGCCTGGGGTGTAGGTAATTCCTAGATCATAATCTGTGATCAACTCCAGCCAACGTCTTTGCCTAAGGTTCAGATCCGGTTGGGTGAAGATATACTTGAGACTCTGGTGATCAGTGTAGATCTCGCAACGTTTACCAAGGAGGTAATGTCGCCAGGTCTTGAGTGCATAGACTACGGCTGCAAGCTCTAGATCATGTGTAGGATAATTCTCCTCATGTGGATGCAACTGTCGAGATGCATAGGCAATCACATGACGATCCTGCATAAGAATGCAACCTAGTCCCTGTCGTGAGGCATCGCAGTAGATAATAAAGTCTTTAGTGAAATCCGGTGGCACAAGTATGGGAGCAGAAGTCAGGCGCCTTTTCAGTTCCTAAAAACTGTGTTCACACTATGGGGACCACTCAAACTTTTTATCTTTCTTGAGAAGTTCCGTGAGGGGTTTGGCTACTTTGGAGAAGTTTTCAACAAAGCGGCGACAATAGCTGGCTAGACCAAGGAAACTCCTGACTTGTTTAACAGTCTCAGGTGGAGTCCAATCGAGAACGGCTTGAACTCTCTCGGGATTGACAGCAATGCCCTTACCAGAGATTACGTGGCCTAAGTAGGTCACTTCTGGCAACCAAAATTCACACTTTGAGAACTTGGCATAAAGGCGGTGCTCTCTGAGTTTTTCTAAAACAAGTCTAAGATGTTCGGCATGCTCTTCCTCGTTCTTCGAGTAAATAAGAATGTCATCGAGGTAAACCACGACGAACTTATCTAAGTACTCCATGAAGATCGAGTTCATCAAACGGGAGAATGTGGCTGGGGCGTTGGTTAGGCCAAAGGACATGATGGTGTACTCGTACTGACCATAACGAGTGACAAAAGCTGTCTTGGGAATGTCCCCGTTTCTGATCTTAATTTGGTGGTATCCTAACCTCAAATCCATCTTGGAGAAGACTGAGGATCCAGCGAGCTGATCATACAGGTCGTTGATCCTGGGGAGCGGATACTTGTTCTTTATCGTGACCAAATTAACGGGACGATAATCTACGACCATCCGGTCCGTACCATCCTTCTTCTTGACAAAGAGGACGGGGCAAGCCCAAGGAGAAGAACTAGGACGGATGAAACCCTTTTGCAAGGACTCATCAAGTTGTTTCTTAAGCTCGGCTAGTTCTAAGGGTGCCATCTTGTAAGGTCTTCTGGAAATTGGAGCAGTTCCTGGAATAAAATCTATGCTGAACTCTACATCTCTGTCAGGTGGAACACCTGGCAGTTCCTCTGGAAAGACATCCGGAAAGTCACGGAATACCGGGATATCTTCAAGGTCTGGAAGAGGGCTGGCATTAAGAGAATAGAGCTGACGCTTTGCAACTCTAGTGGAGACGGTGACTATCTTGCCAGATGGGTGTGTAAGCTAAACAGATCTGGTGTAACAATCAATCTTGGCATGATGAGCTGTCATCCAGTCCATACCCAAGATGATGTTAATATCTGAGGACTTGAGGGCTACAAGTGAGGCAAGGAATACAAGTCTGTCAACAAGGATTTCATTACCATTGCTGATTCTGGTGGTCTGCCATCTAGACCCTGGGGTTTGGATTTCAAGCGGAGTTGGCATATCACAAAATGACAGGTTGTGCAAGTTAGCATAGCTTTCAGAAATGAAGGAGTGAGATGCTCCAGTATCGAATAGAACCGATGCCGGATGACAGTTGACAAGGAGTGTACCAAGAACGACATCTGGATCATCATGAGCGTCTTTAGCTGAGACATGATGCACACGTCCATGTTCAGTGTGAACTGGCTTGACACTGATCATCTTGCGTGATGGCTTAATACAGCCAACAGTCTTCTCGGGCTGGGGTGGAGCATAACTAGTCTGAGAGCAGTCACGTGCATAGTGTCCTGGCTTCCCGCATGTGAAGCAAGTCCCTGAGGTTGGACGTGGACCCGCACTGACAAGCGGTCTACCAGTAGGCCTGGGTGGAACATATGACTGAGCTGGGGGAGGCACCACATGGGATGACCTCGGTGTATAACCAGAAGGAAGAGCGGAGTTTGGAACCCAAATCCGACGCTTCTGGGAACTAGAGCCAGAGGAAGATCCCAAATCACGGGTGTGCTTACGAGACTCTTCGTAAGTAAGTTGAGCTGTCTCTGCATTAATAGCTTTGTTCACAAGAGCTTGGAATGTATCACAATGATGCAGGTGGAGATCACGACGCAACTTGGGGTTAAGACCCTTCCGGAACCTAGCTTGCTTCTTGGCGTCCGTGGACACTTCTTCTGTGGCATAGCGAGCGAGGTTCTCAAACTCTCGGCTGTAAGCATCAACAACCATCTTATTCTGGGTGAAACTACAGAACTCTTCTCTCTTGCGATCAATGAGGGCCTGGGGAATGTGATGCTCGCGAAAAGCCTCAGTGAAATCCTTCCAGGTAGGAATCTGGCCAGCTGGAAGCAAAGCCTCATAGTTCTGCCACTAAAGACTAGCAGGACCTTCCAGGTGGTATGTGGCATAAGTGACCTTGTCATCTTCAGCTACGCTCGCGGAATGCAGCTTATGAGTGATGCTACGGAGCCAGTCATCTGCATCGAGTGGCTCGATGGAATGATGAAAGGTAGGTGGGTGCAAACGAATGAAGTCATGAATGGTAGCAGACCCTTTGAACTGATGTGCGGTGTTCTCCTTGATACGTGCCAACAAACGATTAGACTCACGCTTGTTCCTCTCCATCTCTAACATGAACTCTGCCAACGAAGGCTGGTCGGGAGGATCCTCATCCCTACCATCCTCATAGTTCTGGCTACGAACAATAGAACTTGATGACATCCTGAGAAATGAAAACCAGGGACGGAAACAGCATCAACTATAGACAGTAGAATGTAGGACAAGGAATTAGTATCTCTCGAACTCCTAGGGAAATTCCAGCAGCATAACGGCAGTAAAATGCTCAGAACGAGACATCCTACTAAAAATGGGGTGGTAACATACTCATCAACATACTCAAGGTTCTGAGATCATACTAAACAGACTACACCGGAAATACTCAAAACTGGGGTATGACTCTGATCAACCAATCCTATGGGACTACGGAGTAGTAACACGTGATCCTGATAGACGGAAGAGAAAGCCTAGTTCCTTAACCCCGTAGGAAAGATAGGATGACTCAGATCAGAAGGCCATGAGGTAAAGGAGTAAAAAGAGCCTTACGTTCCTTCCCACAATCAATTCCCTTACATAACTAAAGATTTTCTAGACTCAACTTCGACCAGTTTGGCTTGGTAATCCTACAGGCAGTCAGGCTCTGATACCAACGCTGTCAGGACCCCGACTCGATTCCACATAGGTCTAGCATGTAACACCTCATATCACTTTGCGGCCTCACGCACGGTATCCCCACGGGAGTCGCCTTACCTTTGCCCGGGACCGTTTGCGCCTTTTGGCACACGTATATGATGGTGTCGCTGGCATCCATATGATAAAGAGCCCGGGCTGACATGGCTAGTCATAAACCCAAAGTGGCACTAACTTACAGGGACAGGCATCCATGACCCAGCATCGAACGTGTCGGTCATCAGCGAGTGAATCCAGGCTGTAGCACTGGGCTAACAGGACTCCGGTGAACCGGGCTGTAGCAGGCTAACAGGACTCCGGTATTCATCGCGTGACATTTCCCCGAAGGGACAGACACAGGATCGAAGAAGGACACATGCCGGCCAGCCTAAGTGTTCCGGAGCAGTAGCAAGCTACCAGGGCTCAGTGGAAGCACTAGGAGACATTTCCCGGTAAGAGAGGCTACTAAGAATAAACAACTAGATAGTCAGATCCCACACATAGCAATACACATTACACGTACGCATAACATGCAAGTATGTGCTGTACAACATGGCATCACAACATAACTCAACAATCATATAGATAAAGGCTCAGAAGAGCCATCATAGCATTTATTGCAAACAGGGGTCACAAAACCCATCATACAGAGCATACAAGCAACAAGCGGAAGCATTACATGTCTGGGTACAGACATCTACAAATGAAAAAGGCTGAAGAGCCTGACTATCTACAACATCCGATCAAGATCGTAGCTGAGGTACTAGCTACTAGTCGAAGTCCATGTGAACACTAATAAAACCGAAATCTCTGCTGCAAAAACATAAATAAAGCAACATGAGTACAAAGGTACTCAGCAAGACTTACATCAGATCCTATCATACATGCATTTGTATCAAGAGGTAATGTGGGGTTTAGTTGCAGCAAGCCAGCTTTGACTCTGTGGCTATCCTGTTCTACGACTACCAGAAACTCTTGAGGTGGTACAACGTACACGAGTCCATTAATCACCAAACAATACACTACTATGGACTCATTCCTGTCTCCCTACGAGAAGGCCATCCATAGCACTCACACTTGTCTTGAGCATTTTAGAGTATCCACTTCAAGTTGTCTATGTACCATGTAAGCATCCAAGAAGTCCATAACCGCGGACCCGGCTATTCGAATAGATCATGTTAACCCTGCAGGGGTGTACTTCTTCACACACGCTCTCGCCACTTACCGCCATGTACACGTCATGTATCTTGGCAACCTTCAAGCGGAAGCCTGGCGAGGGTGTCGGCCACGACCTGACTAACCACACAAGACTCTAGTTCAGGTTTATCGCCTATTCGGGTTCCATCCGCAAGGAGATCCGGCCGGGGTGTCGCTCACGGCCCCAAACGATGTGTGCAGGGTTCCCGAGCCCACCATCCGGGTGCCACTCGGTACACCAGACCACGTGTGCCTAGTCTGTCCCAAGCCCACCCTGCCGGGTGCCACTTGGTAGAAAAATAGCACTACCTACAAACACCAGAAACTAGTTGCGACTCCTGGACAGAGACCAAGTTGGTTAATAAGTCGAGAGAGTCAATTAAGGATCCCAATGTGTGGTAGTATCGAGTCATTGGACAACATACATAGAACTCAGTGCTTAAGGACGGTTCCAGTGAGACAACCCACCATGTACTCCTACATGGCCTCTCACCGCTACCTTTACCAAATCGTGTTCACACACTTCACTCTCAACATCAGAACATATCGTAACACTCCAATTCATTCCCAATGAACCAGACCTGACACAACTCTACGCAATAGCAGGCATAGCATGGTAGGAACACAACAATGGCTTCAATCAACTCCTACACATGCTAGTTGGTTTCAACTATTTACTGTGGCAATGACAGGTCATGCAGAGGAATGGGTTCAACTACCGCAGCACAAAGTAACAGATGAATCGTTGTTGTCCTAATGCAATAACTGAGAGCAGGAGCGAGAGAGTAGGGTTTTATCGAAATGACCAAGGGGGTTTGCTTGCCTGGTAAATCAACAGAGGAGGCACTGCTTCACAGACAGGTACTCTGGAACAGCTCCGGAGCAGGACCTATCGAGAAGGAACGGTGCCGGCAATCAATACACAAACATATGCAACAATATGATGCATGAACATGGCATGAAGATGTGATGTTGTTTGAGCTAATGCAACTAGTAATCATTTGGTTTGAAGTCCATTTGAACCATAAGCTCAAATGCAATTCTAAATTAAGTCTCTTATATATGCCATAATGTGTTTTCTTATATTAAGCATGTATAAGTTGGTTTGTCATGCATGAAACTAGTACAGATGGATAGATTACATTTTTCTGATAATTTTTCATATATAAATTATTTTAATCTGAGCTACGGTTGAATTGTTATGAATTTTTGAAGTTTAAATCAATTTCTGGAATTTCCTGATTTAATTTAAATCCAGAAATCATATAATGGCGCCAGCATGACGTCAGCACGACGTCAGCAGTCAACTGCGGCTGGCTGGGGTCAAACCTGACGTGTGGGGTCCACACGTCAGTGACACTGGGGTTAAACAGGGGGTTAATTTAATCCTAATTAAAAGTTAGTGGCGCTGGGGCCCACTGTCAGCCTCAGGGGGGTTAATTAAGCGGTGATTAGCACTAAGCTAATCACCTGACGGGCCGGGCCCACATGGCGGGGCTCAGGCGACGGGGCTCGCCGCCGGCGACCTCTGGACGCGGCGGAGTCCGCGCCACAGGCCACGGGGACGGCGTCTGAGAGCACCGGGGCGTAGCCCGGGCTCTCGCGCATCTGGAGGGGCAGGTGGGAGGAGCTGGGGAGGCCGGAGCTCGCCGAAGCAAAGCTCGCGGCGGCGGCCGGAGCTCGGCTTCGAGCGGGAACGGGCTGCGGGGCATGGGGAGGCCACCTGAGGGGCTCGGCGGCACCCTCGTGGCACCGGGAGCACGCTAGGGTGTTTGGTTTGGGCGGAGGCGGGCCGAGACGACGACGGCGACATGGAAGGCGGCGAGAAGCTTCGGCCGTGGTGGGGAACGGCGCTACGACGCGGAAACGAGGGGGAGAAGAGAGGGGAACGGTGGCGGAGCTCACCGCGGATCCAACGGCGTCGTCGGCGAGCTCGGGGAAGGCTTGGGGCAGCTGGAGCGACGACGGCGATCTCGTCGGCCGGAGCTTGAAGACGACGGCGATTGCGATGAAGCGGAGCTCGCCCGGGTTGCTTGCTCGGTGAGGAGGGAGAGGGGGTCGCGGCGGAGCTCGGGGACTCTACGGAGGGGCGAGGGGACGGCGGGGAGCGCGTCGGTGGTGAGCTGCGGCGGCGGCAGTGCTTCGGGTGAGAGAGAGAGAGCAGGGGGAGGGAAGGAGGGCGAGGGAGAGTGCGAGAGAGGTCGGGGTGGCTGCGTGGCATCGTCCGGGTGTTCCAGGGCGACGAGGAGGGCGCCAGGCAAGCAGGGAGACTGGTGGCGTGGCGGGGTGGCGCGCGCGCGCGCCGGGCACGCTCCCCTCCCTCTGTCGAGGACGAAGACGACAGAGGAGGAGGCGGCTGGGCCGCCTGCTGGCTGGGCCGGCCTGCTGCTGCTGGGCCAGAGGTGCCAGGCAGAAGCCCAGGTAAGGTTTTTTTCCTGTTTTATCTCTTTTTCTAAATTTTCTGACATTTGTTCTGATTTAATTAAAATATTAAATCATTTAATTACCTTATGCCAATTTTTGCAGGAGCTAACTATATTATTCCAGAGCTCCTTTATAAATGGCATAATTTTTGGACAATATTATATATATATAACAATATATATCCAAGGCAAATAATTATCGGATTAATCCAAATGGCCAAGATTAAATATCCATGAGCTCCTAAAATATTTTTTTGAATTTTACCTCTGACCAATATTTTCAGAGAGCAACATGAACATTTCCTTGGACCTTTTTGGAGCAATTTTTGTTTGGGTCATTTTCAAAATGATTCTGAGGGTTCCACCAATCCTCATTTCAGATTTAAATGAAAATTTAAACATGATGCACAGCTGACTAGCTAGTCTAGGTCATACCAGACTAGGGATGTGACACTCTCAGTCTAATGCCACCGATAAATTTAAGCAATGCCATTTAATGTCACTGGATTATTTCAGGGTTAGCTGTTAATTGTGGATGTATTAAAGATTTTTCAGCTAAGGCATTCTAATGCTATTGCACATCCAGTATACCAACGATGAAACTTGTTACTACCTTCAGATTTTTGCACTGTTAATGCTTATAGATTACATACCTCACTTTCATGAGATAAGTTAATTTTTTTTGTACAGTGTCACCAATATGCCAAGGCGCTGATGTCATTTTATTTTGGTTAAGCTGCACAAACAATTATGAAGACAAGAGGAAAGGTCAAGAGTGGGCACTTCCTCCTCCGGCTGTTCTCTTGATTCGTTCGATCAAGTTTTTATGTTTGATCGATTATCAAGATTGGGATACAATTTTTAAGGTCCCCCCGAGTTTGAAATGATATTTACCTTGGAGGTACATGGTTTTCAATTTTTTATACTGTCATTAGTTAATAATACTAGTTACCTTCAGACTTTTGTATTTGGTTTAATGCTCATGCATAGCTAGTATACCAATGCTGAAACTTGTTACCTTTACATTTTGTATTGTTAATTCTTATAGAAACCTTTCAGTGCTAGAGTTTATTGAAATCTGTTCAGTAAAACCATTGTACTGTACCCTGTAATAAACTAACTACTCTACTGTTGCAGTAGCCACTAGATTAGTGTATATTTGTAGTATTCGAATGGTGTTGCATTAGCGTATGGACATAAATAAAGTGTGGCAAGCTTTCCCAGATATGTGCTCAAGAAAACTACTACCTGTTTTTCTAAATACTAGATGTTTGGGTACTTTAAATTGAACCGCGAAAACGTCTTATATTAAGGAACAGAGGATGTAGAGTTCACTCAAATTATCCCGGTAAAGCTAGTCACACCTTTGTTAAAATTAATGTTCATTATGTTATCGGAGGAGGTCTGTATGTTTGTCTCTAATGCCTGTCGACTACATACCTGACATCATGATGTAATGTTAAGTCATTTCCTTTTGTACAGTGTCACTGAATTGTCAAGGCGGTGATGGCATTTTATTTTAGTAGAACTGCACAAAATTTTCTTAAAAGAAGAGGAAAGCTCAGGAATGGCTCAGTTTTTCAGAAAAAACTATGTATGCCTTCCTGACATCAGCCGCTGTTACTTTATTTGTTCCTTCAAATAGGTGGTTAGAAACAGTCTTGCTACCTTTTCCCATTAAGAAATTGGAATGCTTATATTTGTGAGTCTATGCTTCAATAGTGCCACTTTTAGTAATCACACTTTCAATATCTATGCAAACGGGGATGCTCGATTTTAGTGGAACTGCACAAAAAGTCCAATTGGTTCAACATTAGGAGCATGTTCTTTTTCCAAAGCTTTATATCCAATTGGTGGCACTATGAGCTGTTCATTACGAAGGTACATGGTTTGCTACTATCTTGCTACTCTTTTTGTCCTGTTGTTAGATAGTAATACTAGTGGTTTGCATATGAATTTATTGGCAGGATGGACCTACATTGGAGGTGCAGGACAGGATTCAATGATTGGATGCTCAATTTCGGTTGTATCGATTCCACCTCTTCCATCACAGCAAACATGGATATCCTTGGTCTGATGAAGAATATGCGCTATATTTCTGCTCTAAACCGGCAAATCAATATATTATGAAATTGTCCAGGGCATAACTGTATCAGATTGTCCAGTGCAGAACATGACAGATGCTAAGCGGAAGAGACATGTTTAAACCAAAAATACATGGTGTGGTATATGTCTACTAGCTGCTTGATATTTGTGCAGACAGAGATGTCTGCCCGTTGCTATTTGGCAAACAAACAAAGTGTCCGCAATTTTGGTTGAACTGCACAAGAGAATAGTATAGTCACTACATGCAATGCCATTTGAAAATAGACACAGAAAGATTGGATAGTCACTTCATGGACTGCAGAAAAGTAGTACTGTACTATTTATTGGCCAACACTAGGTGCTTCATTGCTTTGGTCTGATTATACAATGGGCATCATTTTGCCTAAATTAAAGTTTGTACTCCGAAAATAGTCTCGCGGTGTGATCGAGAGAAGACCAAATCATATTGCAGTGGATGTTCCTCCATCATGTGTGGTTCATTCTCATGGTTCCAACTATTGGTGAAACCACTTATGTTTGCAAGAGGAATTGTAGACTTCACAAACAAATATATCTTTCAGTCTGTACTGAATGTTGGCCAAGAGAAGCATCCATGTTAGTAGGAAGAACAGATGTTTTTCTAGATCTTTGCTTTTGGAGCTACATATTTGTATATGATCTATGAATCATTGAGATGCATTAACATGTTGATCTTATGTATGGGAATCGTACTAGTTAGTTTTAGTTGCGACGCAAGATCCAAAGTGGCTGATGTTTGCTTTTGGAGCTACATATTTGTATATGATATGTGAATCATTGAGATGCATCAATAATTACTTATTTCTGTTCGCTCAGTGTTTACAAGTTACTGATCGATCACTAGCTAGCCTACAAATGCGCTCTTGGCAGTTTTATTTGCGATGCAAGATGCGAAGTGGCAGTTTTCTGAATAAAAATGCCTACCTCTGAAGAAACTGACAAGCTACATTATCAATCCTACACGGATAAATAGCGGATCACACACGTACTACCTCCTTTCCGGTTTGCAGTGCTCAATTCAAGAAACGACCTAATCGATCCTACACGAATAAATAGCGGATCACGCACATACTAGTACCTCCTTTCTGGTTTGCAGGGCTTAATTCAAACCTCTCACCAACCAAGGTACTCCCTCCGTCTGGGTTTATTAGTCCCGTGAGCAAAGCAGCAAGACCAAGGCATGGCAATAATTAACGGCATGCAGAAGTTTAAGCCTAATTAATTCCAGTGATTTAAGTGGCTGCATGCGTGCCCTCGGCTGCGACTCATTACATGCTGCTCCAGGTATTGGCTGTGAGCAATTCTGAGTGCCTGCATGCAGCCGGCCGTAATTAAGGCACCTAACTGATGCGAAAAAAGATGCGCTTTAATTGTTGCACGCTTTTTAAATCCGTGGAATCATTATTGACAAGGAGGGAGATGATTCGAGTGCACTCGTTTGACTGCCATGCCGGCGTGCGACCCAGATGGGATGGGACGGCACAGTCATAATTTCAGTTTCTCTAGTTTTCCACGGCAATCTGGCACGCTAAGCCATTATGCATTGAATTCCGATGACCGTCGCGCTACCTTCCACCTATAAGTATTGTTTCCGAGCCTTCTCCGGTGGCACCGTGACCCAACTCACCATATCCTCATAAGCCCCCACCGGCCCGACGTCACTCGCCACGTCCGCCATGCCCCCGCCCGTCCGCAGTAGGTGACGCCGGAGGCGGTCACCGCCGGAACTAGTGTTTGGTTTTTCACCGGAAGGCAGACAGAGGGAGGAGGCATTCTATCTGTCTTTAGATGGCAATGCGGAGATCGAGGAGTTGTTGGAGCGTGACCGCCTGGCGGAGGAGCAGGAGTTGTTGTAGCACGGCCGCCTGGCGGAGGAGCAGCGTATCGCCGATTTGCACTGCCAGCGGGACATGGAGTAGCAGTGCACCGATGCTCTGAGTCGCAAGCAGAGCGCCCGCAACTGGGCCGACTACATGGAGGCCGGCGCCCGGCAAATAGCCCTAGAGGCTGTCGGGCACGCACACGTTCGCGACGCTGATTTTTACTACCAACTCGTCAAGTGGGTTTCTCGATTGGAAGCCGAAGCTTCGGTGGACCGCGCCGGCATGGAAAGGGCCAATGCGCGCGATCAACGCGCCCTATCACACCTCTTGCAAGTCCGAGGTGAGGCGCAGGATGCCAGTGCCGGTGTTTAGCGTGTACCACAGATGGCGGCCGACATCGTCTAGTTAGCTAAGAGTAAGTTAGTACTTGTACGCTACTAGAGTATTAGTGGGAGTAGATAGTTAACTTGGCTATGATGGTTGTCAACGTGGAAGTTCAATACTCTATATGTGGATCAGACCTGTTACTTTGCTCTGAATGTTGAACTTTCCGTTTGAACATATGGAATGGGCTGTTATTTTTTAAATGGGTTGTATTTGTCCTCCACGGGTTTAGAGGCTGACTTGTGGGCCTACCAAGTTGACCCGTACACAATCAGGAGTTGATTGTACGTGGAGAGGATGACAGCAGGGACCCACCAAGGTCATGGCAGTACGCAAGCAAGTGCCTCCTTATTTCAAGCCAATAAAAAATGGCTCCTCCTAGTGGATTTCTGACATCTGGGCCCCATGCCATTGTCAACGTAGTCAATAAACGAGAAAATTGCACAACGAGCGGCTGACACCAGGGACCCAGCAGCTCGCCCAATTATTTTTGTTTTGGGTTAATTTGATAAATGCCACTCCAAATCTGGTGTATCCGAGAAATGCCACTGCAATTTCCAAACTTTGAAAAATGCCATTTCATGTCATTTCTAGTGGCATTTTTCGAAGTCTGGAGTGGCGTTTTTCAAAGTTTGCAAACTACAGTGGCATTTTTCAAAGTTTGCAAAAATTGCAGCGGAATTTTTCAAAGTTTGGAAATTGCAGTGGCATTTTTATGAATCACCATAATTGGAGTGGCATTTATCTAATTTGTTTTTGAGACGGAAGCAGGGTGTCAACTGGGCTGTGCGGGACACTTTGGTCTGTCTAGACAACCTTTTCTTTTATGTTTACCACAGACCAGCCCAATAGTTTTTTTTCTTTCTAAAAATGGCTAGCCCAGTTTTTTTGTGATTTGTCAAGTAAGTCGCTTTATCAGTCCTGTTGGGCTACAAATCTTTCAAGACGAGGAGAGCTTCATTCGGCTGGCCAAGAAAATGGCCTATCAGTAATGAGAAATGGGTTGTACATTTTTAAAACACATCAAACCGACAATTAGTTTCAAATATCTTTTTTTTTCATTTCGAGATTTTAAATTGCATTGATTTTTATCCGTGGACAATTTATTGGATTTTATATTGATATAAATTTATTTTTTAAATCAGTCCGAATGTGACTCGAAATTTCGGTATTAAAAACAGTTCAGACCGCACCGACATATGCAAAATTTTGTATAAATTTTTAACCTTGGCCACAATATGGGCTGTAATGCTAACAAAAAGAATATTGGCTCCAAAAAACCCGTAAGAATTAGCAAATGGGCTGTAAATTATTTGAAATAGTGGCAGATGGCCTGTATGCTGTTTTCAACAGATTTGAGGCTTTCCACAGATGGCTTGTATACTGTTGGATGTCCATCCAACGGCCGTCGTGCTTCTTCAATCTCTGCTCTTCCTGCTCCAGCCGCTCAAACAAGCGCCAGCGAGACTGCCTGCTTCCTCCTCCCTGCGACCGGTTGTGCTGCCGCGCAGGCCTCACCGCCCCACCGTACTCCCATCGCTGGCCTAGCGATCCCTCTACTCACCCACAGTCCCACACCTGCTATTATTCTCCGGCGACGGCAGACGAACCAGTAAACCCTCGTACAGTCGTACTCCCCTCCGCGTGGGAAAGAACTGCCGAGTCTTCCTTGCCTCCATGTCATTCCCTTCCTAGGCCTCGCCTTCGTCCATCGCCCTGGTGCTCTCGGCGTGGCGTGGTTAACGTGGTCAATGACCGACATGCATCTGAAGTGGACTGTACTTGGAGAGGTTGACAGCTGGGTCCACGGCTGCACGCAAGGAAATGCCTCCTTATTACGCGCAAAATAATGATTCCTCCACCTAACATCTGGGACCCACCGAAAGGGCCTCTGTATTTCACGAAAATAATGTTACCGCCGCTGACAGCTCGGACCCACCAGCTATATCTTCGCATGCAAGGAAGTGCCTCCTTATTACGCACAAAAAAATGAATACTCCCCCTGCCAGCTGGGACCCAGTATAGTGGGCCTACTAAGTAGACGGGGACGAAGGGCTTTGTCAACTTAGTCAATATGCACGATTCTAGCTCGACTGACCATACGATGTCCATCCAACGGTCGTAGTGCTTCTTCAACCTATGGTCTTCTTGCTCCAGCCACCCAAAGCAGCGCCGGTCGTGCCGCCTGCTCCTGCCTCCCATGGCCGGGTGTGCTGCCGTGGAGGCCTCACCGCCCCCATACTACTCCCACCGCTGGCCAGGCCATCCCTCCACTCCACTCACCCACACACCCTGTTATTCTGCGGCGATGGCAGCGCAGCCGAACCAGTGAACACTCGTACTCCTCCCCGCGTGGGCATCCACTGCCGCGTCTTCCCCGGCTCCGCGTCGTCCCCTTCCTAGGCCTCGTCGTCGTCCACCGCCGTGGTGCTCTCGGCACGGCATGGTCAATGTGGTCAACGACCGAATTCCATCGGAAGAATACTGTACGTGGAGAGGCTGACAGCTGGGTCCACGACAGCCGCAAGGAAGTGCCTCCTTATTACATGGAAAATAATTATTCTTCCACCTGACAGCAGGGACCCACCAGACGGGCCACCAGTATTTCGCGAAAAAAACGTTTGCCCCTAACTGCTGGGACCCATCGGACGGGCCACCGTATTTCAGAAAAAAAATGTTCCCCTGCTGTCAGCTCGGACCCACCGGAATTGCCTCCTTATTACGCACAAAAAATGAATACCCCCTGCTAGCTGGGACCCACCTTGGTGGGAGGCTGACTTGTGGGCCTAATAAGTTGACGGGGACGGAGGGCTTTGTCAACTTAGTCAATATAAACGATTCTAGCTCCAGTGACCGTACGATGTCCATCCAACGGCCATAGTGCTTCTTCAACCTCTGGTCTTCTTGCTCCAGCCTCCCAAAGCAGCGCCGGTCATGCCGCATGCTCCTGCCTCCCGTGGCCGGCTGTGCTGCCGCGGAGGCCTCACCGCCCCCATACTACTCCCATCGCTGGCCAGGCCATCCCTCCACTCCACTCAGCCACACCCCCTGTTATTCTATGCACGAAAGGAAGTGCCTCCTTATTACGCACGAAAAAAATGAATACTCCCCCTGCCAGCTGGAACCCAACATAGTGGGAGGCTGAATTATGGGCCTACCAAGTTGACGGGGACGAAGGGCTTTACCATTTTATTCAATATGAATGATTCTAGCTCCTGTTACCATATGATGTTCATCCAACGGCCGTAGTGCTTCTTCATTGTCTGGTCTTCTTGCTCCAGCCTCCCAAAGCAGCGCCTGTCGTGCCGCATGCTCCTGCCTCCCGTGGCCGGCTGTGCTGCCGCGGAGGCCTCACCGCCCCCTACTATTCCCACCGCTGGCCAGGCCCTGCGGTGATGACAGCCTCACACCGCAACCGAACCAGTGAACCCTTGTACTCCTCTCCGCGCGGGCTTCCACTGCCGCGTCTTCCCCGACTCCCCGTCGTCCCTTCCTAGGCCTCGCCGTCATCCACCGCCCTGGTGCTCTCGGCGCGGCATGGTCAACATGGTCAAGGAATGACTTCCATCGGACGTGGACTGTATGTGGAGAGGCTGACAGCTGGGTCCACGGCCGCAGCAAGGAAGTGCCTCCGTATTACACGGAAAATAATGATTCCTCCACCTGACAGCTGGGACCCACCGGACGGTCCACTGTATTTCGTGAAAAAAAATGTTTCCCCCTGACTGCTGGGACCCACCAGCTACATCTTCGCAAGCAAGGAAGTGCGTTCAGGCAAAAAAACGATTCACCTCCCTGACTGCTGGGACCCACCAGCTACATCTTCGCACGCAAGGAAGTGCGTCCGGGCAAAAAAACGATTCACCCCCTGACTGCTGGGACCCACCAGCTACATCTTTGCACGCAAGGAAGTGCGTCCGGGCAAAAAAAACGATTCGCCCCCTTGACTGTTGGGACCCACCAGGTACATCTTCGCATGCAAGCAAGTGCGTCTGGGGGGAAAAACGATTCGCCCCCCTGACTGCTGGGACCCACCAGCTACATTTTCGCACGCAAGGAAGTGCCTGACAGTCGGGACCCACCTGGTCGAAGCGTACGTAGCATTATCATTCTGGTCGGGAACGTGTACATACATATATACTGGTCGATGTAGAGGCGTGCACATAGCATGTACACGTACGCACATCATCCGGTGTGCAAGAAAAAAAATACGGCCACATATGTGTACATACGGGCGGGGTCTCGAACGCCTACTTGCACATACATACGGCCACGGCTCGTGTACATGGCTGGGTCGGAACGAAGAAACAGCGTCGTCGTCGTGTTCATGGGGAGCCAACCAGCTGGGTCGGAAGCGTCGTCGTGTTCATCGGGAGGGCTTGGACGGAACAACCGATAAAAACGAGGCCTCGCGTACCGTAGAACGGAGGAAACGGCCTTGTGTTCGACCGGCCATGTTCGAAACGGGGGTCCTGTTGATCGGGTGGGGTCTGGCATACTGCAAAACGGACGAAACGGACCTCCTACGGTTGAAACGGGGGTTGTCGGTGTCAAAACCGGCGGATCTCGGGTAGGGGTTCCCGAACTGTGCGTCTAGGCGGATGGTAATAGGAGACAAGGGACACGATGTTTTTACCCAGGTTCAGGCCCTCTCGGTGGAGGTAAAACCCTACTCCTACTTGATTAATATTGATGATATGGGTAGTACAAGAGTAGATCTACCATGAGATGAGAGAGGCTAAACCCTAGAAGCTAGCGTATGGTATGATTGTTGTTCGTCCTACGGACTAAAACCCTCCGGTTTATATAGACACCGGAGAGGGTTAGGGTTACACAGAGTCGGTTACAACGGTAGGAGATCTACATATCCGTATCGCCAAGCTTGCCTTCCACGCCAAGGAAAGTCCCATCCGGACACGGGACGAAGTCTTCAATCTTGTATCTTCATAGTCTAGGAGTCCGGCCAACGGTGATAGTTCGGCTATCCGGACACCCCCCAATCCAGGACTCCCTCAGTAGCCCCCGAACCAGGCTTCAATGATGATGAGTCCGGCGCGTAGATTGTCTTCGGCATTGCGAGGCGGGTTCTTCTCTAGATTCCATATACTTGTCGAATAGTGTCCGACTTCTGATAAATGCTGCGCTCCTTGGCTTCCACGCCCAATAATGGCCATCTTCCACGCGGCGAACGAATGCGAAAAGCCAGGGTATTTTAACACTTTCCCCCCTAGCTACGCAAATGAGCTGCCTATAAAAAGAGACGAGGATCTAGATCCAAATCACACCATCCCCCCTTCGCAAGCTTTCATCGGAGCGCCTCTGACAAAAAATCCATTCCACCATGGACGGTCGACGCGGCTCCTCCTCTCGCGCTCCCAGCCCCAAGCCTGGGGGTTGGGAGAGATGTTCAGTCCTGCATAGCAAGCTAGTGACGCTCCAAACCAAGGGATTTCTTCCCCCGGCCTTCATGGTTCCGGTTCAAGCCAGACTCGCCACCTACAAGGGTGGAAAACAAGCGGAGAGCGTCCCCGACCCTTCCAAAGGAGAGCGGGTATGTTTTGTCCCTTACCTGATAAGAGGACTCGGATTTCCAATACATCCGTTTCTCCGGGGGCTCCTGGAGTTCTATGGCCTCCAGCTGCACCACCTTACGCCTGCCTCCGTTCTGCACATCGCGGGCTTCGTAGCCCTTTGCGAACTGTTTTTGGGTGTCGAGGCTCATTTTGCGCTGTGGAAGAGATTATTCTGCCTTGTACCCCGTTCTCATGAGGGGTCAATATATCAAGTGGGCGGAGCCGAGCTATGGCGCATCGCCGGGACCGGATATCTATCCGGAACCCCGAAGAAGGCGTCCAAAGACTGGCCTTCGGAATGGTTTTATATAGAAGACGCCCCGCTACCGGATCCCGTTCGGACCGGCCTCCCGGAGTTCAGTAATGCTCCCTTGAAGAAACGCCTAAGTTGGCATCCACGGAGCCCCCAAAGGAACAGCGACAAGGACGTACTTTACCTGATGAGCCGAATAAGGTTGCTAGCTCATTCCGGACTGACCATGATCAGTGTCATGGCCACATGCATCATGTGGGGGGTGCAGCCGCTTCAGTATAGGGGCCACCCCATGTGGGATTTCAATAGGGAGGATGATGCCACCCGTCATGGCCGTAAGGGGCCGGGATCGGTCGCTGATCTGGTGAAGATTTTGTCCGCGCTGTACAAGGGGGAAGAGGAGGATTTTCTCCGTGTCAGTCCATTGAACGGATTTTCTATGAACAATCCTCGAAGCTGGGTAAGCGAACATCCCCTTTTCCGCACATCCGATCCGTACTCCCATGGTTATATATTTCATTTTGTGAGTTCGGCGCAGGAACTGCGTCAGGCCGTAAAAGACATAATCAGCCCGCCTCCGCAACCCGAGGATCCGGAACGGTTCCTCGATCCGGCCTCCCAAGAGGATCCGGACATATCGGCGGAGCTGATTGATGGGGTATTTCACCAACTAAGCATTGATAATGCCTTGGTTGCCATTACGGCCGACTACCCCGGAATACTTCCAGCCTCACAGGTAACTGAGACCGAAGCCCCAGTACCTTGCTAATTACCCATCCGTGCTTTATTTTTGATCACCGTATATCAATGGTGTTTTGCAGGGGGTGCCTTCAAGGCGGGAGGGCGAGCCCGTGGCGGCTAGCCAACAAGAGGCAGCACGGCCAAGCAGGCTAAAAAGAAGTGCGGTCCGGACTGAAACGCCGCTGCAATGGAAATGCGTGTCACCATATTCCCAGGATTGATTCCAGGAAGGTATATTAACGCGGGTGCTCCTTTCAGGAAAAAGAGCACTCGCCGGACTATATCTGGAGAGATGGCCAATCGAGCCTCCGCCAGCCAGGCTCCAACATCGGGTACGGAAACGGAAGTAAACACGAGGCGTGCGTCGGATGCTCCTCTGACAGAGGATGCCGACAGATTGTCCGCCACCAACTCCGAGGTGGAGAGTGCCATGAATCACAGGCGCCGCCGGACAGTTCTTCGTGACGCATGTTTCTCCCAAGAAGCATTGAACGCCTTCAATTTGGGAGACGCGCACCTCCGTGCCGCTCAAGATGGTGTAGCCAAAGCCACGGAGCAGTATGTAAAGGACATACGGGTGAGGAAATTTGACAGTTATATATGCCAGTAGCCCCCGAAACTTAAAGTTAGTTAGGAGAACTGATTTAAGGATCATTTGTTATGCAGGATCTTACGGAAAAGAATACCCGACTGTCTCAGGAGCTTGAAGAGTGCAAGGCCCAGCTTGAGGCCGCACTAGCCGCCCCAGGGGGAGCCACAGAGACCCCCTATGGTAATATATGCTTCTAAAGATAAATAGTTTGTGAAGTGCGGCGTGTGTATAAGTCTGAAAATAATATTGCAGATGGCGCCGGACTAGATCCGGACAAGCAACATCTCCTGCGCCAGTTAAAGGCTGGCGAGAATGTGCTTACAAGGGTGATGCAAGAGAAAAATAATCTCCAAGATGCCAACACCAAGCTGGGTGAGGAACTAAAGGATGTTCGAGCCCACCTGTCTGACTCCGTTAAGGAGAATCGGCAGCTTCGTCGCGGCATTTATAGTAAGTGCTTGAGCGAGCTTTTTGAAAAGAAGAGTTCGGCGAGGAAGTCGACTAACAGAAAGATGTCTATAGGTATGCTCAGAGGTCATCCTGCAGAGAAATGCCCGGTTCAACGGGTGACCTACTTCCCGAGTTGCTTCAACTGCACGAACGAGTTCGGCAGGTGATGAGAGACGTCGCCCAGGCCTTGTGGCTATCCATCTCCCTACCCGAAGGCCTTGGAGAGATTGCCGAGAGGCTTCAGGGAGCACGGCGACGCTTCCGGATATGGAAGATATCGTCCTGCCGTCAAGGCGCCAGGGAGGCCCGGGCCATGGTGAAGACGCGGTACACGAAGGCTGACCCAAACCACATGGACGAGGTCGGACCTGTGGGGCCTGATGGGAAGGAGATCCCTGTGAGCTTAGCGTATGGCCAAGTAGAGTTGGCCGCAGAGTATTCCCAGCGGGACTGTAAACTAGACAGCCTATTAGATGGTATTGAAGAGGAATACAATCAGTCAATTTGACTATGTAATTAAAAATGACATGTAAAATGCCTTCTAGCTGGATTGTAGATCGTTTGTCGTAGCGGACCCTTTCGCTTCAACCTCGGGACCCTATCGTCCGGAGTGTGTCCGAATACCCTCGCGGTTATGTAAGAACCGGGGCATGCGTGGAGACCAGGCGTAGGGGTCATTGGTGCTCTATCAGACAAGTGCCCAACTAGTTATGTTATATTACATGGTTAGTAAGAAACATGTTCCAGGGAGAATAGTTCCGTTAGGGGTTCCTTTCCCTGGGAGGCATGCCCTAAAGTGCATGTCCGGACTGCAGAAAAAGTAGAAAAACATCTGGGGGCGGATAAATGAATAAATAAGAAATCGTCTTTTAGTTCACCGACCGAATATTCCCTTAAGAACGCTAGCTTTCGGCTTCACCCAGTCTGAGGTACGCGTCCGGCTGACCCGGCGGTAACAATCACAGAGGTTCTCCCTTTACCACCTAGCCGAACAATCGGGAACGTAGGGGTAAGCACAGGAGCCAGGCAACCCAGCTTGGCCAAAACTTAAGTCATATCGATGCATATAACGGTGAATAAAAGGTACATGCGGAAGTGTGACACATGTGTTGGGCATAAAGCCCGTAGAAATAAGCTTCTGTTAAAGAAGCCCCCAGGTATATTGAGCGCGAACAACACGTCAAGTGTGTGCGAACAATGCGCAAACGAGCCTTCAACGGCTTCAGAAAAAAGGAGGGAGAAGGAGAGAAATAAAAGACAATTAAAGTATAAAGTATAGACGGAGGAAGGAAACGAACCCCGAGTCCGGTGCTAGGCGTAAAATCTTCAGAGACGGGCTGCATTCCATGGGTTCGGCTCCAATCGGTTATCCGATGCGTTCCGCAGACGGTTCGCGCCGCCGGTCAGGACTTGGTCGATGATGAAGGGACCCTCCCATTTGGGCTTGAGTTTGTCCTTTTTCTTGTCCGGCAGGCGTAGAACTAATTCGCCAACATTGTAGGCTTTGGCCCGTACTTCTCTGCTTTGGTATCTTCGAGCCTGCTGTTGATAGAATGCGGAACGGGCTTTTGCCACATCGCGCTCCTCCTCCAAGGCGTCCAAATTGTCCTGCCGATCGAGCTCGGATTCTCTTTCTTCGTACATGCGCACGCGAGGTGAGTCATGAATTATGTCGCAGGGCAAAACTACCTCTGCACCGTACACCATAAAAATGGTGTGAATCCGGTAGTGCGATTTGGCGTGGTCCGCAGCCGCTAGAGTACGGAGTCGAGCTCCTCTACCCAGTGCGTATTAGATTCCTTGAGGGACCGCACTAGTCTGGGTTTAATGCCGCTCATGATTAGGCCGTTTGCTTGCTCGACCTGACCGTTAGTTTGAGGGTGATAGACTGAAGCGTAGTCGAGCTTGATGCCCATGTTTTTGCACCAGAGTTTGACCTCGTCGGCCGTGAAGTTCGTGCCATTATCAGTGATGATGCTATGGGGGACGCCATAATGGTGTACTACCCCTGATATGAAGTCTATCACTGGTCTGGATTCGACTGTTTTAACAGGCTTTGCCTCTATCCATTTGGTGAATTTATCTACCATGACCAGTAGGTATTTTTGCTTGTGGGTTCCTCCTTTAAGGGGTCCGACCATATCAATCCCCCAGACCGCGAACGGCCAGGTGATGGGTATAGTTTTGAGGGCGGTGGGTGGCATGTGGCTTTGATTAGCAAAGAGCTGGCATCCTACGCATCATTGGACCAAGTCCTGAGCATCTGCCTGGGCCGTCGGCCAATAAAATCCTATACGGAAGGCCTTGCCTACAAGGGCCCGGGCTGCAGCGTGGTGCCCGCCGAGACCGGCATGAACTTCAGCCAGAAGATTTCGCCCTTCCTCTTCGGAGATACACCTTTGAAGGACTCCGGTTGTGCTTTTCTTATAAAGCTCTCCCTCATGGACCTTATAGGCTTTAGATCGCCGCACTATGCAGCGGGCCTCGTTTTGGTCCTCGGGAAGTTCCTGCCTAGTTAGGTAGGCTAGGAATGGTTCTATCCACGGGGCAATGACTGCCATTATTGTGTGGGTTGACGGTGTTATCTCGGTGGCGGAGCCACCAATTATGTCGGAATGTTCGGTGAGGGGAAGTGTGGTTAGGTCCGGGCTGTTATTTCCGGACTCTCCCTCCCATGATACGGATGGCTTAAAAAGCCTCTCTAGGAAGATGTTGGGAGGGACGGCATCGCGCTTTGCGCCAATGCGTGCCGACACGTCTGCTGCCTGGTTGTTCTCCTGGGCTATATGGTGAAATTCAAGCCCCTCAAACCGAGCTGACATTTTTAGGATGGCATTGCGATAAGCTGCCATTTTCGGATCCTTGGCATCAAAGTCTCCATTTATTTGGGATATCGCGAGGTTTGAAACCCCGCAGGCCTCTAGGCGCTGAATGCCCATGGAGACTGCCATCTGGAGACCATGTAGAAGGGCCTCGTATTCGGCTGTGTTGTTGGAGTCCGTGTACATTATCTGAAGTATGTATTGGACTGTATCTCCGGTTGGGGATGTCAGAACGACGCCAGCCCCCAGACCGGCCAACATTTTGGAGCCATCGAAGTGCATGATCCAATTGGAATATGCGCCGTACTCTTTAGGGAGTTCGGCTTCAGTCCATTCGGCGATGAAGTCGGCCAAAACCTGCGACTTAATAGCTCGCCTTGGCTTGTAAGTTATGTCGAACGGAAGGAGCTTGATGGCCCATTTGGCAATCTGGCCCGTTGCGTCGCGGTTGTTTATAATGTCATTAAGAGGTACTTTGGAGGCTACTGTTATCGAACACTCTTGGAAATAGTGTCGCAGCTTCCGGGATGCCATGAACATTGCGTATGCTATCTTTTGATAATGCGGGTACCGTGACTTGCATGGAGTTAGGACAGCGGACACGTAGTAAACTGGTTTTTGGAGAGGGAACTTGTGTCCGTCCGTTTCTCGTTCGACAACGAGCACCGCGCTTACAACTTGATGGGTTGCCGTGATGTATAATAACATTGGTTCGCCCATATTGGGCGCGGCCAGGACAGGATTTGTTGCCAATATGGCTTTGATTTCTTCGAGTCCGGCCGTGGCGGCATCCGTCCACTCGAAGTGTTCGGTGCGACGCAGGAGGCGATAAAGGGGCAATGCCTTTTCTCCTAAGCGGGAGATAAAGCGGCTTAGAGCCGCCACGCATCCAGTCAATTTTTGTATTTGTTTGAGGTCTTTTGGGATATCCAATTGTGACAGAGCTCGGATCTTAGCTGGGTTTGCTTCAATTCCTCTACCGGATATGATGAAGCCCAAGAGCTTTTCGGCTGGTACGCCGAAAACGCATTTTTCTGGGTTGAGCTTAATGTCATATGCTCGGAGATTGTCGAATGTGAGCCTCAAGTTGTCTACTAGAGTTTCGACATGCTTGGATATGAAGACCACATCATCTACGTATGCCTCCACTGTTTTGCCAATCTGATTTGCCAGACATGTCTGAATCATGCGCTGATATGTTGCACCGTCATTTTTTAGCTCGAAGGGCATTGTGTTGAAGCAGAATGGGCTGTGTGGAGTAATGAATGCCGTTGCGGCTTTGTCTGGCTCTGCCATCTTAATTTGGTGGTAGCTGGAGTATGCATCGAGGAAGCACAATGAATCGTGTCCTGCGGTAGCGTTGATAATTTGATCGATGCAAGGGAGGGGGAAGGATCCTTTAGGCAAGCCTTGTTAAGGTCCTTGAAATCGACACACAGGCGCCAGGATTTGTCCTTCTTTGGTACCATTACCAGGTTTGCTAGCCAGTCCGGATGTTTTATATCTCTAATGAATCCGGCTTCCAATAGTTTGGCTAGTTCTTCTCCCATGGCCTATCTCTTGGGTTCGGAGAAGCGCCGAAGAGCTTGTTGACTGGCTTGAATCCTTTTAGGATATTTAGGCTGTGCTCGGCCAGCCGGCGTGGGATTCCTGGCATGTCTGAAGGGTGCCAGGCGAAGATATACCAATTTTCCCGTAGGAATTCTCGTAGTGCAGCATCGACATCAGGTTTTAATTGTGCCCCGATGGAGGCCGTTTTTGTAGGGTCCGTTGGATGGACTTGGAATTTGACTATTTCGTCCGTCGGTTTAAAAGAGGTGACTTGGATCTCTTATCGAGTATCACATCGTCCCTGTTCACCGTGGAGCGCAGCGCAGTGAGTTCCTCGGCCGCTAGGGCTTCGGATAGTGCCTCCAGGGCAAGTGCGGCTGTTTTATTTCTGGCGCGGAGTGCTATGTCTGGGTCACTAACAAGAGTGATGATTCCGTTGGGTCCGGGCATTTTGAGCTTCATGTATCCGTAATGGGGTATAGCTTGAAAAATTGTGAATGCCTCCCACCCTAATAGAGCGTGGTATCCACTGCTGAACGGGGCCACTTGGAATGTGACCTCCTCGGACCTGTAATTGTCCGGCGTGCCGAACACCACATCTAGTGTGATTTTTCCTGTACAGCATGCTTCCCTACTGGGGATTATTCCTCTAAAGGTTACGCTGCTTCGCTCAATGCGGCTCCACTCTATTTCTATTTTTTGAAGGGTTTCCTCGTAAATGAGGTTTAATCTGCTGCCGCCATCCATGAGTACCTTGGTAAGGCGAAAGCCGTCCACTATTGGACTGAGGACCAATGCGGCTGGTGCTCGGGCTGTTCGGAATTTAGGTTCATCACTGGTGTTAAAGGTAATAGCCGTGTCACTCCATGGATTTATTGTTGCTACCTGGTGAACTTCGGCGAGGCTGCGGATTGTTCGTTTCCGCATATTATTTGATGCGAAAGTTTCGAAGACTGTTAATACCGTACTGGTATTGCTGGGATGGTGCTCTGAATCTAGAAGCTCTTCGCCACTTTTGGCCACCTGTCATAGTATCCAACATGCTCTAAGGCTATGAGTTGGCGTGGCGCCTTCTGTACTATGAATTTTGCAGGGTCCGTTGAGCCATCCCTCCAGTACGGTTCCATGCCCTTTAAAGGGTTTTTGCTTTTTGGTATTTGACTCAGGTGCCTGGTAATGATGCACCCTTTTACTTTGGACTGGGGTTGTGTTCAAGGCCGGATTATCCCAAAATTTGATTTCGGTTTTCCAGGCGCTCTCCATCGCACAGTACTTTCGTACTATGGATGCCAAGTCGGCAAAGCGTGTAATTTCGCGACGACTTACGACGTTGAGGATTCCTTCGTCCGTGCAATTAATGCAGAAGAATGAAATTGCATCCTCTTCACGGCAGTCCTTTATCCTGTTCATGACCAGGAGGAATCTGGCCCAGTAATGATGTACTGTTTCAGTAGGCTCTTGCCGGATTTGGGATAGATCGCTTATGTTTGGGTGGGCGGGTGGAGTTAAATTCCGAACTCCGTCCAATCTAAGACTTAGGGGCCAAGAAGCTTCCGAACTTGGAAGCTTGAGTTCTTGGACGTTGTCCGATGAATCTGGCCCGCTGCCTGACTTTAAGTTCAGGGCTTGAGTGGTGTTCTCCCCTCCGCGGGAACCCGGCATGGAGGGGTCAGGAATCCGGACATAGCTAGTCCTTAGGATAGAAGAAGGGCCGTCGTATGGTTCCTCTACCAGAGCAACGTGGTGGGTAGCCTGGGGAGAGTTAATCTCTCTCAGATCGGTTTTAGGCCCAATCTGGTCGTAATTTGTAGCGACTCCCAGGGCGGCGATGCGATCCAAGAGCTCGTTCAAGGAGGAGAGCTCCATCGGATCTAACTGCTCGGCGAGTTCCAAGTTGACGTGAAGATTGCTTTTGATGACCCGAGAAGTCATCGTCGGCGCAGCGGCCGAACAGGCGGTCATAAGAAAAACCCCTAGCGGGAGAGTTTGGCCGATGGCCAAAGCTCCTTTAGCAACGGTGCCGTCTTTAAAGACGGGATGAGGCATCCTTCCTGATGGCGACGGCACAGAGGAACTCTCGATGAAAGCACCAATGTCGGTGTCAAAACCGGCGGATCTCGGGTAGGGGTTCCCGAACTGTGCGTCTAGGCGGATGGTAACAGGAGACAAGGGACACGATATTTTTACCCAGGTTCGGGCCCTCTCGGTGGAGGTAAAACCCTACTCCTGCTTGATTAATATTGATGACATGGGTAGTACAAGAGTAGATATACCACGAGATCAGAGAGGCTAAACCCTAGAAGCTAGCCTATGGTATGATTGTTGTTCGTCCTACGGACTAAAACCCTTTGGTTTATATAGACACCGGAGAGGGTTAGGGTTACACAGAGTCGGTTACAATGGTAGGAGATCTACATATCCGTATCGCCAAGCTTGCCTTCCACGCCAAGGAAAGTCCCATCCAGACACGGGACGAAGTCTTCAATCTTGTATCTTCATAGTCTAGGAGTCCGTCCAACGGTGATAATTCGGCTATCCGGACAGCCCCCAATCCAGGACTCCCTCAGGGGTCCTGTTGATCGGGAGGGGTGTGGCGTACCGCAAAACGGATGAAACGGACTTGTGTTGGAGCACTACGGCCGAAACCGGGGTCCAGTTCATCGAGAGGGGTGTGGTGTACCGCAAAACGGGACTCCACGAGATACTGTTCATCTCCACCGTCGACCTCCTCCAGCCTCCACGGGCTACCGTCAACCTCCTCCAGCCTCCATGGGCTCCTGTTCATCCAGCCTCCACCGCGCGCTACTCCACCGGCTACTGTTCAACCACCCCTCCACATGCACCCCTCCACCGTCTAATGTTCATCCAGCCCTCCACACCACGG
>NC_041389.1:342115333-342143638 GCF_002162155.2 Triticum dicoccoides
TATTCATCCCAGAGGCAGCATCGATCGGCTTCAGTTAGCAGCAGTAGCGAAGGAATCGCTCGATCGGGTTCAGTTAACAGCCATCGATCGATCGCTCGGGTTCAGTGACGCGTAGCCTGTAGTGCAATCGCTCAGGTTCAGTTAGAGCCCAACGCCTCGCTCGGGTTTAGTTAGAGCCAACGCCTTGCACATACGCACGTACATGTACAAGAGAAACGCGCATCGCTCGGCCCCCGACCTCCCACCGTAACCGGGAACTCCCTGAAATTTTTCTCGCCCTCGCTTCTACCATGGTTTTTTCCGTCATGGACGGCCCAAAGAATGTCATGCAGATGCGTCTCCGGCCCGCCCAGGACGAAAAGCCCATTTTCTATCATGATTTTTTGTCATAGAAGTAGGAGCCCACCACATCTATGATGATACCGGGTTTTGTCACAATTATCGTCATAGAAGTGTCATATGTGTGACAGGAAAAAAATTCGATCGGCCCAAAATGTCACGGATGTGTCATTTTTTTGTAGTGTGGAGGCGTCCCCGACTCCACGTTGGGCCTCCCCATCATCAGACCTCCTCCCCATCGCCGCTCGTCACTCGCTGGAACGCCTCGTCCCTGCCTCTCCCTCGCGCTACTCCCTCCCCGAGCTGGACGTCATCGCCTCGTCGTCCCCGTCATCATTGCGCGCCGTCGCCTCGCGACTCCAGCCCTCCCCGAGCACGCCTTTGCACCTCTACAGGGCTGGTGAGCCCTCCTCTGGTTCCTCGCTCCCCTCCCGTTTTCCTCGTCACGTAGGCTGCCGTAAGCCGCCGCCGACGACCTCGCACTCACCAAGCCTTGACCACTGCCCAGGCTCCCCTGTCGTGCCCTGGCCATGACCACCGCGCCTCGCCTGTTCGGTCCGTGCACGTCCACGGCTCGCGCGCTCGCCTGCGAATGGCCTCGCCCGTGCCGTTCACCGCCTCCGCTGGTGCCCCGCTGCTGCGGCGGCCCCGTGGTCCCTCATCGCGCACTGCCGTCCCCGTCCCGCACCCGCCACGCGTAGCCCGTGTGCTGGCCGCGCCGCGACTGGCCTCTGCCATGGCTGGCGTCGCTGCCCCCTGGTGGCCTCGGGCACACACGAGCGCCCACGCCCGCACCCGTTTCGCCCGCCCCACTAAGGCCCCTTGGGCCACTGACATTAGGGGCCCATGCCCTTGTTAAAAAAACAAACAAAACGTTTCAAAAAAATATAACATTAATAATAATAATATCAATTAATTAATTAGTTTAATTAATAATTTAACTTAATTACTTCTGTTTAATTTACCTAATTAACTGGTTTAGTCAATTAATACCTGTTAATTAAACTATGACTATGACAGCGGGACCCACATGTAAGTTTGACCCAGTCAACAGCCTTGTTGACTGCTGACATCATGTCGACGTCATGATGATGTCATAACCTGTTTTCCATTTATTTAAATCTGTTATTCTGAAAATGTTTTTAAAAACTTTAGAAAGTCATGTAAATTAAACCGTAACTCGGATCGAAAAACTTTGTACATGAAAGTTGCTCAGAACGACGAGACGAATCCGAACACGCGGTCTGTTCGTCCGCCACACATCCCTAGCATAGCAAACATGCAACTTTTCCCCTCCAGTTCATCTGTTTGACAGACGTCCGGAACCAAGAAAACTTTCCCGGATGTTTCCCCCTTCACCAGTATCGCCTAGCGCTGCATTAGAACACTTCTAGCCCCGCTTATTGTCTTGTTATGCATATGTTTGCGTGTATTTACTGTTTCTTCCCCCTCTCCTCTCTGGTAGACCCCGAGACCGATGATGCCACTGTGATCGACTACGTCACCGACGACCCTCCTTGTCTGAGCAACCAGGCAAGCCCCCCCTTTGATCATCCCGATATCGCCCATTCTATACTCTCATGCTTGCATTAGATTTTGCTACTATTATTGTTTGCTCCTATTCTGATGCATAGCCTGCTTTTGTACCTGCTATTGTTACCTACCTGCTTATCCTAAAATGCTTAGTATAGGTTGGTTAGTGATCCATAAGTGACCCCACCTTGTCCTTGTTTCCCCTGCTTCATCATCGACGACTCGATCAGCGTGATCAATGACCAGAGCCTAACACCTCACATCACATCACGCCCCTTTAGTTGCTCGACTCTGCAGAGCTACTATCGAGTGCCGAGGGTGATCCCTCATAACACACTCCTCTTGATAATTCTATAGTGTAGCTATTCGGTCGTGGTCAACAAGGGTGGTTCCACGTTCACCATTCCCGATACGGCTCTGTCGTGCAACACCTCAAGTGTGAACCTCGAGGGTGGTCCCTCTTATGTTCACCTTGATGATTACATTGAGTGGAATCCACCGGGGGTGATTCCTCGGGTTTTCCCCTTGATGTTTGAACACATGGTTACCTTGACTTTACTTGAGACCTTGGTGAAAGTCGGGCGGGTCTGGAGAGCACCCGCAAGATGGTTATGTGGCACGGCCGGGCATTCTAGTCCCTTGTCGTAAGTCCACGAGACGGGGCAATGGGGTCACTTCGATCATGAGTCTCTGCTCGTCTCCGCAAGCTAATAATACACTATGGTTTGGGTATTTGTTCTGAGTTGGCCTCTGGCCTTTACGCACCAACCACCATGCGAGAGTAGTTATGGGCCTCGGCATCGTGGTATCAGCCGAAGCTTTGTCAGACGTCTAGTTCAGCAGTGCAGCACGGCTGGGCCGGCACCATCCATGTAGAGGTGGAGCCTGGACCCGCCCTGCGCGCAACGACCCGGAGTGCAACGGGCGATGGGCCCAGACCCCGGAGTTCTTAGGAGGTAGACCGGCAGGGACCTCTCCGCTGAGCCTAGGTAGGGCTGCGACGTGTTGATCTTCCGAGGCCGGGCATTGACCCCAGAATGGTGTGTCCGGCCAGAGTGATCAAGCGTGTTGGACAACGTGGTGCACCCCTGCAGGGAAGATTATCTATTAATAGCCTTGTCCATGGTAATGGATGTTCAGACTTATATCCTGATCTTATACAACTACAAATGGATACTTGAGATATGTGGCAGGGAGTCGAGGAAGGATCTCTGGGCATTAATGTTACAACATGTTTGTTAATTATTAAAATTGCTATTCTTTACTCTTCTACATGCTGCAAGATGCTCAGAGCTGCTTGAAGATGCTAGTCTTCGATAAGCTAGGCCTTCCCCCTCTATTCTGGCATTCTGCAGTCCAGTCCACATATACAAACCTTCCATTTGATACCAATGCACACTTAGTATAGATATGATGCTTGCGAGTACTTTGGATGAGTACTCACGGTTGCTTTGCTACCCCCTTTCCCCCTTCTTTCTTCTTTCCGGTTGATGCAACCAGATGGTGGATCCCTGGAGCCAGATGCCACCACCGATGGATACTACTATGTGGAGACCGCTGAAGACCAGGAGTAGTTAGGAGGTCCCAGGCAGGAGGCCTTGCCTCTTCGATCGTTGATGTTTGTGCTAGCCTTCTTAAGGCATCCTTGTCTAACTTATGTCTGTACTCAGATATTGTTGCTTTCGCTGACTCTTGTGCATCGAGCTTGTATTCGAGCCCTCGAGGCCCCTGGCTTGTAATATGAAGCTTGTATTATTTTAATTTGTGTCTAGAGTTGTGTTCTGATATCTTCCCGTGAGTCCCAGATCTTGGTCGTACACATTTGCGTGTATGATTAGTGTACGGTCGAATCCGGGGCGTCACAATGTCGTAGGCTAGAGCAAAGCTTAAGACCTCTTCTCCTTCTTGATTCCTGATGCCATAGCCAAAGACCCCATGCACCCCTTCAAAATCTGTGTTAGGCCACTGAAGTCTCCTCCTATGAAAAACTTCTCGCCAATTGGTAATTCATGTTCTTGAGATGGAAAAAAACATTGGCTATCATGACCAAGGAATGAACCCTACCTAATGGCTAATGAATACTCATTATAAAGAAAAAGCATCAGGTGTCATGACCAAGGAATGAACACTACCTTTATTTAGTTTGCTCACCTTGCATTTTGTCTTCTCTGCGCCTATCCGACTCAAGAGCTGGAGACATTCGCGGGTCGAGAAGATGAAATACAGGCTATTATTGTCCTTGTGGTTTGTTGTTTAGGACAAAAATGAAACAGAGTGGTTTAGTTGGTTGCTAGTTGGGACATTAGGTCCTTCCGTGAGGCAGATTCAGTTGTTGCAGCAGATCTTTCTTCAATATTTTTAGCTTTAGTACTTTTTAAGTTTTGAAAGTCATCCTTTATTAATTTCAGTAATCCTGGCTGGCATGTGCTGTGTCTCTTTGTAATTTTGTCTCTCTTATTTTCCTCCGTATGAATTACCGCACCACTCCAGATGGCTCAGTACTTCCTATCACTTCTTTCCTGTTCCCCAAAAGTAACGATTTCCCTTCCTGCCACCTGACTAAAATAGATAGTGAGCCAATAAACAAAATCCTTTGAACTTTGTATTTGTGAGACGTTTTAATTGGGCATTGATAAATATGTTAAGATTAAACTATAATCTGTAATTAAGGGAAATCTCCCCTTGCCCATCGAACGAGCGGTTGCACTCGCACGGGCGCATGTGTCCGTCGCAACCGTCGCCTCTCTCCCGTCCGCCTAGAACTGATGCATCTCTTCGGAATCATAGCGTCTCTCCAGGGGATATATATACTCTCTGTAACCATCGACAAAGGAATTGGTCCTTGATTTGAAACCCGTTATCAGCATGTAGAACAACCAACAAAGAGCGAAAGAGAAAAGAAAGGGAGGGAAAGAGCACTCGCCGCCGGTGAGATGCCGAGCCTCGTTTCCTTCTTCCTCCATGTGATCCACGAGGATGGCAGTTGCTATAGTCGCCGCCTCCATGGAATGGGTATACTCCGAAGATTCTGTCGCCAGGCTATCCGTCGCGCCGCTGGACGCGACCACCGTGGCGCTAGGAGAGGCGCCCGTGGTGCCCACCACGCCCCGGGACAGGGTTGTCGCGCCTTAGGACACGCCCACCGCAGTGCTTCCTGTGCCCATGGCCATGCACCCATGGGGCTTGACCCTCGGATGGTGGCCAGCCCGAGTGCCCCAATGATCAATGGGGCCGCCGCTGCACCTAGACCGCCCCCGGATCTCTGCCTCCACCTCCTCCTCCACCGGCCGCGACGTCGCATGGCTCCCGCCCTCGACGCTGACGCCCGTCGGCGAGGCTGTTGGCCCGAGTAATGGCCCTCCTGGCTACTCGCCCGTCCCGATGCGTGCCATTTTGGACGAAGAGGCCACGCTTGGCTTCATGTCAGTGCCTCCCGCGTCATCCGCCTTCGGAGTAGGGACGGAAGGTGCCGACGTCAACTCCCCACCACCACTGGAGGCTACTGCGGGCCCGAGCATTCGCGTGGAGCAGCGCTTCAGCCTCCTCTTCAGGCGCGCCGTCGCGGCCCTCGACCACCGCCCAGGCTCATGGGCTCCGATGAACCTTGATACGTCTTCGTCATATCTACTTTTGCTAATGCTTTTCCTCTTGTTTTGGACTCTAGTTTGCATGATTTGAATGAAACTAGCCCGAATTGACGTTGTTTTCAGCAGAACTACCATGGTGTTGTTTTTGTGCAGAAATAAAGTTCTCGGATTGGAACGAAACTTTGTGAGGATTATTTTATACAATAAAAGGGAATTTCTGGAGCCAGGAACCACCGGAGGGGGCACCTGGGTGGGCACAGCCCACCAGGACGCGCCCCCCTCCAGGCGCGCCCAGGTGGGTTGTCCCCACCTGGTGGCCCCGCAGACTCTGGAGCCGACGCTATAAAATCACATATTTCCAGAAAAAAAATCAGAGAGGAAGAATTATCGCATTTCACGAGACGGATCCGCTGCCACCTCCTGTTCTTCATCGGGAGGCCAGATCTGGAGTCCGTTTGGGGCTCCGGAGAGGGGGATCTTCGTCATCACCAATCCTTCTCCGCCGTTAATTCCATGATGCTCGCCACCGGGAGTGAGTAATTCCTTCGTAGGCTCGCTGGTCGGTGAGGAGTTGGATGAGATTCATCATGTAATCGAGTTAGTTTTGTTAGGGCTTGATCCCTAGTATCCATTATGTTCTGAGATTGATGTTGCTATGACTTTGCCATGCTTAATGCTTGTCACTTGGGGCTCGGGTTCCATGATTTCATATCTTAACCGCTTATGTTATCACCATTATATCTATGTTCTAGATTCGATCTTGCAAGTTATAGTCACCTACTACGTGTTATGATCCGGCAACCCTAGAGTGATAATAGTCGGGATACTTCCCGGTGATGACCGTAGTTTGAGGAGTTCATGTATTCACCATGTGTTAATGCTTTGTTCCAGTTCTCTATTAAAAGGAGGCCTTAATATCCCTTAGTTTACAATAGGACCCCGATGCCATGGGAGGGTAGGACAAAAGATATCATGCAAGTTCTTCCCATAAGCACGTATGACTATTTACGGAATACATGCCTACATTATATTTATGAACTGGAGCTAGTGCTGTATCGCCCTAGGTTATAATTGTCACATGATGAATATCATCCAACAAATTCACCGATCCAATGCCCTAAAAATTTCTCTCATATTGTTCTTGCTAAGTTGCTACTGCTATTGTTATTGTTACGCTCGCTACAAAACCATTGCTATCACTATTACTATTACTATTGTTGTTGCTACTACTATCATACTACTTTGCTACTGATCACTTTGTTGCAGATAATTAATCTCCAGGTGTGGTTGAATTGACAACTCAGCTGCTAATACTTACATATATTCTTTGGCTCCCCTTGCGTCGAATCAATAAATTTGGGTTGAATACTCTACCCTCAAACTTTTGCGATCCAATATACTTGTGGGTTATCAATACCTTTTTCTGGCGCCGTTGTCGGGGAGCATAGCTTTATTTGTTGTGTCACTTGGGATTATTATCAAACTATCACTATGAAGAATCTGAAGGACGCTAAGACTAAGATTTTTCCCTCTAAGACAAGGGGAGGTAAGGAACTGTCATCTAGCTCTGCACTTGATTCACCTTCTATTATAAGTAGACTTGCAACACCACCACATGCTATTAATCCTGATATGTCGCACGTTATTGATGATGCTACTTCTGCTATGAATGATATTTATGATGATGATAGTACCTTGCTTGATGATAATGTGCCACTAGATGAATTTCTTAATGAACAACTTGCTAGAACTAAAGCTTTTGAGAATGCAGAAACTGATGAAATTGTTGAAACTAATGAAGAGCTCGGAACTAAAAATCTTGAAACACATGTTAGAACTAGCCCTCCTACATATGAATTGCCAAAGGTACCGGAAGGTTATGTTATGGATGAGGATGTAACTAGGGATATTCTTGCTTGTAAGGATAGAGATGATCTAGAGAAATTATTATGCAAGTATAAATAAAAGACTTTGAATGCTAAAATGAAATGTGATCCTCAGTTTGCTACTTCACCTATCTTTGTTGAGATAAGGATTATGAATTTTCTATCGACCCAGAGTTGATTACTTTGGTTGAATCTGATCCTTTCCATGGTTATGAAACTAAAACTGTTGTGGCACATCTTACTAAGTTGAATGACATAGCCAGCCTTTTTTCTCATGATGAGAAAATTCGTTATTACTATAGTCTCAAATTATTTCTGTTCTCATTAAAGGGTGATGCTAAAGCTTGGTACAATACTCTTGCTCCTGGTTGTGTGCGTAGTCCCCAGGACATAATTTATTACTTCTCTGGAAAATATTTCCCTGCTCATAAGAAACAAACTGCCTTACAGGAAATATTTAACTTTGTGCAAATTGAAGAAGAGAGTCTCCCACAAGCTTGGGGGAGGCTTCTCCAATTGCTTAATGCTTTGCTAGATCATCCTCAAGAAAAAGGAAATACTTGATATCTTCTATAATGGACTAACCGATGCTTCTAGGGATTTCCTAGATGGTTGTGCTGGTTGTGTTTTCAGGGAATGAACTGTTGGGCAAGCTGAAGAATTATTGAATAATATATTAAAAAATTATGATGATTGGAATCTTCCTAAACCACCGATTAAACCCATTCCGAAGAAGAGGGGTATCTTATATCTCAGTCCTGAAGATATGCAAGAGGCAAATAAATCTATGAGAGAAAATGGTAATAAATCTGAGGATGTCAAAAATTTACCTCCAATTGAAGAAATACACGGGCTTTATACACCACCACCACTTAAGGTGGTAGAGGTAAATTCTCTAATGAAATTCAATGACAATGATAATCCTCACAATATGCACCCTAGCCAATGCCTTTATGAGTTTGAAAATTACATTAGAAAGCAAGATCACTTCAATGCAAATGTTATGAAACAATTGAAATACAATTCTGATATGATTGCTCGCTTGAGTGACTTGTTATTTAGAATCTCAAATGATGTTAGAGGTGTAGGAAATCACGCCTCCATGGTTCAAACTCAATTAGAACAAGTTGCTAAATCTCAAAGAGAGTTGCTTGATGAAATGAATAATAATATAAGTGACTTTGCTGTTAGAGTAGCAACCAGAGGAGGTAAAATGACTCAGGAACCACTTTATCCTGAGGGACACCCAAAAAGAATTGAACAAGACTCTCAAAGAGTTAACACAGATGCACATAGCCCTTCTAAAAAGAAAAATAAGAAGAAAAATGATAGGACTTTTTATGCCTCTAGTGAACGTAAAGTAGAAAAACCTCCTGATAATGATAATGAAGTTTCTATCTCTGATGCTGAAACTCAATCTGGTAGTGAACACTCACCTTCTGATAATGAAAAAGATAATTATGAGGTTCATGAAGACACTCAACCCAATAATAAACAACCATACAATGATGTTGAGATAGAACCAGTAGTTGATCTTGATAACCCACAACCCAAGAATAAAAGATATGATAAAAGAGACTTTGTTGCTAGAAAACACGGTAAGGAAAGAGAACCATGGGTTAAAAAACCTATGCCCTTTCCACCTAAGTCAACTAAAAAGAAAGATGATGAAGAATTTGAAAGCTTTGCTGAAATGTTGAGGCCAATCTTTTTGCGTACTCGCTTGACTGATATATTAAAAATGCCTCCTTATGCAAAGTACATGAAAGACATGATTACCAATAAGAGAAAAATATCTGAAGCTGAAATCTCCACCATGCTTGCTAATTATACTTTTAAAGATGGAGTACCTAAAAAACTTGGAGATCTGGGAATACCAACTATACCTTGCTCCATCAAAAGAAATTATGTGAAAACTGCTTTATGTGATTTGGGAGCTGGTGTTAGTGTTATGCCTTTCTATTTATATAAAAGACTTGATTTTAATAAACTCACACCTACTGAAATATCTTTGCAAATGGCTGACAAATCAACTGCCATACCCATCGGTATTTGTGAGTATGTGCCCATTGTTGTTGCTAATGTTACTATTTTGACTGAATTTGTTATACTTGAGATGCCTGAGGATGACAATATGTCGATTATCCTTGGTAGACCTTTTTGAATATTGTAGAGGCTGTTATTGATTGTAATAAAAGCAAGTTCACTTTTCATATCAATGGTAATGAGCACACGGTGCACTTTCCAAAGAAACAATTCCAAGTGAATGGTATTAATGTTATCAAAAAATCTCCGACAATCACTATTGGAAGTTTTCAACTACCTCTACCTACTGTTAAAAAGAGACATGAAATGCTTATTGTTGGGGACATTCATATCCCCGGTGAGGTAACTTAGTGGTTTACGGGAGTTCTTCGATTTCATGCTAATCAAAAGTTGTTGTTAATAAGACTTGATCAACTTTATTAATTGATCATTTTTGAGAGGTATGAAGTTGATAATTTAGTGAGCACTACCTTCTGTCTCCACCTTTTGTTTTTTGTTTTTATTAGTTAAATAAAATAAAATTCCATGCTTTGTGTGTTTTCTGAATTTCCCGTGCAATAAAAAATGACCCAAAAATAAAAGTTCTCAGAATGCTCTGAAAATTTAATACGTTTTTTCTGAATATTTAAGAATTTTTTGTGCAAATAACATCAGAGGGAGGTGCACCTGGTGGATTGTGGTCCCCACGTGGGCCCCGCACTTATCTCTTCATCCCACATCACCACCTACCTCTAGAAAAAAATCACCATTGCCCTCTCTCTCTCGTGTTCTTGCTCCCGAACCCGCAGATTTCGATCTCTTTGCTCGAAGCTCCATTTTCCGAAACTGTTTCAAAGGATTGTTGCTTGGTATGTGACTCCTCTGTTGGTCCAATTAGTTTTTTCTTTAGTGATTTATACTTTGAATAATTATTTACTCTTAGTGCTGCTGTAGATGAGCTTGCATGTTGAATTCTTAGAGTTCTACGTAGTTTGAATGCTTGATATGGCCTCTATGCATCCCTATGAGTAGTTGCTTTTAATCTTGTGAAGTTTTGTTGAGAAACATTTCGTGGACTAAAATTTCAGAATTTTGTTCATAGGAAAAAGATGAATATCTTTAGGAAGTTTGCTTCCAAGAAGAACTCCAAGGGAGTTATTGGGGAGGCATCAGATACCGTTTACTGAATTTTGTGATATATGCTTGATTCCTTCTGATGGAAGTTTAGTAGAGCCTAGGCCTGCAAAGTTCGAAGGCTTTTATCGTACTCTGTCTGTAGGGGATGAGAGAGGGGTGTCAAGTGTCACCGCCACTAGCATACATTTTCCTGTCGTGCATTATTTTGCTTTATTCATTGCGAAGTGTTTGCTTGCTAGAGAGAAGGTATGTGCGCCTAGTGCTCCAGACTTTGCTGTTTTGCGTCATGCACTTTATGGCGACAATACTTATAGCTTGGGAGCTATTGTGGCACGTCGCCTCCACATTAACAGATCCAAGGGCAAAATACATGGTGGTATTTACGCTACTCGCTTGGCGACTCACTTTAACATTCACATACGCCAACATGATTATCCTTTACCAAAAGTTTATTTAGATCATCAAGCTATGGAACACCGCCAGTTTATTGCTGGCGATCACCCTAACATTCTTATCCCTTATAACCTGGCTTTCAGTGTGAACACTCGTGATATTATTCCATTGTCTGCACCTGCTTTATTTGATCCTATTGCTAGGGACAGATACAGGATTATGCCTGAGGACATTGTCGCTTACCGGAATAATCAGGCGACAGCAGAGGAGGAGCCTCAGGAGTGGGACCCTCAGGTGCCTGCTCCTCAGCACTTCAACATAGGACCCCATGGTTCCTTCGAGTGGTGATTACCAAGTTAGGCCAAAATCCTAAACTTGGGGGAATACGTATTTCCACTGACATTACCTTCATGTTCACACATTTCGTTCCAGTTGTCGGTGTCCACACTTTTTCATTATATTATCCATGCTAAATTTATTTTCTCGTTTTCTTCTTGTGTGTTTGAAAAACTTTGAGAAAATACAAAAAAATTCCTACTTTTTTATTTTTCTTTCTAGTGTAGTTAGCTGTACTACTAAAAAGAAAACACACACAAAATTCCTTGTTCTTCTTTTACTTGTTAGGAGCTTTCCCGTGTAAATAGTTTTTCTCATTTTTATTTTTCTTTGTCTTTTATTTTGCTTTCTTCCAGAAAAACCAAAAACTCCAAAAATATTTCGGTGTGTTTCTCTGAATTTCTTTTCTTTTTATTGAGTCTTACTGAGGAGAAGACCACAATGAAAATGTTGAGTGTCTCTCACATGCATTATTGTTGATCTAACAAGGAGCCCATATTACCTTGTCTTCTCCTTTTGAATAAAATGTTTGCATATTCCAGCTTAGTCCACGACACTCTTGCACTATTACTATTTCCATATCGTTCGGTCATGCAAGTGAAAGGCAACAATGAAGATATTTGATGAACTGGCTATGGCAGAGAGAAACGGGTATGAACTCGACATGTTTTGTTTTTGTAAATATGTTTAACCTAGTATCCATTATTCAGCCTATTATGATTAAACATGTTTGCAATAACAATTAGAGATTATAGTTTCTCATGCCATGCATAAGCAGCTAGGAGTGGATAATGATTTATGTTAGATGTCAACATTGTGTTAAAATGACTGTGATGTAGTATGATGATATGGTATCCTCCTCTGAATGTTCGAGTGGCTTGGATTGGCACATGTTCATGCATTTAGTTGAATCAAAACCAACATAGCCTCTAAGATATTTATGTTCATGGTGTTCATATCCTACTCATGCTAGTATCCAATGTTACTTATGCATAATGCATGTTCATGACCATTGTTGTTCTCTAGCTGGCCGCTTCCCAACCTAATTGCTAGCCTTCGCCTGTACTAAGCGGGAATTCTGCTTGTGCATCAAAAACCTGAAACCCAAGTTATTCCAGATGAGTCTAGCATACCTACCTATATATGCTATTACCCTGTCGTCCTAAGTAAATTTGTATGTGTCACATCTAAAAACTTCAAATAAATATCCTTTTTGTGTGCCTGGATTGCTCATGGAACGACATGAGGTAGTCAGTATCTTCCATGCTAAGCGGGTTATTCTCATGATGAATGTTTATTCACTCGTCCTTGCATGAGAGGGGCGGTAATAGGGATTCCTAGTCCCAAACTGCAAAAGGAAAAGAGCTTACAAATAATCAAAAAAAAAACTCCTATGAAGTAATAACCTTTAATTTATTGCCTGGGAACCGCCACTAATGTGTTTAGCATGGAAGATACCGATAACTGATGGTTGCGAAGTAAACAAGAAGGGTGCATTTCTCAAAATTTCATTTACCCCTGTTTTAAAAACTTGAGCTCTAGCACCGCTGCAAATAACTGCTACCCTCTGCGAAGGGACTATCTATTTACTTTTATGTTGTGTCATCACCTTCTCAAATAAGCGCCAAAACCTGAGAGCACTGTGGCCATGCTCATGCATTTTGTGTAGCTAATATTGGGTGCATCATGACTGGATCTTTTCTACCATGAATTACAATGTTTAGTCGCTGCTTGAACTTTGGAGGCGCTCTGCATTTATGTTTTGCGGTCTCAGAAAGGGCTAGCGAGATACCACTATTGTCATATTATATCATGGTTGTTTTGATAACGTGTTGTTGTTTGAGATGGCTTATTATTGCTCGCTAGTTGTTTATGTCATCGATATAAGTTAATACAATTTCTAAGAGTTATTGTTGACATGGTTAGTCATGATCTTTGCTGAAAACATGGGTGCTACTTAAGCATATTTATGTAAACAAGACCAAAAGAGTTCGTAAAAGTTTTCTTTTTCACTTTCAGTTTATCAACTGAATTGCTTGAGGACAAGCAAAGGTTTAAGCTTGGGGGAGTTCATACGTCTCCGTCGTATCTACTTTTCCTAGCGCTTTTCCTCTTGTTTTGGACTCTAATTTGCATGATTTGAATGAAACTAACCCGGACTGACGCTGTTTTCAGCAGAACTACCACTGTGTTGTTTTTGTGCAGAAATAGAAGTTCTCGGATTGGAGCGAAACTTTGCGAGGATTTTTTATACAATAAAAGAGAATTTCTGGAGCCAGGAACCACCAGAGGGGAGCACTTGGGTGGGCACAACCCACTAGGGCGTGCCCCCCTCCAGGCGCGCCCAGGTGGGTTGTCCCCACCTGGTGGCCCCGCAGACCCTAAAGCCGACGCTATAAAATCACATATTTCCAGAATAAATCAGAGAGGAAGAATTATCACGTTTCACGAAACGGAGCCGCCGCCACCTCCTGTTCTTCATCGGGAGGCCAGATCTGGAGTCCATTTAGGGCTCTGGAGAGGGGGATCTTCGATCTTCGTCATCACCAACCATTCTCCATCATCAATTCCATGATGCTCCCCACCGGGAGTGAGTAATTCCTTCGTAGGCTCGCTGGTCGGTGAGGAGTTGGATGAGATTCATCATGTAATCGAGTTAGTTTTGTTAGGGCTTGATCCCTAGTATTCATTATGTTCTGAGATTGATGTTGCTATGACTTTGTCATGCTTAATGCTTGTCACTTTGGGCCCGGGTGCCATGATTTCAGATCTAAACCATTTATGTTATCATCATTATATCTATGTTCTAGATCCGATCTTGCAAGTTATAGTCACCTACTACGTGTTATGATCCGACAACCCTGAAGTGACAATAGTCGGGATACTTCCCGATGATGACCGTAGTTTGAGGAGTTCATGTATTCACCTTGTGTTAATGCTTTGTTCCGGTTCTCTATTAAAAGGAGGCCTTAATATCCCTTAGTTTCCAATAGGACCCCCGCTACCACGGGAGGGTAGGACAAAAGATGTCATGCAAGTTCTTTCCATAAGCACGTATGACCATTTATGGAATACATGCCTGCATTATATTTATAAACTAGAGCTAGTGCCATATCGCCCTAGGTTATAAATGTCACATGATGAATATCATCCAATGGATTCATCGATCCAATGCCTACGAATTTCTCTCATATTGTTCTTGATAAGTTGCTACTACTATTGTTACTGTTACGCTCGCTACAAAATCATTGCTATCACTGTTACTATTACTATTGCTGTTGCTACTACTATCAAAACTATCATACTACTTTGCTACTGATCACTTTGCTGCAGATAATTAATCTCCAGGTATGGTTGAATTGACAACTCAGCTGCTAATACTTACAAATATTCTTTGGCTTCCCTTGAGTCGAATAATTAAATTTGGGTTGAATACTCTACCCTCGAAAATTGTTGCGATCCTCTATACTTGTGGGTTATCAAACCTCGGCTTCACCACCACTCCGCTGCACCAGGCCTCCACCACCGCCATCTCCTCTTCGGATGATGAGGGCTCGTCGGCGACGAGCCGGTGACCACCGGAGACCGATGGGATGCGACGGAGGCCACTCCCCCCGCTTGTAGCACCGTGTCGGAGGAGGGATTCGAGTGGTGGTGCGGGCGTCGGATTATCCGATCCCTATCCGTAACCACTGACGGTGTCCTGGACTAGGGGGTACTCAACGCGTCGTCTCCCGATCAGTTGGATTGGGCCGAGGACCCCCATGGCCGTATACTCATGGGCCAGTCCGGACAGCTGCCGCATACAAGGAAGAATCAACAAGACTTGGCGATCAAGACAAGGACTCCTCCCCCACCGGCGTATTCGGCTAGGACTCTTGTTATCCTAGGCCTCTGGTGCATTATATAAACCGGGGCCAGGCTAGTCGATAAACATATACAACAACAATCATACCATAGGCTAGCTTTTAGGGTTTAGCCTCTACGATCTCGTGGTAGATCTACTTTTGTACTACCCATATCATCAATATTAATCAAGCAGGACGTAGGGTTTTACCTCCATCGAGAGGGCCCGAACCTGGGTAAAACATCGTGTCCCTTGCCTCCTGTTACCATTGATCCTAAGACACACTGCTTGGGACCCCCTACCCGAGATCCGCCAGTTTTGACACCGACATTGGTGCTTTCATTGAGAGTTCCGCTGTGTGATCGGCGAAAGGATCAATGGCTCGACTGCAGGTCAACTGCGACGTCGGCTTCTTCGTCACCAGCTCGACTAGTCACCTTGGCTTGACCGAGGACTGCGCCCTACATCCGATCATCATGTTCGGATGAAGGCCTTCATCAACACCAACTCTGATCTCTATCAAGATCATGGAGGAGTCATCCATGGAGCTCGGGGGCTCAACGTCAACATTGCCCTCAGGCGACCGTGTTGTTTTTCTGGACAACAAACTTGTATCTGCCGCCACCGCCTCCTCGAGTGTCGCCTAAACGATTACTTTGGTGGAATTATGCGGTATTAAGTCTACAACAACCCTGCAAAAATTTCGTCGAGTTCCGATGGAGGAATCTCCGGCAATCTCCGATATACCGGAGCCCTGTTGAATCTGGACGAGAATCCGGACGAGTTTAGGGCGTGGTATCCAGAGTCTAGCTCGGATGTCCTTTGGAGGATCCAACCGTTGATTTGCTGCGGAATTCCCTTATCTACCACCTGCCAAAACTTCAGCTCGATCCGACCGTCCAAACTCCAGGAAACTTCCGATTAGTGCATCGCTTTTTGGATCTGTTTTCTGCGCGAAAACGAATCCGACCCGAGTTCGTCTTTTTTATGAACGGGATTTCGGATATCCTTTTTGAAGGAAGTTTTGTATGGGGTATTGTGTTTTGTTCCCGAACACATCCCACTAACTTTAAGATCTTTTGAACATGATCTTCAACATCATGCTGGTGTCAAACCAGTCCGGCAATATTGCTCCACGGCTGCCGACCTGCGCTAGACACGTCGTCACTTTGTTGAGCCAAGCTCAACTTCTTCGGATCATCATCTTGGCAAGCCGAACAAGAGTCCGGCATCGCAAAGGATAAATCGTCACCAACATCGCCGCCCCACGGATTACACGGAGCGGGCATACCGGCATCGCCGCACGGTCGCTTCATCAAGCCGGCATCGACCACGTCACGACCTGCATCGGCAGGGCCGCACTATTGCTTCTTCAAGCTGGCGTCCATCATGCCGACCTACTTCGACATCTCGGCTGGACCGGGGGCTTCGCCATCTCTTCATCAACCTACTCCGGACACTTCGGCATCACTAGCCGACCAGACATGGGTGCGCGGATCGAGTCCCAATTTTGGGAATCACCTTCCTTCGGATTGCTACAACAAATAAACCAGGTGCTATTAATCCTAGTATTTCTTTTTGCTTGTTTGGGTTAAATTTTTTCCAAGGAATTATTACTCTGGTTAGTCCAGCATATGTACACAGGTCTATCAAATGGTGGCCGCATTATCGACGGTCGCGTGATGGTTCGGTCAGTTTCCGTACACAGTTCGGCGAATGCCGCATCCGGAACTCGGACCGACCTGTGAATCCAGGCTTTGCCACGCCTTTATTGCATTACGCCGACGACCTGCATCGACATCGACTTCGGCGTCAGGCCATATTTCTTTTACTACTCACTATGCATAAATTATTTATTATCCAACATTTTTTTAATTCCTATTATTACTATTATCCCCAGTCTGCACTATTTTTTGTGCACAGGAAAATGATCCAGCCGGACTATATCCTTTGGCGCCACCTCGGCTGGACGGGGGGCTTCGTCAACACTTCATTACCCCATGCCGGGGACTTCCGCATCACCCTGCCATCCTGCATTGACCGTGCTATGTCACCATTTCGGAGTGCTGAGCTCTTTGCTCCACCACCTCGGGACCGGCTCTGGGATGGAACCTTGTCCCGCATCAAGCTCGGACCGCGTCATCAATACCGAACACATTAACCAGCTAAGTTGTCTTCATGCTCAAAGTTTTAAATTTCTAACTTGTGTTCGGTTCGACCAAGCATTATACTTTTTTTGGAAAAAAAGTTGCTTGTAAAAATTTTCCTTGTCCAAACTTTGTTTGCACATACTTGACGCGCTACCCGCGCTCATTATACCTGGGGGCTTCTTTAACAGAAGCTTATTAATATGGGCTTTATGCCCAACACATGTGTCACACTTCTGCATGTACCTTTTATTCACCATTATATGCATCGATATGACTTATGTTTTGGCCAAGCTGGGTTGCCTGGCTCCTGTGCTTACCCCTACGTTCCCGATTGTTCGACTAGGTGGTAAAGGGAGCACCTCTGCGATTGTTAGTGCCGGGTCAGCCGGATGTGTACCTCAGACTGGGTGAAGCCGAAAGCTAGCGTTCTTAAGGGAATATTCGGTCGGTGAACTAAAAGATGATTTTTAATTATTTACCCATCTGCCCCCAGATGATTTTCTGCTTTCATAGCAGCTTTGACATGCACTTTAGGGCATGCATCCCAGCGAAAGGAACCCTTAACGGAACTATTCTCCCTGGAAGATGTTTCTTACTACCCATGTAATATAACATAACTAGTTGGGCACTTGTCTGATACAGCACTAATGACCCCTACGCCTTGTCTCCATGCATACCACGGTTCTTATATAACCACGAAGGTATTCGGACACACTCCGGACTATTGGGTCCTGAGGTCGAAGCGAAAAGGTCCGCTATGACAAATGATCTACAATCCAGCTAGAAGGCATTCTACATGTCACCTTACATTATATAGTCAACTTTTACCCAAGTCACTTGGGGGCTCTTATGTTATTTGAGCCGTTTCATACTAAGTGTTTTTCTTCTTAGTCCTTGCAAAGTTTTTATTATTTATCACTCCTTTTCTCGACACGAGTGTGCGGTCACTAGCCGAGGAGCCTAATTTCTCTCTCAAAATCGCTAGAGTTTAGTTTTCTAAACTTGCCTAATCCGTAGGCTGACCCGCTTGACGTCTTGAGATAGGATGTGTCATGTTAAAGCACGGCAGAAGCACTTTTTTTCTAAAGTCCAATTTTCGGATTGGCACCGAACACTTGATCTTGTTCGGACGTCATGTTTTTACTGACGTTTTTTAGTTTTCCAAGATTTTGGCACTTTTAAACTATTTGTGTGTTTTCAGCACAAGTCTCGCAGTGCAACACTGGACTCCTTTAGAGATTCGGCAAAAACATTCTCGGATATTGCTCTATATGCATCAGTTTCGAATTGTGTCTTTGATCAATAGTTGGGTTGCCCGGCTCCCGCGCTTGCCTCCTACGTTCCGCTTTGTTCGGCTAGGTGTGCAAAGGGAGAACCATTGCGATTGTGCTTCCAGCTTGCATGGTCAAGCACCTCAGTGGAGAAAGCCGAAAACTGACTGTCACAATAGGTGTAAACTGGTCAGCGATCCATGACTATATTAAATGACGGGCCATTCATAAAATTGGCCGAAGTGTTTCCGGCTTGACCTCGTCTGTCACCGAACACGGCGGGGGCTAGTAACTGGCCTACCAAACTAAATCCTCGATCTTTTGCTCTTACATTGGAGCTGAGGTTTCATGATCATGCTTAGCATGACAACCCAAAGAAAGGAACCGATAGCGGGACTATTTTCTTTGGGAAACATTTCTTCTGTTAAACAGTAATATAACATATCTCTCTGCGTACCTTTGTTTATAAAACCATATGGCCAGATTGCCTTGTTTGTTGTAAATCTTTGCCCTCATAAAGGCTTTATAAAGTAGGACAAACACTCCTCGGCTATTGGCCGAGGAGGTGGAAGCCGATGGTCGGTCAACAAAGTTTTGTACAATGCAGATCCGAGCATTAATGACGTAAAGTACTTGGATACATAGAGTCATTACACATAATTTGTGATTTTACTATGGATATCGATCCTTAATTCGGCCTCCCGCGCCCGCATTAAGGCTCGGGGGCTACTGGGCTTCGGGCTTATTATTTACAAATATTAAAGGGGCACATTGATCCCCTGATCTGGTGTTGCCACCCGATCAGTGTCTCGGGGGCTACTGCATTGCTTGTTCTATGCAGAAAATCTTAAGTGCAATACAGTTTCCGAGGAGATTTTGATCCTCAGGTTGCTCGGCCGCACCCAACCTGAGTCTCGGGGACTGAGCACGCCGCTTTTTGTGTCCCGAAGTATTCTGCCGAGCTAGGACTTGATCCTCAGACCGATTTTGCAAATCAACCTGAGTCTCAGCGGCTACGGGGATCAGCGGTCTTATGTCATCCTTCAGGTGCATCTCGGGTTTTAGACCGATACATACCTTGAGGGCTACTGGCTATATATCTCGTCAGAAAATAAATTACATCAATAAAAAACATTGACCAAAAATCAGCCCATGACCAAGGTGCTTAACCACCTCGGAAGCAGTTCGACATATAGCTCGGATGCAAGTGGCTGGCTCCTTAGAGGGCATTTCCGGCATTAAGCTCGGTTAAACTCCTTCAAACTTCTTTGAACCAAGGTGATTTATGACACCTCGGATAAAGTCCGGCATTGGAGCTCGGATACATAGTCCGGCGTTGGAGCTCGGATATAGTCCGGCGTTGGAGCTTGGATACATAGTCCGACATTAGAGCTGGGAAGCAGTCCGGCATTGGTGCTCGGCTGCAAAAGATACCTCGAATGCAGTCCGGCGTTGGAGCTCGGACGCAAGAGGACGTTACCACCCGGGAACAACTTCAAACCCGAGGCATGGCATAAAAATAACAAGGCATTGATAAAGGCCATAAACTTAAAGGGGCTCCTCAGATACCCAACGCGTAAACTCGTCGAATGCATTTCGGCGATCCTCAAGATAGAAGATGAGAAGATTTGTTGAACCAGTTTTCAAGACCGGCAACCGAAGATGAAGAACAGTTCGGAAGAATCGAGGAGCGTCCCTAACTTGAAGACCGGTTCAGGGGGCTACTAACGGTGTCCTGGACTAGGGGGTACTCAACGCGTCGTCTCCCGATCAGTTGGATTGGGCCGAGGACCCCCATGACCGTATACTCATGGGCCAGTCCGGACAGCTGCCGCATACAAGGAAGAATCAACAAGACTTGGCGATCAAGACAAGGACTCCTCCCCCACCGGCGTATTCGGCTAGGACTCTTGTTATCCTAGGCCTCTGGTGCATTATATAAACCGAGGCCAGGCTAGTCGATAGACATATACAACAACAATCATACCATAGGCTAGCTTTTAGGGTTTAGCCTCTACGATCTCGTGGTAGATCTACTCTTGTACTACCCATATCATCAATATTAATCAAGTAGGACGTAGGGTTTTACCTCCATCGAGAGGGCCCGAACCTGGGTAAAACATCGTGTCCCTTGCCTCCTGTTACCATTGATCCTAAGACGCACTGCTTGGGACCCCCTACCCGAGATCCGCCGGTTTTGACACCGACAACCACCCTCTCCCCCCTCTGCCTTATGCGGTGTGGCGGTAGTTGGGTCGGCCAAAGGCCATGCAGGCCCTTGCCCAGGCGCCTACGGGTCCTCTGGATGCCTCCTGTTGGATGTGGATTTCATTTTTTTCTCTCTGTTTTTATTAGTCTTATACTAATTATTGTATATGGTGTAGTTTTAGACTATATTTAGTATTGTTTTAGTACTAGTGTTTACATTTAGTCCACTTCTAGATTTACTCTAGTTTAGGATTTGTGCAATTATTGGTGTGTTTATATTATGTAATGGCTTGATAATATAAATAAAGTACTGAATTTCATTCGGAAAAAATGACATGTTCCATGTGTTTACCACATCTCATTTTTATTGAACATGTTTTTGCGATTGAGACCTTCTCTCGCATATCAAACTTGCAAATTTTTGAATATTTCTCCCTCATCTTATTTGGAATCACAAGGTAATGAGTTGTGATCTACTACACATTTGAAGACTATCCTCCCTTACTATGAGGTTTACACTTTCTCAATCCCGACAAGTGATTACCTTCAACGTGTGTTCCTTATATCTAAATTGTAGCATACACAAGGTAATGGCCATGCAGCCTATTACTGTGAGATCTAACTAGTCTACAAAGTGTTATGTTCACACAATTGAGGTTGAGAATTTTTCAAGTTTACACTTGAGTATCAAAATTTTGCATTCTTATTACACAACCATGATGGTTTTTAATTTACCGCCCGAAAATTAATTATCTCTGGTTTCGCATGTAGGCAAAGATGACTGCCAAAGAGCTTGAGGAGCTTGATGGCCACAACTACCCTACATGGGCTATGGACATCAAGATCAGTCTTGCGTCCCATGGGATAGTGCGTGCAATCCATCCCCCCGAGACTCCTCTCCCGGCTGGAGCCACACCGCTGACAGAACAACAGAACTATGCTACTTTATTCATCATAAGGCACCATATTCATCCAGATCTCAAGTCTGAGTATTTACAGGAGGAATCTCCTAGTACTCTGTTTCTGGCCCTCAAAACGAGGTATGAATAGCAAAAGGCAGTAGTCCTGCCAGAAGCACTCCATGATTGGACTCATCTCCGCCTTCAGGATTTCAAGTCCATTGGTGAGTACAATCATGATGTTCATAAGATATGTTCCAAACTATGCTTCTGTGAGAAGGAACCTACTGAGTGGGAGAAGATAGAGAAAACTTTGTCTACTATGCTCCCTTTAGATAGGAACCTCCAACAGCAATACCGTGCTAGTAACTACACTGTATATTCCAAGCTTATTCACATGTTACTTTAGGCTGAAAAGCATGATGAGCTACTCGCTAAGAATGGATCTTAGCACCCAGTTGGGGCACAACCTTTACCTGAAGTTCATCTGAATATTGTGAATAGACAAAAGTTTAATGGTACCTCTCGGGGTAAACAATCCAATTTCAAGCATTAGCGAAAGCGCAATGGGAACAGGAGATTCAGAAAACCAGGCAAGGGAAAAGGCACTTCAAAGCCCAGGTTTGATAAATCTAAGCTTTGCAGCAAGTGTGGATGCTACACGCATTCTACTAAAAAGTGCACAATGCCCAAGCATCTGGTTATGCTGTACCAGCAATCTCAGGGACGCAAAGCACCTCAAGGGAAAAGGTTTGAAGCCAACTTCAACCTTCATCCGCATAGCGCAAAAGGAACTGGTGGTATGATGTTCCTCCTGAACCGAGCAACGCCATGATTTCTTATCCGCCTGAGGATCCTGCTGAAACGGAGAACATGTTGATTGAGTACACCACAAACAACGTGTTTGGCGACTTCGACTAGTCCCTCAATCTCCTAGTGATCTACTCATTTATGTCCATTTGTGATGATTGTAATAAGAACATAAGTTTGTTGTTGTCTTTATATTGTATATTGTATCAGCACATTTGATATAATAAAGATAGTATTCTATGTATTACCATGATGTTTTCTTATTGAAAATTCTTTGTTTTATCTATGGGGACAATCCGATGGAATAGGAATTATGCCTGGTGGACAGTGGTACCACAAACTCCATACTGCGGGAGATGAAATATTTCCAAACTCTGAAAAATATGAATGGAGATATTCTAACTATCGCTGGATGCGATACAGTGATTGTTGGTACTGGACGTGCCATATTCACCCTCCCAAGCGGTACACAAGTGATGATTGAGGATGCTTTATTGTATCTCGACTCATCACGTACTCTAATCAGTTATCGAGATATCTGTAAAAATTGGTTTTCACATTGAAACCCATGAAGACAACAAAGAGGAGTATCTACTCTTTACTAAAGATCACGGATATGGCAAAAAGGTACATGAGAAAATTCCTTCTCTATCGTCTGGTTTGTACTATATGTACATCAAACCCGTGGAACATGTTGCATACAAAGTAATTTTTCAAAATGTTAAAGCATTCCAAACCTAGCATGATCGCCTAGGCCATCCCGGAATCGGGATGATGAGAAAAATTGCTAGCAATTCCATTGGTCATAATTTTCTTGAGTCAAAATTTCCTCAATCTTCTGATTTTGTGTGCACATCTTGTGCCACGGGAAAGCTAATTTTGAGGCCCTCGCACCTCAAAATACAAGTTGAACCACTTCAGTTCCTTGAACGTATTCAAGGAGACATTTGTGGTCCCATTCAACCATTATCTGGACCTTTCCGGTATTTCATGGTTCTGATTGACGCATCTACACGATGGACACATGTGTGTCTTCTATCCACACGAAACCATGCATTTGCCAAGATAATGAGGCAAGTCATTAAGTTGCAAGCCGATTATCCTGAAATTCAAATTAAGTCAATTCGAATGGACAATGTTGTAGAATTCTCCTCACGTGCTTTCAATGATTATTGCATGGGTTTGGGGATTGAAGTTCAGCACTCTGTTCCATATGTCCATACACAAAATGGTTTGGCTGAAGCATTGATTAAGAGGATCAAACTCATTGCAAGACCTTTGTTGACGAATTGCATCTTGCCAACCTCTTGTTGGGGTCATGTTTTTTTACACGCTGCTGACTTGATACAATTGTGGCCAACTGCATATCACAGTTCTTCCCCTATGGAATTGGTACGTGGAAATCCTCCTAGCATTTCCCATCTGCGTAAGTTCGGATGTGCTACATACATCCCGATCTCACCACCACATCGAACATCTATGTGCCCACATAGGAAGTTGGGGATCTATGTGGGGTACAAATCACCGTCGATTATCAAGTACCTGGAACCCCTGACCGGGGATCTATTCACAGCCCGTCATGCTGATTGCATATTTAATGAGGAACATTTTTCGGCATTAGGGGGACATTTCAAGTACCAGAAAGAATGCCCGAAAATTGATTGGAATGCTCATGCCATTTCATTCTCTGATCCACGTATCCATGAAATCGAACTTCAAGTTCGGAAGATCATTAATTTGCAACATCTTGCAAATGATCTGCCAGATTCATTTACTTCTCTGAAAGGTGTTACAAAATCCTTAAATTCGGCCAGAAACGCGCCAGAAAGAGTGGAGGTACCAATAAAAGCCACTCAACTCCCTATTCCTAAAAAGAGAGGAAGTAGTGTGACCTCTGACCTGGAGCATGCTTCTAGAAAGCAGCAAAGGAAATCGAGGAGAAAAACCTTGGAATTAGTAAATGCAAGTCAACTCAACATTGACAAACACCTGATGGGTAATATACACCCAGTTGAAGGGCAACCTCCACAACCCAGTTCCAGTGTGCACAAACTGACTGGTACATCGAAACACTCAGACTCGATCGTATTGGGAAATCACAAAGAGTCACTAGGGGTGCAAGAAATTTCCATCAACTATGTTGATTCTGGAGAATCATTTAACGTAAGACTACGACTGTGGACATATATTGCTGAAAAGATTGCAGATACCCTTTTCACTGATCATGATCCAAGGTCTATAATTGAGTGCCAAAAGCGCTCCGACTGGTCTAAATGGAAGGATGCAATCCAAGCAGAAATTGCCTCGCTTAACAAAAGAAAGGTATTCACTAAAGCAATACCGACACCTCCCAGTGTTTTCCCTGTGGGATTCAAATGGGTTTTTCTCCGGAAACGGAATGAGAACAATGAGGTGGTGAGATATAAAGCAAGGCTCGTAGCACAAGGTTTCACGCAGAAACCCGACATTGATTTCACTGAAACATATTCTCCAGTAATGAGTGCAACCACTTTTTGATACCTCATATCCTTGGCAGTGCAAAATCGTCTATCTATGCAGTTGATGGATGTCGTGACCGCATATCTTTACGGGTCACTAGATTCGGACATATATATGAAGGTTCCTGACAGAATCTCTGTCCCGAATAAAAGTGCAAAACGCAACATGTATTGTGTAAAGCTAAATAAGTCATTATATGGCTTAAGACAGTCGGGGCGGATGTGGTACAACAGACTGAGTGAGTTCCTTCTTCGGAAAGGTTACTCCAATAGTGTTGATTGTCCATGTGTCTTCATCAAGAAGTCCTCTACAGGATTTTGCATCATTTCTGTGTATGTTGATGATCTCAATATCATCGGCAGCACATCAGACATGGATGAAGCACGCAATCACCTAAAGATGGAATTTGAGATGAAGGATTTGGGTAAAACCAAATTTTGCTTAGGTATTCAACTTCAGCACCTTCCCTCGGGAATCATGGTACACCAATCTGCCTATATCCAGAAAATATTGGAGAAATTCATATGGAAAAATCCTATCCAACTAAAACTCCCATGGTGGTTCGATCTCTAGATGTAGAGAAAGATCCATTCAGACCAAGGGATGATGGAGAAGAGGTGTTGGGACCTGAAGTTCCGTACATCAATGTTGTTGGAGCACTTATGTATCTTGCAATTTGCACAAGACCTGATATTGCATTTGCAGTGAATCTACTTGCTAGATATAGCGCAGCTCCAACCAAACGTCATTGGTCTGGAGTGAAGAATATCTTTCGATATCTCCAAGGCACAAAGGATCTTGACCTATTTTTCCAGTTCCAGAAAATTCAGGACTCTGATATGATTGGATATGCAGATGCCGGCTATTTGTCTGATCCCCATAATGCCAGATCTTAGACCGGCTTCGTGTTCCTACATGGTGGCACTGCTATATCATGGAAGTCTTCAAAACAGAATCTGGTGGCAAGATCTACCAATCATTCTAAAATAATTTCATTATTCGAAGCAACATGCGAATGTGTTGCCTTCGCAGAATGATAAACCACATATAACAGTCATGTGGAATTGGTTCGATAGAATCACCCACCATTATCTATGAAGATAATGCGGAGCATATTTCTCCTAAGTGGTTTTTCCCCATGATCTTCAGCAACGCGGGGAAATAAATGTCTTGCAAGTTAAATCATGCGAAAATCTTGCTGATTTATTTACCAAGTCTCTACCAAATTCTACATTTCAGAAATATGTACATGGAATTGATATGCGACGACTTCGGGACTTGCAAGCATCGGGGGAGTCTCTTCTTGAGATATCCTTTTCAAACATCACATTACGCTATCTCTCTTTATGAGTATATGTTTCAGGATTTCATCAAAGAATTTATGAAAAACTTTTGGAGGAGAATCTTTTGAGATGATAGAGCTTCCCGGACAATCGCGAAGATGATTCTACATGGTCAAGCATAGATTAGGGGGAGTGTTAAGATTAAACTATAATATGTAATTAAGGGAAATCTCCCCTTGCCCATCGAACGAGCGGTTGCACCCGCACGGACGCATATGTCCGTTGCAACCGTCGCCTCTCTCCCGTCCGCCTGGAACCGATGCATCTCTTCGGGATCGTCGCGTCTCTCCAGGGGATATATATATATACTTTCTGTAACCATCGACAAAGGAATCAGTCTTTGATTTGAAACAAAATCAAGGGGCAGATTCGGGTTTAGTTTCAAAATAGTTAGGTTTGTTTGTGAACACTGAACAGTGTAATCGCATGGTCGAATGAAAACCCCTGGGAATCCTAGGAGGTTCCAAAAGGTTTAGGGAACCTTCTGAAGAACCACTTCACATGGCTGATGAGACAGAGCGTGTCTTCCACTGTCTTTATGCAGTTTATTCCTTTCTAAAAACATCAAAATGATGGTATGACTCGATCAAGTTTTCTTTTACACTTGACTCAACCAAAGTTTTATTCCAATTGAAGTAGTACTAGTTATAAACCTTATCAGGCTTGTCCAAAGATAAGGATATGAATCAAAACACAAGAAACTTTTGGATTCTTACACAAGGTGAGATGAAATTCTTCTAACCAATGCGTGACTATCACCAAAAGTTAGTCGGATTTATAAGATGAGGCGGCAATATGCCAAGAGAAGCCAAATGTACAATTTGGAACAATAAATGAAAAGGAAGAACTGAACTTTCTAAACTGTTTATTATGACCACACACACCCTGCGCGCGCACACACACACACCAAAAAAAACTGAGCTGCAGTTTATGCATAACCATCAACCGACATGGAACAATTGCCAACGCTCCTGCAATTGCCTGTCCTCATGCCAGCCAGACTTGACTCCCCAATTCAGGGTCGGTAACCAAGCCCTCTGGCCGAGGGCTGTGCTAGTCTCGAGGCAAGTAACTAAGTTCTTCTCGCCATTGGCGGAAGCACGATAGGATGAACGACTCAAATGGCAGCTGACGCGCCTCATCGATCCATTCACTGCATCCAGGCACCATAAATAGCACAATGTTTTGTTGTATCCAAGTTCAACAGGAACAAAGAATCTCACACTACACAGTGACTCCTCATATCACATTTTCATTATGAAAAGTACCGATATCATAAGTTTTAAAGTGAAAAGGTCGTATGAAGTCAGCATGTTGACGACATATTGGTCAGCCCACATGTATATTACAGTTGTCCGCGTCGCTGAACCCAGAAAAACACATCTCTTATAGTGTGATATAAAACATCACAAACCATCTGTATGTATGGCAAGTTGGAACATGTGGGCATGCAATGCTTTACCTGTAAACCTCTTTGACCTAAAACGTGTTATAAAAGTTTACAGAGGGGGTACATTTTTGGCAGATAAAAAACAAGGTTGATACGGCAGCCCAGGATATAGAACAATGCAGTATGTCAAACACTTGGGGAAATTATTTTGGGAGCGTGACTGTTTCATTGTACCGTGCCGTTTGTAATACCCTAAAACTCTCCTTAATTAATGGATGAGGCAAATCTTTTGCTTCAGTTTTGAAAAAAGAAAAGAAAAGAGCAATGCAGTATCTAATACTAGCATGTCTTGTGAATAGGGCAGGCGCCACATGTGCTTGCAACGTTGATCGCAACACAAGTGCCGGTGTTTCCAGGAAAACTATAGGTCATGCATTCATAGTGACAAAACCTAGCAAAAACAGACTCCCCGTTAATCAATCCATTCACAGTTCAGGACTGGATTGCAACTGCATTATATTCGAATTAAGCACAGACCAGAGCAGCCAGAAGGAACTTCTTCCTACCCAGAGTCTCACGATCTATAGTTTCATGGCACCAGACTAGTAACACTAGTAACAAATAAGCCGTGCAATACCAAGACCCTTGTTCT
>NC_041389.1:342144232-342149986 GCF_002162155.2 Triticum dicoccoides
GTACCTCTAATCCTCTATTGGTGAACAAAGCAACTCTTATAACAGATGAAAAAAGAGGTACTTTATGAGGTAAAAATAAAAACAGATAAGCCCTGTGGTTTTATATGCCCCAGGCTACAATATAGATTAAGGCAATTAATGTACTGGATCATGAAAATAAGGGTGACAAGAAAAGTGTGTTCATCCATGAATTTATGATCGCCCAGATGCAGGATGCAGGACAAGAATCAATGAATCATGAAAGTTCCATGCTGTTTTTTTACAGCTAGGCAGCTAGCTATGCATCATCTCTCTAAAGCGATCACAATTCACAGGTCCTATGGTTCGCGAAACTTTTGCCATAAACATAGAAAATTTGCAACTATTGTTTCCGGGTGGTTCAAGTAGCAGGCCCTTCACAAACTAACATCAGGTCATCTATGCGCATGGAAGAAATAAAATAAATATGAAGAGGCCACACAAAATGTCCTATCTGAAACTACAGAATGTTGAAAAGTAACAGAAACGATACCACTACATGGCATCCATAATGAGAATAACAAGACCAAAATAATCTGCAGACTAGAAATGCCTACCAGATAAGATTAAGATTCTGAAATTCCACTTGCCCAGTACAATGGCCTCAACCCACAACAACTGCAGCACATTAATGGTTCCCACAATGCTTCAACAGCTTTCAGGAGGTACTGGCATAGTGACAGATGATAAGCAGGTAAGACCGGAGGCGATACAATGCATGGCAACTTGTGCAAAATTTGCAGATAGCACATTGCTTAAACTCAACTATTACTCCCTGAATAATTATATCCACGTAACCATCCAAATGATGGTCCCGGAAGGTGAAAATGATCCAAGGCCTATATCAATCTGATTACAACTAGCTAAGTGAGTTTTCGCACCAAATGTAACTGGAGAAGAACTAGAAAAGAAACAAAACGCAGTTAGTCTAATTACAGTGAGAAAAAAGAACTCCCTGGCCAACAATGGTCAGTACAAACAGTAGTTAGCCTGAAAAGTTGGACAACCTTCTCCTCTTTCTGTTCCTCTTCGGAGTCAAATCTCTTTGCACACTGCCGTTGGAATGAGGAAGAAAACACATGGGGCTTGTGCGCCTAATAGCTGTTCTTCTCCCTCTCTTGTTTGCCCATTGAATTGGCAATTTGCCTGCAACTTGGGCGATACCATCAGACGCAGCAAGCTCAGCCACTTTTTGGATCCTCTCCTGCATTTGCATAACCCATGCTACCGACAGATCGAGTGAGAATGAATCATCCAGTGGTTTTTGCCACAGATCAAGTAGGACGCGCTGAAACGATTGAAATGATAGCGAGGGCTGGAAATCCTTGCGTGGTGCATACATCATGTTAACCTTTATGATGTGCTTACATAGGTTACCCTGCATTGACCACGAACAACTGCACAGAGAGAATTCAGACCCAGCATTCCATACAGTCTGCATTTGACTAGCATCCTTCTGGCTTGCCACCTTGGCTGAAAGAGGTTCTTTGTCATCAAATAGAACAGCCTCATCAGGTATGTGCAGAGCCCTTTGCCATGAAGTGGATGCAATGTACTCTGCTTTCACCTCGGGAAATGAACCGCTCTCATCTGCATATAGGTTGAGCCAGTAGCCAGAATGCAGCTCTGTTGTCAGCTTGTGCACCAACCAATCCACACGTTGAAGAGCATCAAGCTGTGAATCATCATATGCTTTAAGCTTGAGCTTTAGATGGTAACCCTCAATAGCACCACAGGATTCCTGACTTGCCAGGGGTAAATTTCTGATGGTATCAATCCACATCTCTAGATGGGGCAATGGCACACAAGAAACATTATTAGCATCTAGACGAGGATTTGCAATTCAATGTACATTTTGAATATACTACCTAAGATTCTTACCCAATTTGGGAACCCAAAATGACTTGAAATACTGGATGAAGGTGGTTTGGTCAACAAAGTCCTGAAACAATTGTTCCAGGATATCCATGGGATTTTTCTCACTCCAGATACTGTACATCATTTTTCCTAGTTGTGTAAATATTTCCCGTTGCACCTCAGTATTGCTGCATTTCTTGATTATATTTTTAAGCCATGTTCTCCTTATGTGCCATAAAGAAAATAAAATCGGGCAGGAAAATACATTCCTGAAAAACAATGACACATTTCGTCAACGGCAATGAACTACATCGCAGAATCTACACGGGAAAATTTTACAGTTAGATCATATGTAAATCTATGCCATACGCCTATACCTGATTGGGTCCAGCTCTGAGGTTGGATCATCAATTATAAATCCACCAATCCTCCAGTTGGAATCAACAGAATGTATTCTACTAGTAAGTGCTTTCATCCATCTCGAAGTGTCATGCTTGGTAACAGATCGGGTTATAATCCATGCAACAGGCAGAGCCTGTTGTCTTGAATCAAATACAAGAATTGTGTGCAAGGGGTACTGCAGCAAAGAGTAGAATGTCAAAAAATGATGAAACCTGCCCCTGTAGACATAACTAGACATCACATACTATAAGATGTTGCATATAAGTATAACTACACAACTATCAGCTTTTGTTGTAGTCGGATACCTTCAGCTTGCTTACACCAAATGAGGAATGAGAGGCCAAAATGTTCTGGTGACCAAAGCGGATCATCTGCTGCAGTTGCCATTCTGTCTGGATCCCTAGTACAAAGGCATCTGTCTCGGTTGAGTCCTGGTGGAAAAACACAGACTTCTTGTTCCTATCGACCCACATCCTGATGCTAGCTTGGTCATCTAGATCCAGCTCATGCGTAGACCTCTTGATGATCATCCCAAGCTTGTGGACATACTGCGAGGCAAGGTTATCGACCTTTGCATCTGAGCCACAGTAGCGTTGTATCCCTTCTATATGTGTCTGCAGAATGTTCTCCTCGGGGACGCCGAGATAGATCAACGACATGGTCTGCTGCTGAATCTCGCTCCCAACATACGGCACTTTCCTGGCACCAGGACCAATAGCGTCCCGGTCCAGGGGTCCATGGCATACAAAACCAGACTTGTTGACATGGCGCCTCTCATGGTAGATAATGAGAGCCAGCGAAGGGCGAGCGTATAACCGCTTGATTGCGAAATGGCAGGTGCAACCTCGCATCGACTGCGGGCGAGCTGCACGATTTCTTGTGTTAAGCCTGTACCTTCTGCTAGGCAAGATCGTCCCTCCCTCCCCATAATTTTCAGGGCCAAACGAACACCAATACCTGAATCAATTTGGAACAGGACACACTAATCATTAAGATCTTTGTAACAGCCTTGCTGTGAAAAAAGAAGAACTTGCAATGACCGAATAATTGGCATGGTGAGCAGAGGCCTTTCCGAAAAATATTGCGAGCAAAGCAGGGGCAAGCAGGGGAGGTGGCAGCAGGAAGACACGTACATTCTGTAGAGGAGATAGTCGTCGCTCCTGACCTCCTTGAGGGTGCCCCTTTCGCGCTTGCGGCCGCGCTCGATGTGGAACCTGGTGGGGTACTCGGGGTTGTTGCACTCGCCGCTGATGAAGGCCTCCATCCGGTCGTAGGGGATGAGCGCAACGTCGTCGCAGTGGTGCTCGGAGCTCGCGTACTTGACCCACCTGAGGTCGGCGGCCGAGAACTCCTCCCCGGGAGGGTCCTGTACGGGGAGGTCGCTCACCGACTGCAGCACCTCTGTCATCTCCATCACCTCCCCCATTTTTCGCTTCTCGCCGTCGCCCGCCGCCAGTCGCCGGAGCTGGGATTCGGCGCCGCAAAAACCCTAGAGAGAGAAAACGAAGAGGGGAGAAGGAATGGGGACGAAGTAGCGAGGAGCGGAACGAAAATCCTATTCTCCGCCAGTTGCGAATCCAGCAAGACCTAATTGGGCCAGCCTATGTGATACCGGTGTTTTCGTTGGTTTTTTTTCTTTTTCTTTCATTGATCATCAGTTTTTGTCTCAAAACAAATCAACCATCAAATAGACATTTTTTGATCTTTTACATACACAAAACATTTATTTTACAGAAGAATATATTTTATTCCTTTTTACCCCTCAAACAATATTTTTTTGGAATAATAACTAGTAAATGAACCATGATTGTCGGAGTTAAGTAAACATTCTCTTGAACACATGATTTCAGTAAATACTGAAGTATTTGTTGGACATTGGTATAAAAACTTTACGTGCGGCTGGAAACAGTTTCAGGTCTACATGAACAAACTTTATGATTTATGTGACCATTTTGATTCTATATATGAGCATTTTGCATGCCAAGTGAAACAAATCTTGCAAATAATATATAATATGAACAAAATATAGAGACAGATGGAATTTTTTTATTTTTGATGCCTCACAGAAATAGGAAGATCATAAAAGGTGAGATGATATGTATCTGAAATCCTATAGTAAAAGATATGTCATTTTGTTCATATGATTTTTTTCCCATTGGGTCTAGGCTAGTGTTTTTGTTCCTTCAAAATAGAAAGGATTGGTTCCTATGAATAGGAAGGGCTCCAAAAGAAAAATAAATCTATAAACTTCTTATCTTTTAAATAATAGGCGATGCTACACGTCTGTCGGTGGATAGAACAAAAAAATCGGTCGCCTCCGGGGCCATCCGATTGACGCAAAAATAGCAGATCTCCCCAAATGTGTATGTCGTGGACTGCAACAACCTCGTGGTTGCGATGTTTGCTCTGTAGCAACAACTTCATTGCAAATCCACCCAAAGCCTTTTTTTTAGCTTGAAGCATTATTTTTTTGCAACAAATGTCATGTTGCAGAATAATATTTGCAATAGTGGTTGTGTTGCAGTTTTTTCTGTCTTACGCCTTTTTGCAACATAGATGGTGTTGCAGAAGGATTTTTGCAACAAGGATAATGTTGCAGAAAAAATTTCACTGAAAAAATGATCAAATTATATACATGTGTTGGCTACGTGTTCAGCTTCGTATGTTTGCAGCATGGCCAGTGTTACAAATTTGTGTTTGCAACACGCCCAATATTGCAAACTTGTTGATCCATCTTGTGGCCATGAAGATGACTCACAGGCGCAAGTCATCAGTCGGTCCAAAGGTAGTGTTACCGTTTAAATATTACCCCCGTCCAAATATTATCACAGATTTATATATCTAGACAAATCTAAGACAACTAATTTGACGTACAAAGTATCCATGAAATTCCTGTAAATCGGCAGGAGGCCTTGCCAGCCTGGTAGGAGACATCACGATATTTAAGGAAAAGGTTGAAAATTTGTCAGTCTCTGGATTATTGTGAATTTGTGATTACACAGACATCATGACATGTCGATCCGTTTAAAATTCTAAACTGCGCATATATTATTTTGAAGCATCTCTAATAGATGATGTAGATGTAAAAATAACTATTTTTTGCATCTTCGAGGCCAAAAACCCATCTCCAACCGACAATGTAGATGCAAATTTGCATCTCCACCTCCAGGAGATGTAAAACTCGCGGCCGCGCGCCAACAACCGATTGCTCTTCAGTTTCATTCCGCCCGCCCGCCTTCTTCCTCCCTTCGCCCGCCGCAACACCGTCGCCGCCCGCCAAGGTTGTCAGAATCGTGATTTTGAATCGGATCGGAGCTCCAATGGTAGGATCGCAAATCGTAGAATCTTCACTATCAGGATCGTAGAAACGTAGATTCTATGAAGTAAAATCGTAGAATCATAGGGGTTAGTTTGGATCGTAAAGTCATAGAATCGTATAACAGAATCGCGATTCTGACAACCTTGCTGCCCGCCCGC
>NC_041389.1:342150283-342155839 GCF_002162155.2 Triticum dicoccoides
CGTCATGCCACCGAAGAAGCTCCTGAAGAGCAAGACGGGGTTCTCAGGCGGGCGGGCGAAGCCATCCAGCAACTTTGATGTCGAGTTCTCCGACGTCGGCCGCCGCTTCTGGCTCGACACCAACTCCACCACCTGATAAGGCCGCACGTGCCTACGATGTGGCAGTGTGGCGTGCCAGGAGGCCGAAGGCGGACCTCAACTCCCCGGAGATTGAGACCTAGGCGGGTGCGGAATTCCTCAGGCCAGAGGGTATTCGGATGAAGGAGATAACAAAGAAGGCGAAGAAGAGGCTGGCCATTGTCGTTGGTCCCGGCGATAACGACGAGACGGCGATGGCGAGGTTCGCACGGGAGCATCCGGAGTACGTTCAGGACGAATAGGAGTACTTCTGGAAGCACGAGGCCGAGCAGAAGAAGAACAAGGAGGTGAGGAAGGAGGACGAGGCCGGCCTCAACGGTGTCGTGTCCTCAGAGAGGGACACGAGGAATTCTGGGGGCCCTTCGATGAGGACAACAAGGAGTACCGGATGTCCACGGACGGCGAGTAGTTTTAATTAGCTGTAGTAGTCGTTTGATTTATGTTTTCAATTAGAATTATGTTTGAATTAATGTTTGAAAATGAAGTAGTAGTTGAAGTTTCTAGTTTTACATCTCTAATTTGCATCATCCATTGGAATTGCACTTTTGCATCACCGATATACATCATCCCTTGGAGTTATCTCTTTTTTAGGATGTAAAATGCACTTTTTGACGATGTAATTTTACCTCTTCTAATTTTACATCTTCAAATTTGCATCACTGAATATGCTCTTAGAATTCAAACATTTAAGTGCACGCAGCTGCATGAACATTGTCTGCGCTTGCTGGATGATTCTCAAATCTCAATGACTGACCGTACCCAATGCATGTAGCATGTTCAACCCCTCCTAGCCCTAGGTGGGTTGCAACGTGGGCGTGCGTGTCGTCAGAGGCAAAAGGAGGCCACCCTCTCGAGGCGCTTCAGCTCGATGTCGTCGTCGGTGAGGATTAAGAACCCATCGTTCTGGAAGATGCTGCCCAGGAACTCAAGGTTGCAGGCGCGACGCGCTTCGGCATCGTCGCGATGCGCGTCGAGGGAACGCCTATCGCGCAGCACCGCGACTCATCTGGCCGCGGGGGCATCTCGATCGGGATGGGCGTGCAGGACGGGCAGGATGCGATGCGCCAGGTACCGCCCCGCGCATGCCTCGTCGCCGCGCTTGAGCGCGCGCGCACGAAGCGCTGGAACCTGAGGATGAACAGGGTGGCATAGGCCTCTGGCGTGCTGGCCCTGCCGCCGTCCAGGAACGCCGACGTGTACTCGTCCGCCGATCGCCACCGCCCTCCCCGGATCATGAGGTGCACGCGGGTCCAGTCGAACCGAAGCCGCGCCTCCTGCTCCAGCACGTATGCCGCGCGGCTGAGTTTCCTCAACTCGAGTGTTGAGTATATTGATTATTAGAAAAGACGAGATAGACTAGAATTTGTTCCGGCTTGTCTTGTATTTCAAATTTCATCACGACCCGAGAGCAAAATCCGCCAGCGAGCGAGATTTCTATTTAAAACCAGTATTTAGTTGCTAAAAAATGTTTCTAGATTACACTAACATCATATAGAACACTACTAACCAAAATAATTTGCGGGAGAAGCCACGGTTGCAAAGATAGCCCGAAGGTCGGGTTCGTACAGAGGGAAGTTCAGGCGCGCGTACAAACAAAAATACATCACAGAAGTACAACATGAAAACAGCATGAAGTTCAACTACTACGCTGAATGAATTTCAGATAAAAACTTTTAAAATCGTTGCGAGTATGAAAAAATGATCAACACGGGAAAGTCGCGTGTTTACAGCAGCTTTCTATCGGTATATCACTTGCTCAATTCCAGTGAGTGGATGGAGAGCTTGGAGCAGTGGATAGAGATATACAAGCAAAAAAAAGCACGTGAAAAACAGAGTGAAGTTCAAGTACACGTGCCGAGAAGTTCAGGTTCTTCACGCGATGCATTTTTGAAGAATCAGTTTCGCGATAAAGGCAGAACGAATGATCTCGCCATTTTCGCAATTACTTGGAAACGACTTGGAATCAGAGAAAACCATCAACATGAAAATGTTTCGCATTTTCTATAGCTTTTCAGCGCTATATTATTTGCCCCATTCCGATAAAGTATTTATAAATTATCCTAAAAATACATTTTTATTCATTTTCCAATTTTACTTAAAACTGTAACGAATTAGGAGAAACAATATATACAAAAAAGTTTCGCATTTGCTCAAGCTTTCCAACGCCGTATCATTTGTTGCATTCGGACGTATGGATAAAAATTATCTTGAAAATACAAACTCGGTGGAACTTGTACCATTTTCTGAATTACTTTTAAACCGTTCCAAATTAGAAAAAACTTTTAACATGAAAAAGTAGCGCATTTTCACAAGCTTTCCAATGCCATATCATTTTCCTCAAATGGATTAGCCGTTTAGAAATTACATTGAAAATACGAACTCGTATATTAGGTTTGTGAAATTTTATGATTTTCAAAATTACTCTTTATTCGCAGGATATTAGAGAAAACTTTCAACATGTCGAAGGAGCGGTTTTGTAGCAGCTTTCCAACGCTATATTATTTGCCTCATTCCGATAAATGGTTTAGAAATGCGATCGAAAATACGATTCACGTTTTTTGTATGAAGAAAAAACGGTTTTCAAAACTGCTCTTAAACCGCTTACATTTTGCCAAAAATTTAACTTGGATCATGTTATTGGTGTCCATAGCTTTCCAACGGTATATCGCAAGCCCCATTTGAACACTTTTTAGCTGAAGTTCAACCTAGTACTCGCGGAAGGTCAGGCGCGTTACTCGGGGAGTTCATGTTGTGATCAGAATATTATTCTGATCCCGTGATCAGTATAGTGTTTATATATATATATATATATATATATATATATATATATATATATATATATATATATATAATAACTATTCTGCACACCACTTCGGCACTGCACGTTGAACAGAAGCGCACTGCATCATTTTGACGACGAGCACTGCAATAGAGACTAGTGAACTTCGCGTCAAAAAAAATTGCATGCAGTGTTTTTCTGGTACTGTTTTCGCTCTAATTTTTTAACCGTTTATCGGAACGAGGCATATAATATAACGTTGGAAAGCTATGGATTAGGCGCAACTTCATCATGTTGAACACTTTTCGAGATTCCTTGCGGTTTAAGAGCAGTTTCAAAAACGGCACGGCAGACGACGAGTGACAGCGAGTGTTTTTTCGCAATTTCTTCTAAACCGCTCGTCGGAATGAATCAAATGATACGCCGTTGGATAGATATCGTCAAGGCGCATCTTTTTCATATATAAAGTTTCTCTAATTCCTTACGGTTTAAGAGCAGTTTCAAATTTACTAAATTGCGGAATTCTGTTTTTCAAAAAATTTCAAATTTTCGGTACTGTTTTTGCTCCAGTTTTTGAATAGTTTGTCGAAGCAAGGCGTGTGATACGCCGTTGGAAAGCTACGAACGAGGTGCAACTTTCATATGTTGAAATATTTTTGAGATTCCTTACGATTTTAAGTTAGTTTTGAAAATCGTGTGGCGGACGACGAGTGGCAACGGCCGTTTTTCACAAATTATTTGCAAACGCTGGTCAGAATGATTCAAACGATACGCCGTTGGAAAGATATTGACGATACGCAACTCTTTCATGTAGAACACTCTCTCTAATTCTTTACGTATTAAGAGGAATTTTGAATTTACCGAAATGCGGACACTCTGTTTTTCGCGACACCCAAATTGACGTGGGCACTTCATCCGACTGAAAACCGCACTGCATTGGACAAAAAACCACACTGCATCAAACGGGTAAGAGAACTGCATGGTTTTTTTAATTCAAATGTAATTTTTTCAAGAATGAGAAAGTAGAGTGCACTTCATATCGGGTGTAAATGAACCACAATACTATCAAGAAGTGAACCACATTATTTTTTCCCACTTTCGTAACAATTTTTTTGCACTTACGGGATGAACAACATCATATGGCCGACCGCACTGCTTCTGAATGAAAACCGCACTGCATCGGATGGGCAAGCGAGCTGCATAATTTGTTTTGTCGGACGTTTTTTTTTCTCACACGAGTTTTTGTTGTCTTTTTTTCAAAATATTGTATGAACAAGAGCAGACCGCTGAGATGGGTGCAAGTGAACCGCGACATATATCGTAGTGAACCACATTACTTTTTTTTGTTGTATCGCTAATTTTTTTCGCAGTTCCACATGTGCGCAAGTGAACAACACCACTCTAAAAAGTGAACCACATCGGAGAACAAGTGTTGATGTAGTCAAATGAATTTTGAAACACACGAAACTAATTGCACTTCATATCATTTTTAGAAAAATGCCAAGGAGTACTGTAGTAACTTATGAGCTGCTTGAAGACGAAGAGTGAACCTCTGGATAGCACTTTTTTTTGAAAACTCATGAAACTGCACAAGACGAGTGTAATTCACAACAAAGGGAAGTGAACCACAATACTCGTCGGAGTGGGCTGCATGAACCCATTTTTCATGAAAATTAACCTCAACAGGATGCAATCTCCAACATACAAATCAAATCGCACTAGATCAAACTGCACTATGACAGGCTGGGGTTCGAATTGCAAGATGTTGTACTAAGTCGCATGAGACCAAGCCGTTGTTGCCGTCGTTGCTGTGTGCGCCAACGAACTTCATAGACACGCGCACTGAGACACATCTCATGCTCCGGTAGCCGCCCTTGTGTGCTCGTCGGCTTTTAATTGGAGAAAAGTGAACTGATGCTACACAGAATAACAACAAGAAAATATTCAAATGAAAAATTGGGCAAGGCACTGCACGCCAGGGCGGAGGGCGAGCTGCGTGCCGGGGCGAGCTGCACGCCGGGGCGAGCTGCACTGCACACCACAGTCGCCCACACTGCATGTTGTACAGTCCGAAGAAAGGAAGAGCGCAGTCCGGTGGAGAAGCCAGGGGTGCGGCACCGGCAGAGGCCGCCCAGATCCACCTGCGGTGTGGAGCGGAGGTGGTGGCAGCGAGGGTCAGGGTCCGGGGTGTCTGGTTCGCGCCGGAGGAGGGAGGCGTCCAGGCCTCGCTGGAGAGGGGAGGCAGCTGCTCTCCTCCCTCGGGCCTAGCTGGACCAGGCGTCGCCATGGGGAGATGAATCCGGTGGTGTGGGGAAGGGAGGTACGCACGGGGCGGCGCAAGAACACCGGAGAACTGCAACTTACACATGGTGCTCCTCACGGCAACCTCCTGGTTGCTGCTCGGGTCGAGGACGAGGGGAGGATCCACTACTTTCTCGGCAGCGCAAGAGCCCGCGTCGTTGGATCTGATGCTTTTGGGGGAAGGCCGCCGGTTGAGGAGGGGGAGACGAGGGGAGGTGGTGCCGGATCTCACCGGATCCAGTGATTGCTGGGCGGTGATTGGCCGCCAGAGGTAGGTGGCTGGGGTAGGGGGGTGGGGCACGGCCCTGTGCCGCGGCGGCAGCGGGCGGGAGATGAAG
>NC_041389.1:342156152-342204120 GCF_002162155.2 Triticum dicoccoides
GGTGGGGTGTGGGGGGAGATGGGCCGGTGGGGTGGGTTTGTTTTTTGTGCGTGCGGTTCGTGTCGGGTCGGTACAGTGGGTTAGGTGGGGGTGTGCAGAATAAGATTAGGTGTGCAGAATAAGGTCTTAAGGGGTGTTATCATACACACACACACACACACACACACACACACACACACACACACACACACACACACACACATGCCCACGAGCCTCAAGCAATACAACGAACTATTCCGTCAATCCCTCTCTCCCGTCTAACATGGTATCAGCCTAACCGATCCAAACCCTAGCCGCCGCCCATAGCTTCCGCTCCACGTGTCGCCCCCGGGGCGGTCAGCCCCCATGACCACCGCCAGGGACCACACTGCCCGAACCTAGGGTTCGTCCGTCGGTCGTGTTAACCAGTTGCCCTAGAGAGTCTTTTCCCGATCCCTTAATCCGGGTTTTTTCTCCCGCCGGTCGCATTGATCAGTGTTCTTTTTTGGTTCTCCGATCTAAGACTAGTTTGCGTCGCCCGCTGCCATTCGTCATCTACAACATGCTTTACTTCCTCGACGTCTTCATCAACTCCGACGGGATTGGTTGCCACATGGCGCCTCAAGCCTTCCGCGCGTGCTTCTGGTGCGCTGGTCCGGCGGTCGCTCGCGCAGTCATGCGCTGACCAGTCGGGCGGGCCACTCATGCTCCCCTTGCGGTCGAGCTTGGCTGCTAGAGTCGATGCACGCCCCATGGCCGTTGCATGCAGGTTGCTTGCATGTTGGCCGGGCATGTTGCACGTCCCTTCCTCTGACACATGCCTTCGGTCTGATCAATCAGATGTTATGTTGAATCATGTGGAGATCGTCTCGGAGTACAGTGCCCCCATCACCGATCGAGCAACGGGTTGCTGCTGCGTCGCCCCGTCGGGCCGCAGCGTCACCATCCCGTGGTTCTTCTCCCGGCTGCACCGACCCGCGTCACCGTTGTGTCGCTCCTTAGGGCCGTAGTGCCACGGCCTGTGGTCCCCTGCCGCCCCAAGGCCGTCTGCTCCAGGCTGTTCCGTGGCTGCACCGACCCTCGCGCCACAGCTGCGTCGCCCCGTCGGGTCGTAGAGAGCGTAGAACGCGGTCCACACCGCTGTCCTGAGTCATTCCTGCGGTTGCACCGACCCGGGTTCCGTTGCTGCGCCGCCCCTTCGGGCCATCGCGTCGCGGTCCCCGCAGCCGCCCTAAGGTCTTCCGGCCGTCGCCCGACCCGCCTGCCGCCGCTGCGTTGCCCCTTTGGGCCATAGCGTCGCAGCCCGCGGTCCACTTCGCCGTCCCCGCGCGTCGACTTCCCGTGGTATGCACCACGCCGTCTCCCTTGGCACGGGAATGCCACCGTTCGCATTGATCCTCGTCAAGCTGCCAGGTTCTTCGCCTCCTTCGAGCATCACCACCGTGCTCCAAACCTAGCCGCCGCCGCCGTCGTCATGCCGCCACCGCTGCTCTTCTTCGTCCGCCATTGTCGCTACCTCTATAGTCGCCGCAGCCGTCCGTCCACCCCATTCGTCTTCGTCCAGCACTAGCCCATCGCCAGCATCATCGTCATCTACCCCTAACACTTCGCGTACTTCAACCATCGTTGGTGACATCGGCCCCCACGCCGATTGGCGCCGCAACCCTCGTCGAGTCCTTCTCTGCTGGCTCCTTTGACTTCTCTGACATGGCGTACAACTCATGCAGGTCCCTCATCTACGCATGGCCGGTGCTGGCAACACCGATGTGTGCCTTCATCCACGACGCGTCCCTGGGCCTGGCAAGCCTGGTGCTGGCAACACCGATGCGTGCCTTCGTCCATGGTGTGTCCCCGGACTTGGCAAACCCTGCATGACGCGTCGTCAACAACGTCTTCTTCCCAGCGCACCACTACTTCAACACCACTGCGCCTATGACTAACTGAAAGTGCAACTAATCCCCGGGTGGTTTTGGTAATTCATAACAACATATAGCTCATTGAACTAATATTCTTTCAAGACCAATGTTTCATAAAGTTAAATGATTGGTATGGCATGAACTAGAGATGTGGACCCCTCAAAATGCTAAGGACACATATTGGCAAAAGCTCGAGACTCAACATTTTCATTTTAGTCATCCAAGATCACATTGAGTCCATAGGAAAAGCCAATACTATTAAAAGGGGATGAGGTGTTGCTTAATGGCTTGCTTGCTCAAAATGCTTAGTGATATGCTCCAAAATCCCTCAACCACTTTCTCATTTCCACATATGTCCTAAACCTAAAGTCAAACTCGGCCCCACCAATTTGATTCATCCGGCGCCACCAAGTTCACTTGACATAGCCATATCCACAAACCCTAATCATTTCGGTCTCACTGATAGGGATCTCGGTCTCACCGAGATGGGAATGCAAACTCTTTGTTTCCCTTCATAAAATTTCGGTCTAATCGAAGTGAGCAAGTGGTCCCACCGAGTTGGCATTGCAAACTCTCTGTTTCCTTTTCGTAACGTTTCGGTCTAACTGAGATGAGTGATCAGTCCCATCGAGTTTACCTGACCAGGTCTCTGTTTGCTTATTACTGAAATTGGTCTCACCGAGTTCATGTGATCGGTCTCACCGAGATGAGGTTTTGTCCTAACCCTAGCGCATCGGTCTCACCGAGTTGGTGTTGTCAGTCCCACCGAAATGCCTAACGTTCACATTTTGAACCAAGTCGGCCTGACCGAGTTTAACCATTTGGTCCCACCGAGTTTGGGAATTTGTGTGTAACGGTTAGATTTTGTGTGGAGGCTATATATACCCCTCCACCCTCTTCTCCATGTGTGAGAGAGCCATCAGAATGTCCCTACACTTCCACTACTCATTTTCTGAGAGAGAACCACCTACTCATGTGTTGATACCAAGACATTCCAATCCAACCACAAGAATCTTGATCTCTAGCCTTCTCCAAGTTGCTTTCCACTCAGATCATCTTTCCACCATAGCCAAATCTGTGAGAGAGAGTTGAGTGTTGGGGAGATATTATTTGAAGCACAAGAGCAAGGAGTTCATCATCAACACACCATCTATTACCTTTTGGAGAGTGGTGTCTCCTAGATAGGTTAGGTGTCACTTGGAAGCCTCCGTCAAGATTGTGGAGTTGAACCAAGGAGTTTGTAAGGGCAAGGAGATCGCCTACTTCGTGAAGATCTACCCTAGTGAGGCAAGTCCTTCGTGGGCGATGGTCATGGTAGGATAGACAAGGTTGCTTCTTTGTGGACCCTTCATGGGTGGAGCCCTTCGTGGAATCGCGCAGCCGTTACCCTTCATGGGTTGAAGTCTCCATCAATGTGGATGTACGATAGCACCACCTATCGGAACCACGCCAAAAATCCACGTGTCTACATTGCATTTGCTCCCTCCAAACTCCTCCCCTTTACCTTCATATGCAATGATTTACATTCCGCTGCTATACTCTTAGAATTGCATGTGTAGGTTGATTGCTTGACTTGTGCTAAGTTGCTAAAATCTGCCAAAACTTAAAATTGGGAAAAGGCTAGGTTTTTATTTGGTCAAGTAGTCTAATCACCCCCCTCTAGGCATATTTTCCTACAAGTGATATCAGAGCTTTGGTCTCCATTTTCCTTGATTTCCATAGCTTTGGTGATCATAGCCTTGGTTTCACAACCTAGGAGAGTATGGCGTCTAGCGAGGGAAATTACCACCGTAGAGGTCCTTACTTTGACGGTAATAATTTTGCTAGTTGGAAGCATAAGATGATAATGCATATTCTTGGACATAACCCCGCCATTTGGGAAATTGTGTGCATTGGTTTGCAAGGTGAATTCTTTGATGGGAGAGAACCAAATCATGAAGCAACCGCAGAAGAGTTGAAGATGTTGCAATACAACGCTCAAGCTTGCGATATCCTCTTCAATGGATTGTGCCCCAAAGAATTCAACAAAATCAGCCGTCTTGAGAATGCAAAGGAAATTTGGGATACTTTGATTGATATGCATGAAGGTACCGAGTCCGTCAAGGAATACAAGTTGGATGTGCTTCAGAGTCAACTTGACAAGTTCAAAATGAAGGATGGTGAAGGTGTCGCTGAAACGTACTCTAGGCTTGCTCTCATCACAAATGAGATTGCCGGCTTAGGAAGTGAAGAGATGACTGACAGATTCATCATCAAGAAGATTCTAATAGCCTTGAATGGAAATTATGATACCGTGTGCACATTGATCCAAATGATGCCCAACTACAAACATCTCAAACCAACAGAAGTCATTGGAAGAATTGTTGCTCATGAGATGTCACTCAAGGATAAAGAAGAGCTTCACAACAAGTCTAGTGGTGCATATAAAGCCTCATGTGATGCTCCTACAACATCAAGTGAAAAACAAGTCTTCAATGAGGAATTGAGCTTAATGGTGAAGAACTTCTAGTCATGAGCGAAATTGCTACAATTGTGGAAGATCCGGACACTACTCCAATGAGTGTATGGCTCCCTACAAAAGAAGAGAAGACTCGCCTAAAAGAAGAAGTAGAAGAGAAGAATCACCTCCAAGAGAGAGAAGGAGTAGAGATGATCGTTATGAACGAACAACCTCTCGCAGAAGCAAGGATTCAGAAAGGAAGGACAAGTCATCAAAGAGCTACACAAAACGAAGACATCAAGCTCATGTTGGTGAATGGGTATACGGTTCTGACTCTGACCACCACTCCGAGAGAAGTTATCACTCCGACTCCGAATATACTCTAGATGAAGGTGTTGCCGGTCTTGCACTTGTGTCAACCAACTCCTATGACATATTTGAGTCACCAAATGAAGGAATTGGAATATGCTTCATGGCTAAAGGCCCTAAGGTATCACACCCCGAGTATTTTGATTTCAATAGTGATGAAGATGATTTGATAGGTGATGATGATTTACTTGTTGACAATGGTAGTGATGAAAACTATGATGAAATTGCTACTAATCATGCTAATCAAGATGAAACGAACGACAATGATAAGAAGGAGATTGAGCGTCTAACTAAAGAACTAAACATTCTTAAGTTAGCTCATGAAACTACTTTAGAAGATCATCGAGAACTTTTAAAAACTCATGAGAAGCTATGCTTCGAGAAGCTCAACCTAGAGCAAGAACATGGGTTCTTAAAAGCCATCAATGATGATCTTCGGAAGAAAAGTTCTTCTTACATTGCCAAGCGTTTACTCTTGTCTACTTACATGCCACAAGTAAAATCTAGCAACAAGAGTAAGAAAGATTCTTCTTCTAGTATTAACAATAATCATGCTAAATCCAATATTGTTGCTTCTAGTAGTTCTCTTGATTCCACTAATGATTCTCTTAGCCAAGTTACACTTGAGCAAGAAAATATCTTATTGAAGGGAATTATAGAGAAAGGTGTTTACAAGAGCCTTGCCGGAAGTAGGCAATTTGAGGAAATTGTACGCAAGCAAGGAAGGCATCGGAAGAATCAAGGTGTTGGTTTTGAACGAAAGTTCAATGCCAATGGAGTAGAGTGGGAAGAAGATCAATACCCCAAGGCAAAGTTTGTTCCTCAGCAAGAGAAGTATGATCCTACTTTATTCAAGGGGACACAAGCTCAAGATGACCTTTCACCACAAGACCACAAGCTAAAAGGCAAGGACAAGCTTCAAGAGGAGATTGATGCATTTGAATATGCTCAAAAGGCCTTGGTCAAGTGGGTTCCCAAGTCCACCTCAAGTTCTACTTCATCAAGTACATCTACAACCCCAAGGATTCCCATCAAGATGATGTGGATCTCAAAGAAGAAGAACTAGAGAGTTCTTGAGGGTGACTCCGCCAACATACTTCACTCATATTCATATTGGCAGAACAAGTGCAATCAACTTCCGCATCTTGCACTAGTTCAAGGAGTCACAAACCCTCTTGATAGTAAGTCAAGGGACAAGGTAACCTAATGCTTTCATGGACATCGTCATGTGTGTGTACTTCACTCTATGTCTATGGATATCCTTGTTTGTTCCTTGTGGGACTAACCCATGTAGGTATTGAAAGTGAAACTCACTCCAATGGATTACTCCAAATGATCTACATCAACATTGAGCATCCACATCTTCAACATCTACATGAAGTCATCATCGACAAAACCCAAGGTTAGTTCATCCCTCAAAGGGAATATCACATCTAGGGGGAGCTTTACTCTAAGAATTGAGCTAAAGAAATCCTAATGGTGTGAACACACCAATGCTTTATGTAAAAGTGGTAACCCCACTTATGCTTAAACGATGAGTATGACCTATGATCAAATTTTCTCATTTGACTCCTAAGTCAATATACTCATATATAGATGCCCTAGTCATCGCTGATACGTCCATTTCGCATCATGCTTTTATATCGGTATTTATTGCATTACGGGCTGTTATTTCACGTTATGTCACAATACTTATGGCTATTCTCTCTTATTTTACAAGGTTTACATGAAGAGTGAGAATGCCGACAACTGGGATTCTGGGCTGGAAAAGGAGCAAATATTGGAGACCTATTCTGCACAGCTCCAAAAGTCCTGAAACTCCATGAAAGTCATTTTTGGAATTAATGATAATTATTCAGCGGAAGAAATACCTGAGGGGGACCACCCACCATCCACGAGGGTGGGGGGCGCGCCCACCCTTACAGGGCGCGCCCCCCTGCCTCGTGGCCCCCCTGGCAGCCCTCCGGTGCCCATCTTCTGCTATATGAAGTCTTTTACCCTAGAAAAAATTATAAGCAAGCTTACGGGACGAAACTCCGCCGCCACGAGGCGGAACCTTGGCAGAACCAATCTAGGGCTCCGGCAGAGCTGTTCTCCCGGGGAAACTTCCCTCCGAGAGGGGGAAATCATCACCATCATCATCACCAACGATCCTCTCACCGGGAGGGGGTCAATCTCCATCAAAATCTTCACCGGCACCATCTCCTCTCAAACCCTAGTTCATCTCTTGTATCTAATCTTTGTACCAAAACCTCAGATTGGTACCTGTGGGTTGCTAGTAGTGTTGATTACTCCTTGTAGTTGATGCTAGTTGGTTTATTTGGTGGAAGATCATATGTTCAGATCCTTAATGCATATTAATACCCCTCTGATTATGAACATGAATATGCTTTGTGAGTAGTTACGTTTGTTCCTGAGGACATGGGTGAAGTCTTGCTATTAGTAGTCATGTGAATTTGGTATTCGTTTGATATTTTGATGAGATGTATGTTGTCTCTCCTCTAGTGGTGTTATGTGAACGTCGACTACATGACACTTCACCATTATTTGGGCCTAGAGGAAGGCATTGGGAAGTCATAAGTAGATGATGGTGTTGGAAATATGCCCTAGAGGCAATAATAAAAGTGTTATTATTATATTTCCTTGTTCATGATAATTGTCTTTTATTCATGCTATAACTGTATTATCCGGAAATCGTAATACACGTGTGAATACATAGACCACAATATGTCCCTAGTGAGCCTCTAGTTGACTAGCTCGTTGTGATCAACAGATAGTCATGGTTTCCTGGCTATGGACATTGGATGTCGTTGATAACGGGATCACATCATTAGGAGAATGATGTGATGGACAAGACCCAATCCTAAGCATAGCACAAAGATCGTGTAGTTCGTTTGCTAGAGCTTTGCCAATGTCAAGTATCTCTTCCTTTGACCATGAGATCGTGTAACTCCTGGATACCGTAGGAGTGCTTTGGGTGTACCAAATGTCACAACGTAACTGGGTGACTATAAAGGTGCACTACAGGTATCTCCGAAAGTATCTATTGTTTTATGCGGATCGAGACTGGGATTTGTCACTCCGTGTAAACGGAGAGGTATCTCTGGGCCCACTCGGTAGGACATCATCATATGCGCAATGTGACCAAGGAGTTGATCACGGGATGATGTGTTACGGAACGAGTAAAGTGACTTGCCGGTAACGAGATTGAACAAGGTATTGGATACCGACGATCGAATCTCGGGCAAGTAAAATACCGCTAGACAAAGGGAATTGAATACGGGATTGATTAAGTCCTTGACATCGTGGTTCATCCGATGAGATCATCGTGGAACATGTGGGAGCCAACATGGGTATCCAGATCCCGCTGTTGGTTATTGACCGGAGAACGTCTCGGTCATGTCTGCATGTCTCCCGAACCCGTAGGGTCTACACACTTAAGGTTCGATGACGCTAGGGTTATAAAGGAAGCTTGTATGTGGTTACCGAATGTTGTTCGGAGTCCCGGATGAGATCCCGGACGTCACGGGGAGTTCCGGAATGGTCCGGAGGTAAAGATTTATATATAGGAAGTCCTGTTTCGGCCATTGGGACAAGTTTCGGGGTCATCGGTATTGTACCGGGACCACCGGAAGGGTCCCGGGGGCCCACCGGGTGGGGACACCTGCCCCGGGGGCCACATGGGCTGTAGGAGGTGCGCCTTGGCCTACATGGGCCAAGGGCACCAGCCCCAAGAGGCCCATGCGCCTGGGGAAACCCTAAAGGAAGAGTCCCAGCAAGGGAAGGCACCTCCTAGGTGCCTTGGGGGGGGGGGAGGACTCCTCCCCTGTCCGCCGCCCCCTTGGAGATTGGATCTCCTAGGGGATGGTGCACCCCCCCTTGGGATCCCTATATATAGTGGGGTAGGAGGGCCTCCCAAACACACCTTATGCCTTTGGTGCAGCCCCTCCCTCTCTCCCAAGTTCTCCTCCGCTTCTCCCATGGTGCTTGGCGAAGCCCTGCGGGATTGCCACGCTCCTCCACCACCACCACGCCGTTGTGCTGCTGTTGGATGGAGTCTTCCTCAACCTCTCCCTCTCTCCTTGCTGGATCAAGGCGTGGGAGACGTCACCGGGCTGTACGTGTGTTGAACGCGGAGGTGCCGTCCGTTCGGCACTTGATCATCGGTGATCTGAATCACGACGAGTACGACTCCATCAACCCCGTTCACTTGAACACTTCCGCTTAGCGATCTACAAGGGTATGTAGATGCACTCCCCTTTCTACTCGTTGCTGGTCTCTCCATAGATAGATCTTGGTGTTACGTAGGAAATTTTTTGAATTTCTGCTACGTTCCCCAACAGTGGCATCATGAGCTAGGTCTATTGCGTAGATTCTTTGCACGAGTAGAACACAAAATAGTTGTGGGCGTTGATTTTGTTCAATATGCTTACCGTTACTAGTCCAATCTTGTTTCGACGGTATTGTGGGATGAAGCGGCCCGGACCGACCTTACACGTACTCTTACGTGAGACAGGTTCCACCGATTGACATGCACTTGGTGCATAAGGTGGCTAGCGGGTGCCAGTCTCTCCCACTTTAGTCGGAACGGATTCGATGAAAAGGGTCCTTATGAAGGGTAAATAGCAATTGGCATATCACGTTGTGGTTTTGCGTAGGTAAGAAACGTTCTTGCTAGAACCCATAGCAGCCACGTAAAACATGCAAACAACAATTAGAGGACGTCTAACTTGTTTTTGCAGGGTATGCTATGTGATGTGATATGGCCAAAAGGATGTGATGAATGATATGTGATGTATGAGATTGATCATGTTCTTGTAATAGGATTCACGACTTGCATGTCGATGAGTATGACAACCGGCAGGAGCCATAGGAGTTGTCTTTATTTTTTGACCTGCGTGTCATTGAAGAACGCCATGTAACTTACTTTACTTTATTGCTAAACGCGTTAGTCATAGAAGTAGAAGTAGTCGTTGGCGTGACAACTTCATGAAGACACGATGATGGAGATCATGATGATGGAGATCATGGTGTCGTGCCGGTGACGATGATGATCATGGAGCCCCGAAGATGAAGATCAAAAGGAGCAAAATGATATTGGCCATATCATGTCACTATTTGATTGCATGTGATGTTTATCATGTTTATGCATCTTGTTTGCTTAGAACGACGGTAGTAAATAAGATGATCCCTTACAAAATTTCAAGAAGTGTTCTCCCCTAACTGTGCACCGTTGCTACAGTCCGTCGCTTCTAAGCACCACGTGATGATCGGGTGTGATGGATTCTTACGTTCACATACAACGGGTGTAAGACAGTTTTACACAGCGAAAACACTTAGGGTTAACTTGACGAGCCTAGCATGTGCAGACATGGCCTCGGAACACGGAGACCGAAAGGTCGAGCATGAGTCGTATAGTAGATACGATCAACATGAAGATGTTCACCGATGATGACTAGTCCGTCTCACGTGATGATCGGACACGGCCTAGTTTGACTTGGATCATGTAATCACTTAGATGACTAGAGGGATGTCTATCTGAGTGGGAGTTCATAAGATGAACTTAATTATCCTGAACATAGTCAAAAGACCTTTTGCAAATTATGTCGTAGCTCGCGCTTTAGTTCTACTGTTTTAGATATGTTCCTAGAGAAAATATAGTTGAAAGTTGACAGTAGCGATTATGCGGACACTAGAACGCTTATGTCCTTAATGCACTGCTCAGTGTGCTGAACCCCAAACGTCGTTTGTGGATGTTTCGAACATCGAACATACACGTTTTGATAACTACGTGATAGTTCAGTTAAATGTTTTAAGTAGAGGCACCAAAGATGTTTTCGAAACGTCGCGGAACATATGAGATGTTTCGAGGGCTGAAATTGGGATTTCAGGCTCGTGCCCACGTCAAGAGGTATAAGACCTCCGACAATTTTCTTAGCCTACAAACTAAGGGAGAAAAGCTCAATCGTTGAGCTTGTGCTCAGATTGTCTGAGTGCAACAATCACTTGAATCGAATGGGAGTTGATCTTCCAAATGAAATAGTGATAGTTTCTCTGAAGTCATTACCACCAAGCTGCTAGAGCTTCGTGATGAACTATAATATATCAGGGACATATATGATGATCCTTGAGATATTCGCGATGTTTGACACCGCAAAAGTAGAAATCAAGAAGGAGCATCAATCGTTGATGGTCAGTGAGACCACTAGTTTCAAGAAGGGCAAGGGCAAGAAGGGATACTTCATGAAACGGCAAATCAGCTGCTGCTCCAGTGAAGAAACCCGAGGTTGAACCCAAACCCGAGACTAAGTGCTTCTGTAATAAGGGGAACAACCACTGGAGCAGGATTACCCTAGATACTTGGTAGATGAGAAGGCTGGCAAGGTCGATAGAAGTATATTGGATATACATTATGTTAATGTGTACTTTACTAGTACTCCTAGTAGCACCAGGGTATTAGATACCGGTTCGGTTGCTAAGTGTTAGTAACTCGAAATAAAAGCTACGGAATAAAATGGAGACTAGCTAAAGGTGAGCTGACGATACGTGTTGGAAGTGTTTCCAAGTTTGATGTGATCTAACATCGCACGCTCCCTCTACCATCAAGATTAGTATTAAACCTGAATAAGTGCTCTTGCACCTAAAGGAATGGTTTATTGAATTTTGATCGTAGGGATACACATTTTCATGCCAAAAGATATAAGATAGTAATGATAGTACCACTTACTTGTGGCACTGCCATGTAAGTCATAATGGTATAAAACGCATGAAGAAGCTCCATGTTGATGGATCTTTGGACTCACTCATTTTTGAAAAGTTTGAGACATGCAAACCATTTCTATTGGTATATATGCATGAAGAAACTCCATGCAAATGGACCGTTTGAACTCACTTGATTTTGAATCACTTGAAATATGTAAATCATACCACATGGGCAAGATGACTGAAAAGCCTCGGTTTCAGTAAGATGGAACAAGATAGCAACTTGTTGGAAGTAACACATTTTGATGTGTGCAGTCCAATGAGTGCTGAGGCATGCAGTGAATATCGTTATGTTCTTACTTCACAGATGATTCGAGTAGATGTTGAGAATATTTACTTGATGAAACACAAGTCTGAATTATTGAATGGTTCAAGTAATTTCAGAGTGAAGTAAAAGATCATTGTGACAAGAGGATAAAATGTCTATGATATGATCATAGAGATGAATATCTGAGTTACGAGTTTTGGCACACAATTAAGACATTGTGGAAATTGTTTCGCAATTAATACCGCCTGGAACACCATAATGTGATGGTGTGTCCGAACATCATAGTTGCACCCTATTGGATATGGTGCGTACCATGATATCTCTTATCGAATTACCACTATCGTTCATGGGTTAGGCATTAGAGACAACCACATTCACTTTAAATAGGGCACCACGTAATTCCGATGAGATGACACCGTATGAATTATGGTTTAGAGAAACTTAAGTTGTCGTTTCTTAAAGGTTTGGGGCTGCGATGCTTATGTGAAAAAGTTTCAGGATTAAGCTTGAACCCAAAGCGGATAAAATGCATCTTCATAGGAAACCCAAAACAGTTGGGTATACCTCCTAATTCAGATCCGAAAGCAATATGGATTGTTTCTTGAATCGGGTCCTTTCTCGAGGAAAGGTTTCTCTCGAAAGAGTTGAGTGGGAGGATGGTGGAGACTTGATGAGGTTATTGAACCATCACTTCAACCAGTGTGTAGCAGGGCACAGGAAGTTGTTCCTGTGGCACCTACACCAATTGAAGTGGAAGCTTATGATATTGATCATGAAACTTCGGATCAAGTCACTACCAAACCTCGTGGGATGACAAGGATGCGTACTACTTCAGAGTGGTACATAATCCTGTCTTGGAAGTCATGTTGCTAGACAACAATGAACCTACGAGCTATGGAGAAGCGATGGTGGGCCCGAATTCCGACAAATGGTTAGAAGCCATGAAATCCGAGATAGTATCCATATATCAGAACAAAGCATGGACTTTGATGGACTTGCCGATGATCGGCAATCCATTGAGATAAATGGATCTTTTAAGAAGAAGACGGACGTGGATGGTAATGTCACCATCTATGAAGCTCGACTTGTGGCGAAGTGTTTTCCGACAAGTTCAAGGAGTTGACTACGATGAGATTTTCTCACTCGTAGCGATGCTTAAAGTCCGTCGGAATCATGTTAGCATTAGCTGCATTTATGAAATCTGGCAGATGGATGTCAAGACGAGTTTCCTTACCAGTTTTCGTGAGGAAAGGTTGTATGTAATACAATCAGAAAGTTTTTTGTCGATCCTAAGGATGCTAAAAGGTATGCTAGCTCCAGCGATCCTTCTAAGGACTGGAGTGAGCATCTCGGAGTTGGAATGTATGCTTTGATGATGATCAAAGATTTTGGGTTTGTACAAAGTTTATGAGAAACTTGTATTTCCAAAGAAGTGAGTGGGAGCACTATAGAATTTCTGATGAGTATATGTTGTTGACATATTGATGATCAGAAATGATGTAGAATTTCTAGAAAGCATATAGGGTTATTTTGAAAGTGTTTTTCAATGGAAAGCCTGGATTAAGCTACTTGAACATTGAGCATCAAGATCTATAAGGATAGATCAAAACGCTTAATGGTACTTTCAAATGAGCACATACCTTGACATGATCTTGAAGGTGTTCAAGATGGATCAGTCAAAGAAGAAGTTCTTGCCTGAGTTGTAAGGTACGAAGTTAAGACTTAAAGCTCGACCACGGCAGAATAGAGAGAAAGGACGAAGGTCGTCCCCTATGCTTTAGACGTAGGCTCTACAATATGCTATGCTGTGTACCGCACCGAAAGTGTGCCTTGCCATGAGTCAGTCAAGGGGTACAAGAGTGATCCATGAATGGATCATAGGACAGCGGTCAAAGTTATCCTTAGTAACTAGTGGACTAAGGAATTTTCTCGATTATGGAGGTGGTAAAAGAGTTCGTCGTAAAGGTTACGTCGATGCAAGCTTAACACCTATCCGGATAACTCTGAGTAGAGATACCGGATACGTACAATGGGGCAACAATTTAGAATAGCTCCAAGTAGAACAGTTATTTGGAACAGCTCCAAATAGAGCGTGGTAGCTGCATCTAGGAGATGACATAGAGATTTGTAAAGCACACACGGATCTGAAAGGTTCAGACCCGTTGACTAAAACCTCTCTCACAAGCAACATGATCAAACATAAAACTCATTGAGTGTTAATCACATAGTGATGTGAACTAGACTACTGACTCTAGTAAACTCTTGGGTATTAGTCACATGGCGATGTGACCTGTGAGTGTTAATCACATGGCGATGTGAACTAGATTATTGACTCTAGTGCAAGTGGGAGACTGTTGGAAATATGCCCTAGAGGCAATAATAAAAGTGTTATTATTATATTTCCTTGTTCATGATAATTGTCTTTTATTCATGCTATAACTGTATTATCCGGAAATCGTAATACACGTGTGAATACATAGACCACAATATGTCCCTAGTGAGCCTCTAGTTGACTAGCTCGTTGTGATCAACGGATAGTCATGGTTTCCTGACTATGGACATTGGATGTCGTTGATAACGGGATCACATCATTAGGAGAATGATGTGATGGACAAGACCCAATCCTAAGCATAGCACAAAGATCGTGTAGTTCGTTTGCTAGAGCTTTGCCAATGTCAAGTATCTCTTCCTTTGACCATGAGATCGTGTAACTCCTGGATACCGTAGGAGTGCTTTGGGTGTATCAAATGTCACAACGTAACTGGGTGACTATAAAGGTGCACTACAGGTATCTCCGAAAGTATCTATTGTTTTATGCGGATCGAGACTGGGATTTGTCACTCCGTGTAAACGGAGAGGTATCTCTGGGCCCACTCGGTAGGACATCATCATATGCGCAATGTGACCAAGGAGTTGATCACGGGATGATGTGTTACGGAACGAGTAAAGTGACTTGCCGGTAACGAGATTGAACAAGGTATTGGATACCGACGATCGATTCTCGGGCAAGTAAAATACCGCTAGACAAAGGGAATTGAATACAGGATTGATTAAGTCCTTGACATCGTGGTTCATCCGATGAGACCATCGTGGAACATGTGGGAGCCAACATGGGTATCCAGATCCCGCTGTTGGTTATTGACCGGAGAACGTCTCGGTCATGTCTGCATGTCTCCCGAACCCGTAGGGTCTACACACTTAAGGTTCGATGACGCTAGGGTTATAAAGGAAGCTTGTATGTGGTTACCGAATGTTGTTCGGAGTCCCGGATGAGATCCCGGACGTCACGGGGAGTTCCGGAATGGTCCGGAGGTAAAGATTTATATATAGGAAGTCCTGTTTCGGCCATCGGGACAAGTTTCGGGGTCATCGGTATTGTACCGGGACCACCGGAAGGGTCCCGGGGGCCCACCGGGTGGGGCCACCTGCCCCGGGGGCCACATGGGCTGTAGGGGGTGCGCCTTGGCCTACATGGGCCAAGGGAACCAGCCCCAAGAGGCCCATGCGCCTGGGGAAACCCTAAAGGAAGAGTCCCAGCAAGGGAAGGCACCTCCTAGGTGCCTTGGGGGGGGGGGGGAGGACTCCTCCCCTGGCCGCCGCCCCCTTGGAGATTGGATCTCCTAGGGGCTGGCGCACCCCCCCCCTTGGGATCCCTATATATAGTGGGGTAGGAGGGCCTCCCAAACACACCTTATGCCTTTGGTGCAGCCCCTCCCTCTCTCCCAAGTTCTCCTCCTCTTCTCCCATGGTGCTTGGCGAAGCCCTGCGGGATTGCCACGCTCCTCCACCACCACCACGCCGTTGTGCTGCTGTTGGATGGAGTCTTCCTCAACCTCTCCCTCTCTCCTTGCTGGATCAAGGCGTGGGAGACGTCACCGGGCTGTACGTGTGTTGAACGCGGAGGTGCCGTCCGTTCGGCACTTGATCATCGGTGATCTGAATCACGACGAGTACGACTCCATCAACCCCGTTCACTTGAACGCTTCCGCTTAGCGATCTACAAGGGTATGTAGATGCACTCCCCTTTCTACTCGTTGCTGGTCTCTCCATAGATAGATCTTGGTGTTACGTAGGAAAATTTTTGAATTTCTGCTACGTTCCCCAACAGATGGGTTGCTAGAGTGACAGAAGCTTAAACCCTAGTTTATAAGTTACTTCGTAAGGGGCTGATTTGGATCCCTTGTTTCATGCTATGGTTAGGTTTACCTTAATACTTCTTTTGTAGTTGCGGATGCTTGCAATAGGGGTTAATCATAAGTGGGATGCTTGTCCAAGAAAGGGCAGTACCCAAGCACCGGTCCACCCACATATCAAATTATCAAAGTAACGAACACGAATCATATGAGCGTGATGAAAACTAGCTTGACGATAATTCCCATGTGTCCTCGGGAGCGCTTTTCTCATTATAAGAACTTGTCTAGGCTTGTCCTTTGCTACAAAAAGGATTGGGCCATCTTGCTGCACTTTATTTACTTTCATTGCTTGTTACCCGTTACAAATTATCTTATCACATAACTATCTATTACCTACAATTTCAGTGCTTGCAGAGAATACCTTACTGAAAACCGCTTGTCATTTCCTTCTGCTCCTCGTTGGGTTTGACACTCTTACTTATCGAAAGGACTACGATAGATCCCCTACACTTGTGGGTCATCAAGACTCTTTTCTGGCGCCATTGTGAGGGAGTGAAGCGCCTTTGGTGAGTGGAACTTGGTAAGGAAACATTTATATAGTGTGCTGAAATTTACTGTCACTTGTTACTATGGAACATAATCCTTTGAGGGGCTTGTTTGGGATATCTTCACCCCGACCAGTAGAGCAAAGAGTTGCTCCTCAACCTACTGAACCTACTGAAAATGTTTACTTTGAAATTCCTTCGGGTATGGTAGAGAAACTGCTAGCTAATCCCTTCGCAGAAGATGGAATATTGCATCCCGATTTACACCTTATCTATGTGGATGAAGTTTGTGGATTATTTAAGTTTGCAGGTATGCCCGATGATGTTGTTAAGAAGAAGATCTTCCCTTTATCTTTGAAGGGAGATGCGTTGACATGGTATAGGCTATGTGATGATATGGGGTCCTGGGACTATAAACGATTGAAATTGGAATTTCACCAGAAGTTTTATCCTATGCATCTCATTCATCGTGATCGTAATTATATATATAATTTTTGGCCTCGCGAAGGAGAAAGTATCGCTCAAGCTTGGGGGGGGGGGCTTAAGTCAATGCTATATTCATGCCCCAATCATGAGCTCTCAAGAGAAATGATTATTCAAAACTTTTATGCTCGGCTTTCTCTCAACAATCGCACCATGCTTGATACTTCTTGTGCTGGGTCTTTTATGATGAAGACTATTGAATTCAAATGGGATTTATTGGAAATAATTAAACGCAACTCTGAAGATTGGGATTCCGACAATGGTAAGGAGTCAGGTATGCCACTTAAGTTTGATTGTGTTAAATCTTTTATGGATACCGATGCTTTTTGTGGATTTAGCACTAAATATGGACTTGACTCTGAGATAGTAGCCTCTTTCTGTGAATCATTTGCTACTCACGTTGATCTCCCTAAGGATAAGTGGTTTAAATATAATCCTCCCACTGAAGTAAAAGTAGTTGCACCTGTTACAGTTGAAGAAAAGGTTATCACTTATGATGATCCTATTGTTCCTACTACTTATGTTGAGAAACAACCTTTCCCTGTTAGGATAAAGGATCATGCTAAAGCTTCAACTATGGTTCGTAAGAGTAATACTAGAACATATACACCTCCTGAGCAAATTAAAGTTGAACCTAGTATTGCTATGGTTAAAGATCTCTTGGCTGATAATATTGATGGGCATGTTATTTATTTTTGTGAACAAGCTGCTAGAATCGCTAGACCTAATGCTAAGACACATAGACTTATTGTAGGCATGCCTGTTATTTCTGTTAAAATAGGAGATCATTGTTATCATGGCTTATGTGATACGGGTGCTAGTGCTAGTGCAATACCCTTTTCCTTATATGAAGAAACTGTGCATGATATTGCACCTGCTGAGGTAGAATAAATTGATGTTACAATTAAGCTTGCCAGTAGAGATACTATTTCACCAATTGGGATTGTTAGGGATGTTGAAGTCTTGTGTGGTAAAGTCAAATATCCTGCTGATTTTCTTGTTCTTGGCTCCCCACAAGATGACTTTTGTCCCATCATATTTGGTAGACCCTTCTTGAACACTGTTAATGCTAAGATTGATTGCGAAAAGGATGTTGTTACGATTGGTTTAGGAGATATGTCTCATGAGTTTAATTTTGCTAAATTTCGTAGACAACCCATGATAAAGAATTGCCTAGCAAGGATGAAATTACTGGTCTTGCTTCTATTACCGTGCCTCCTCCTGATCTGTTAGAATAATATTTGCTAGACCATGAAAATGATATGTTTATGAATGAAAGAAGGGAAATAGATGAAGTATTCTTTAAACAGGGTCCTATTCTGAAACAAAACTTGCCTGTTGAAATCCTAGGGGATCCTCCTCCACCCAGGGGTGATCCTGTGTTTGAGCTTAAACCATTACCTGATACTCTTAAATATGCTTATCTTGATGAAAAGAAGATATATCCTGTTATTATTAGTGCTAACCTTTCAGAGCAAGAAGAGGAAAGATTATTGAAAACTCTGAAGAAGCACCGTGATGCTATTGGATATACTCTTGATGATCTTAAGGGCATTAGTCCCACTCTATGCCAACACAAAATAAAATTGGAAGAAGGCGCCAAACCAGTTAGAGATCATCAACGACGGTTAAATCCTAAGATGAAAGAAGTGGTAAGAAAGGAAATACTAAAGCTCCTTGAGGCAGGTATAATTTACCCCGTTGCTGATAGTCAGTGGGTAAGTCTTGTCCATTGTTTCCCTAAGGGAGGTATTACTGTTGTTCCTAATGATAAAGATGAATTGATCCCGCAAAGAATTATTACAGGTTATAGGATGGTAATTGATTTCCGCAAATTAAATAAAGCTACTAAGAAAGATCATTACCCTTTACCTTTTATTGATCAAATGCTAGAAAGACTATCTAAACATACACATTTTTGCTTTCTAAATGGTTACTTTGGTTTCTCTCAAATACCTGTGTCAGTGGAGGATCAAGAAAAGACCACTTTTACTTTCCCTTTCGGTACTTTTGCTTATAGACGTATGCCTTTTGGTTTATATAATGCACCTGCTACCTTTCAAAGATGCATGATGGCTATATTCTCTGAATTTTGTGAAAAGATATGTGAGGTATTCATGGATGATTTCTCCGTTTATGGATCCTCTTTTGATGATTGCTTGAGCAACCTTGATTAAGTTTTGCAGAGATGTGAAGATACTAGTCTTGTCTTGAATTGGGAAAAGTGCCACTTTATGGTTAATGAAGACATTGTCTTGGGGCATAAAATTTCTGAAAGAGGTATAAGTTGATAAAGCTAAAGTTGATGCTATTGAAAAGATGCCGTGTCCCAAGGACATTAAAGGTATAAGAAGTTTCCTTGGTCATGCCAGTTTTTATAGGAGGTTCATTAAGGACTTTTCTAAAATCTCCAGGCCTCTGACTAATTTATTGCAAAAAGATATTCCTTTTGTCTTCGACGATGATTGTGTAGAAGCATTTGAAATACTTAAGAAAGCTTTGATTTCTGCACCTATTGTTCAGCCACCTAATTTACCCTTTGAAATTATGTGTGATGCTAGTGATTATGCTGTAGGTGATGTTCTAGGGCAAAGAGTCGATAAGAAATTAAATTTTATTCAATATGCTAGTAAAACTCTAGACACTGCCCAGAGAAATTATGCTACTATTGAAAAAGAATTCTTAGCAGTTGTATTTGCTTGTGATAAGTTCAGACCTTATATTGTTGATTCTAAAGTAACTATTCACACTGATCATGCTGCTATTAAATATCTTATGGAAAAAAATATGCTAAACCTAGACTTATTAGATGGGTTCTCTTGCTACAAGAATTTGATTTGCATATTATTGATAGAAAAGGAGCCGAGAACCCCGTTGCAGACAACTTGTCTAGGTTAGAGAATGTTCTTGATGACCCACTACCTATTGATGATAGCTTTCCTGATGAACAATTAGCTATCATAAATGCTTCTTGTACTGCTCCATGATATGCTGATTATGCTAATTACATTGTTGCTAAATTTATACCGCCTAGTTTCGCATACCAGCAAAAGAAAAAGTTCTTCTATGATTTAAGACATTACTTCTGGGATGACCCACACCTTTATAAAGAAGGAGTAGATGGTGTTATTAGACGTTGTATACCTGAGCATGAACAGGAACATATCCTACGCAAGTGTCACTCTGAGGCATATGGAGGACACCACGCTGGAGATAGAATTGCACATAAGGTATTGCGATCCGGTTTTTATTGGCCTACTCTCTTCAAAGATGCCCGTAAGTTTGTCTTGTCTTGTGATGAATGTCAAAGAATTGCTAATATTAGTAAACGTCAAGAAATGCCTATGAATTATTCTCCTGTTATTGAACCGTTTGATGTTTGGGGCTTTGATTATATGGGACCTTTTCCTGCCTCTAATGGGTATACACATATTTTAGTTGCTGTTGATTACGTTACTAAGTGGGTAGAAGCTATTCCAACTAGTAGTGGCTGATCATAACACCTCTATTAAGATGCTTAAAGAAGTTATTTTTCCGAGGTTTGGAGTCCCTAAATATCTCATGACTGATGGTGGTTCACATTTTATTCATGGTGCTTTTCGTAAAATGCTCGCTAAGTATGATGTTAATAATAGAATTGCATCTCCATATCACCCACAGTCTAGTGGTCAAGTAGAATTGAGTAACAGAGAGCTTAAATTAATTTTGCAAAAGACTGTTAATAGATCTAGAAAGAATTGGTCCAAGAAATTTGATGATGCATTATGGGCTTATAGAACTGCATATAAAAATCCTATGGGTATGTCTCCATATAAAATGGTTTATGGAAAAGCATGTCACTTACCTCTCGAACTAGAACATAAGGCATATTGGGCCATTAAAGAGCTCAATTATGATTTCAAACTTGCTGGTGAGAAGAGGTTATTTGACATTAGCTCACTTGATGAATGGAGAACCCAAGCCTATGAGAATGCCAAGTTGTTTAAAGAAAAAGTTAAAAGATGGCATGACAAAATGATACAAAAGCGTGAGTTTAATGTAGGTGATTATGTGTTGCTTTTAACCTCTCGTTTAAGATTTTTTGCAGGAAAACTTCTCTCTAAATGGGAAGGCCCTTATGTTATCGAGGAGGTCTATCGTTCCGGTGCCATAAAAATCAACAACTTCGAAGGCACAAATCCGAAGGTGGTGAACGGTCAAAGAATCAAACATTATATCTGAGGTAACCCTATAAATGTTGAAACTAATATTATTGAAACCGTGACCCCGGAGGAATACATAAGAAACACTTTCCAGAACGTTTCAGACTCCAAAAAGGAATAGGTATGTGGTACGGTAAATAAACCGACTCCAAAACAGTCCTAATAGCAAATTTTCTCCATTTTGGAATATTTAAGAAAATAGGAAAATAAGAAGTAGTCCGAGAAGGACACGAGGCATCCATGAGGGTGGAGGGCGCGCCCCCCTACCTCGTGGGCACCTCGTGTGCTCTCCGGACTCCGTTTTCTTGCACGATACTTCTTTCGGTCGGTAAAAATTCATTATATAATCTCCCGAAGGTTTTGACCACCGTATCACACAAAAACCTTTTGTCTTTGTTTCGAGCTGTTTTTCTGACAGATCTATAGCATCATGACATCACCCTCCTCCAACAATGAAGACAAGGATGCTTGGCTATTGAAGACAGAGCTGAAGAGAGAAGAGCGTGAGGAGATCAACAAGGATGAAGGGATCAAGAAGGCCATGGAGGATCATATCTCTTCCTAACCTCTTTACCCCAACTGAGATTGAAGATTTCAAGATGATTGAGTTAGCTCGCATACAAAACAAGTATCTCACACAGGAAAATATTTTGTTGAAGGATCATACCATCGCACTCAAGGGCATTATCCGCAAATTGGAGGAGCTTTTACGCTCGATGTGCGACTATCCACCATCATCATCACCACCTTCATCACCTCCGAGGACATAATCACATGGGTATGGGCACTCCCCTTGGCAACTGCCAAGCTTGGGGGAGTTGCCCCCGTATCGTATCACCATCACCCTCCTATCTTTACCGTTTTACTTCGTTCGATCCTTTTGGTAATATCTTGATCTAGTAGAATAAAGTCTTGGTATGAATTAGTTTTGAGTTTTGCTTTGTGATCCCTTTATGTAATCGAGTCTGTCAGCTATATATAATAAAGATTAGTGTTGAGTCAAGGGCTTTGCTATCTTGCTATGATCTTAAGTGCATAAAAGAATAAAATAAATAAAAGAGATCATATTGACCTTATGGATAATAATGACTTCACATATAGAGAGTATGATGATTAAAAGTTGTTGAGAGTTGGCAAACATAGTTTTAGTCATCGTTGCAATTAATAGGAAGTAATAAATAAAGAGAGGTTCGCACATATAAATATACTATCTTGGACATCTTTTATGATTGTGAGCACTCATTAAAGTATGACATGCTAAAAAGTTGATGTTGGACAAGGAAGACAATGTAATGGGTTATGTTTTCTCACATCTCAGTTAAAGTATATTGTCATGGATCATTCAAACATGTTGAGATTGCCTTTCCCCCTCATGCTAGCCAAATTCCTAGCACCAAGTAGAGATACTACTTGTGCTTCCAAATATCCTTAAACCCAGTTTTGCCATGAGAGTCCACCATACCTACCTATGGATTGAGTAAGATCCTTCAAGTAAGTTGTCATGTTGCATGCAATAAAAATTGCTCTATAGATATGTATGACTTATTAATGTGGAGAAAATAAGCTTTATACGATCTTGTGATATGGAAGTAATAAAAGCGACAGACTGCATAATAAAGGTTCATATCACAAGTGGCAATATAAAGTGACATTCTTTTGCATTAAGATTTCGTGCATCCAACCAAAAAGCACATGACAACCTCTGCTTCCCTTTGCGAAGGGCCTATCTTTTACTTTATGCCTTATACCTTATGCAAGAGTCAAGGTGATCTACACCTTTCCCTTTTATATTTTGTCCTTTGGCAAGCACCTCGTGTTGGAAAGATCCTGATACATATATCCAATTGGATGTAAGTTAGCATGAACTATTATTGCTGACATTACCCTTGAGGTAAAAGGTTGGGAGGCAATACTATAAGCCCCTATCTTTCTCTGTGTCCGATTAAAACTCCATAACCATAAGTATTGCGTGAATGTTAGCAATTATGGAAGACTAAATGATAGTTGAGTATGTGGATGATACATCTCCAACGTATCTATAATTTTTGATTGCTCCATGCTACTTTATCTACTGTTTTGGACTATATTGGGCTTTATTTTCCACTTTTATATTATTTTTGGGACTAACCTATTAACCGGAGGCCCAGCGCAGAATTGTTCTTTTTTTGCCTATTTCAGTGTTTCGAAGAAACGGAATATCAAATGGAGTCCAAACGGAATAAAACCTTCGGGAGCATGACTTTCTCACCGAACGTGATCCAGGAGACTTGGACCCTACTCCAAGAAGTGCCAGAGGTGGTCACGAGGGTGGAGGGCGCCCCCTGGGCGTGCCCCCGTACCTCGTGGGCCCCCTGTTGCTCCACCGACGTACTCCTTCCTCCTATATATACCTATGTACCCCCGACAGACCAGAACAGGAGCCAAAAACCTAATTCCACCGCCGCAACTTTCTGTATCCACGAGATCCCATCTTGGGGCCTGTTCCGGAGCTCCACTGGAGGGGGCATCTACCACGGAGGGCTTCTACATCAACACCATAGCCCCTTTGATGAAGTGTGAGTAGTTTACTTCAGACCTTCGGGTCCATAGCTAGTAGCTAGATGGCTTCTTCTCTCTTTTTGGATCTCAATACAATGTTCTCCCCCTCTCTTGTGGAGATCTATTCGATGTAATCTTCTTTTTGCGGTGTGTTTATTGAGACCGATGAATTGTGGGTTTATGATCCAGATTATCTATGGAAAATATTTGATTCTTCTATGAATTCTTTTATGTATGATTGAGTTATCTTTGCAAGTCTCTTCGAACTATCCCTTTAGTTTGGCCAACTAGATTGGTAGTTCTTGAATGGGAGAAGTGCTTAGCTTTGGGTTCGATCTTGCAGTGTCCTTACCCAGTGACAGAAAGGGTTGCAAGGCACGTATTGTATTGTTGCCATCGAGGATAACAAGATGGGGTTTTTATCATATTGCATGAATTTATTCCTCTACATCATGTCATCTTGCTTAAGGCATTACTCTGTTTTTAACTTAATACTCTAGATGCATGCTGGATAGCGGTCGATGAGTGGAGTAATAGTAGTAGATGCAGAATCGTTTCGATCTACTTGTCTTAGACGTGATGCCTATATACATGATCATTACCTAGATATACTCATAACTATGCTCAGTTCTGTCAATTGCTCAACAGTAATTTGTTCACCCACCGTAGAATACTTATGCTCTTGAGAGAAGCCACTAGTGAAACCTATGGCCCCCGGGTCTATTCTCATCATATCAATCTCTATCACTTTATTTACTTGCTTTGTTTTTTTACTTTGCCTTTTACTTTTCACTTTGCATCTATATATCAAAAATACCAAAAATATCATTTATCATCTCTATCAGATCTCACCCTCGTAAGTGATCGTGAAGGGATTGACAACCCCTAATCGCGTTGGTTGCGAGTAGCTATCGTTTTGTGTAGGTACGAGGGACTTGTGCGTGGTCTCCTACTGGATTGATACCTTTGTTCTCAAAAACTAAGGGAAATACTTATGTTACTTTACTGCATCATCCTCTCCTCTTTGGGGAAATCCAACGTAGTGCTCAAGAGGTAGCAAGAAGAATTTTTGGCGCCGTTGCCGGGGAGGCTCACGCAAGCAAGTCAACCATACCAAGTACCCATCACAATCCCTATCTCTCGCATTACATTATTTGCCTCTCGTTTTCCTCCCCCCCACTTCACCCTTGCCATTTTATTTACCCTCTCTTTCCCAATCTCCTCCTCTCTTTTCCGTTTGCCTTTTTCCCGTTGCCTTTCTGTTTGCTCGTGTGTTAGATCGTTTACCTTGTCACTATGGCTAGTCCTTTGTCCGCTCCTTTGTCCCCCGAGTTTGAAGTTCTTCACTTCAAACAAAGGCAAGGAGAAAATTTAAAAGATGCTTGGTATAGGATGATAGAGTCTTATCGTAATTGCACCTTAGAGGTAAATTTCAGGATTTTACTTCGCAATTTTTATGTTGGACTAGATATGTCCCACAGACAACTCTTGGATTGTAGTGCCAAGGGTAATTTTATTGAAATTGACCCAATTATTGCGCATGGAATAATAGATGGAATAGTGGGCACACTATCTCAAAAATGGGGAGCGCAACCTACCCAAGTAGAAACACAAGTTTTTGGAAAGATTTGTGAAGTAACAAAAATTCTACAAAAGTCTCTTGAACCCCTCAAGAGTATTAGTGGACATCTCCACCGCATGAACATGTTGATTACCCTTTGCAATAAGCGGTTGGATGCTTTAGATCTTAAAATTTCTGAATATGAAGGGAAACATAAAGAAGCTCCCGGATTCGAGCGTGATTCCACTAAGAAATTGAAAATCAAAGATGGCACTACTTAGATCTATCCTTGCTTTTATGCCTAGCTAGGGGCGTTAAACGATAGCGCTTGTTGGGAGGCAACCCAATTTTATTTTGTGTTTTTTGTTTTTGCTTCTGTTTAGGAATAAACAATCCATCTAGACTCTGTTTGAATGTGGTTTTATGTTTTAATTAGTTTTTGTGCCAAGTAGAACCTATAGGATAACCTACGATGATAGTTGATTTGATTCTGCTGAAAAACAGGAACTTTGCACGCACAAATATAATTTTTTTAAATCACAGGAACGTGGTTTTGCGTTGATTCTTTTTTCTGCTGTTCAATAGACAAATTTTACAGGACTTCCTATTTTTGTAGAATTTTTAGAGTTCCAGAAGTTTGCGTTAGTTACAGATTGCTACAGACTGTTCTGTTTTTGACAGATTCTGTTTTGCGTGTGTTGTTTGCTTATTTTGATGAATCTATGGCTAGTAAATAAGTTTATAATCCATAGAGAAGTTGGAATACAGTAGGTTTAACACCAATATAAATAAATAATGAGTTCATTACAGTACCTTGAAGTAGTCTTTTGTTTTCTTTCACTAACGGAGCTCACGAGATTTCTATTGAGTTTTGTGTTGTGAAGTTTTCAAGTTTTGGGTGAATTCTTTTGATGGATTATGGAACAAGGAGTGGCAAGAGCCTAAGCTTGGGGATGCCCATGGCACCCCCAAGATAATCCAAGTACACCAAAAAGTCAAAGCTTGGGGATGCCCCGGAAGGCATCCCCTCTTTCGTCCACTTCCATCGGTAATTTACTTGGAGCTATATTTTTATTCACCACATGTTATGTGTTTTGCTTGGAGCGTCTTGTATTATTTGTGTCTTTGCTTGTTATTTTAACACAATCATACTTGCTGTACACACCTTTTGGGAGAGCCATACATGAACTAGAATTTGCTAGAATACTCTATGTGCTTCACTTATATCTTTTGAGCTTGATAGTTTTGCTCTAGTGCTTCACTTATATCTTTTGAGCGTGAAATTTTTTGGTCTAGTACTTCACTTATATATTTTAGAGCATGGTGGTGGATTCGTTTTAAAGAAACTATTGATCTCTCATGCTTCACTTAGATTATTTTGAGAGTCGTTAATAGCATGGTAATTTGCTTAATGTTAATATACTTGGTATTCAAGATATGTGAAGCTTTCTTTTGAGTGAATGGAATACTAAGATAAGTTTGATGCTTGATAATTGTTTTGAGATATGGAGGTGATAATATCAAAGTAATGCTAGTTGGGTGATTATGAATTTAAAGAATGCTTGTGTTGAAGTTTGTGATTCCCGTAGCATGCACGTATGGTGAACCGCTTTGTGATGAAGTTGGAGCACAATTTTATTTATTGATTGTCTTCCTTATGAGTGGCGGTCGGGGACGAGCACTGGTCTTTCCCTACCAATCTATCCCCCTAGGAGCATGCGCGTAGTGCTTTGGTTTTTGATGACTTCTAAATTTTTGCAACAAGTGCATGAGTTCTTATGATTAATGTTGAGTCCATGGATTATACGCACTCCCATCCTTCCACCTTTGCTAGCCTCTCTAATACCGCTCACTTTTCGCTGGTATCATACACCCACCATATACCTTCCTCAAAACATCCACCATACCTACCTATTATGGCATTTCCATAGCCATTCCGAGATATATTGCCATGCAACTTTCCACTGTTCCGTTTATTATGACACGCTCCATCATTGTCATATTGCTAGCATGATCATGTAGTTGACATTGTATTTGTGGCAAGGCCACCGTTCATAATTCTTTCATACATGTCACTCATGATTCATTGCATATCCCGGTACACCGCCGGAGGCATTCATATAGAGTCATACTTTGTTCTAAGTATCAAGTTGTAATTGTTGAGTTGTAAGAAAAATAAAAAGTGTGATGATCATCATTATTAGAGCATTGTCCCAAGTGAAGAAAGGATGATGGAGACTATGATTCCCCCCTAAGTCGGGATGAGACTCCGAACGAAAAAAAGGGGGCCAAAAAAAAGAGAAAGGCCCAAACAAAAAAATGAGAGAAAAAGAGAGAAGGGACAATGCTACTATCCTTTTACCACACTTGTGCTTCAAAGTAGCACCAAGATCTTCATGATAGAGAGTCTCTCATTTTGTCACTTTCATATACTAGTGGGAATTTTGCATTATAGAACTTGGCTTGTATATTCCAATGATGGGCTTCCTCAAAAGTGCCCTAGGTCTTCGCGAACAAGCAAGTTGGATGCACACCCACTTAGTTTCTTTTGTTGAGCTTTCATATACTTATAGCTCTAGTGCATCTGTTGCATGGAAATCCCTACTCACTCACATTGATATCTATTGATGGGCATCTCCATAGCCCGTTGATACGCCTAGTTGATGTGAGACTATCTTCTCCTTTTTGTCTTCTCCACAACCACCATTCTATTCCACCTATAGTGTTATGTCCATGGCTCACGCTCATGTATTGCGTGAAAGTTGAAAGAGTTTTAAGATTACTAAAGTATGAAACAATTGCTTGGCTTGTCATCGGGGTTGTGCATGATTAAATACTTTGTGTGATGAAGATAGAGCAACAGCCAGACTATATGATTTTGTAGGGATAACTTTCTTTAGCCATGTTATTTTCAGAAGACATGATTGCTTTGATTAGTATGCTTGAAGTATTATTACTTTTATGTCAATATGAACTTTTGTCTTGAATCTTTCGGATATGAATATTCATGCCACAATTAAGAAGATTTACATTGAAATTATGCCAAAGTATCACTCCGCATCAAAAATTCTTTTTTTATCATTTACCTACTTGAGGACGAGCAAGAATTAAGCTTGGGGATGCCTGATACGTCTCCAACGTATCTATAATTTTTGATTGCTCCATGCTACTTTATCTACTGTTTTGGACTATATTGGGCTTTATTTTCCACTTTTATATTATTTTTGGGACTAACCTATTAACCGGAGGCCCAACCCAGAATTGCTGTTTTTTTTGCCTATTTTAGTGTTTCAAAGAAACGGAATATCAAACGGAATAAAACCTTCGGGAGCGTGATTTTCTCACCGGACGTGATCCAGGAGACTTTGACCCTACTCCAAGAAGTGCCAGAGGCGGTCACGAGGGTGGAGGGCGCGCCCCCTGGGCACGCCCCCTACCTCATGGGCCCCCTGTTGCTCCACCAACGTACTCCTTCCTCCTATATATACCTACGTACCCCCGACGGATCAGAACAAGAGCCAAAAACCTAATTCCACCGTCGCAACTTTTTGTATCCACGAGATCCCATCTTGGGGCCTGTTCCGGAGCTCCGCCGGAGGGGGCATCTACCATGGAGGGCTTCTACATCAACACCATAGCCCCTCCGATGAAGTGTGAGTAGTTTACTTCAGACCTTCGGGTCCATAGCTAGTAGCTAGATGGCTTCTTCTCTCTTTTTGGATCTCAATACAATGGTCTCCCCCTCTCCTGTGGAGATCTATTTGATGTAATCTTCTTTTTGCGGTGTGTTTGTTGAGACCGATGAATTGTGGGTTTATGATCTAGATTATCTATGGAAAATATTTGATTCTTCTCTGAATTCTTTTATGTATGATTGAGTTATCTTTGCAAGTCTCTTCGAATTATTCGTTTGGTTTGGCCAACTAGATTGGTAGTTCTTGCAATGGGAGAAGTGCTTAGCTTTGGGTTCGATCTTGCGGTGTCCTTACCCAGTGACAAAAAGGGTTGCAGGGCACGTATTGTATTGTTGCCATCGAGGATAACAAGATGGGTTTTTTATCATATTGCATGAATTTATCCCTCTACATCATGTCGTCTTGCTTAAGGCGTTACTCTGTTTTTGACTTAATACTCTAGATGCATGCTGGATAGCGGTCGATGAGTGGAGTAATAGTAGTAGATGCAGAATCGTTTCGATCTACTTGTCTTGGACGTGATGCCTATATACATGATCATTACCTAGATATACTCATAACTATGCTCAATTCTGTCAATTGCTCAACAGTAGTTTGTTCACCCACCGTAGAATACTTATGCTCTTGAGAGAAGCCACTAGTGAAACCTATGGCCCCTGGGTCTATTCTCATCATATCAATCTCTATCACTTTATTTACTTGCTTTGTTTTTACTTTGCCTTTTACTTTTCACTTTGCATCTATATATCAAAAATACCAAAAATATTATTTATCATCTCTACCAGATCTCACCCTCGTAAGTGATCGTGAAGGGATTGACAACCCCTAATCGCGTTGGTTGCGAGTAGCTATCGTTTTGTGTAGGTACGAGGGACTTGTGCATGGTCTCCTACCGGATTGATACCTTGGTTCTCAAAAATTGAGGGAAATACTTACGCTACTTTACTGCATCATCCTCTCCTCTTCGGGGAAATCCAATGCAGTGCTCAAGAGGTAGAAGTGGACTTGCTGAAAAGCTATTATGTTGACTCTTTCCTATGTTATGATAAATTGCAATTGCTTCAATGACTGAGATTATCGTTTGTTAGTTCTCAATGAAGTTTCTGAATCATACTTGACATTGTGAATAGATTGTTATTTGAGCATAAGGAATCATATGACAAAAATATATATAGCCCTCATGTCCGTATTTTATTTTTATTGACACCTCTATCTTTAAACATGTGGACATATTTTTCGATATCGGCATCTGCTTGAGGACAAGTGAGGTCTAAGCTTGGGGGAGTTGATACGTACATTTTGCATCATGCTTTTATATCGATATTTATTGCATTATGGGCTGTTATTTCACGTTATGTCACAATACTTATGGCTATCCTCTCTTATTTTACAATGTTTACATGAAGAGATAGAATGCCGGCAGCTGGGATTCTGGGCTGGAAAAGGAGCAAATATTGGAGACCTATTCTACACAGCTCCCAAAGTCCTGAAACTCCACGAAAGTCATTTTTGGAATTAATGATAATTATTCAGCAAAATAAATACCTGAGGGGGGACACTCACCGTCCACGAGGGTGGGGGGAGCGCCCACCCTTACAAGGCGCGCCCCCCTGCCTCGTGGGCCCCTTGGCAGCCCTCCGGTGCCCATCTTCTGCTATATGAAGTCTTTTACCCTGGAAAAAATCATAAGCAAGCTTATGGGTGAAACTCCGCCTCCACAAGGCAGAACCTTGGCGGAACCAATCTAGGGCTCTGGCGGAGCTGTTCTGCTGGGGAAACTTCCCTCCGGGAGGGGGAAACATCACCATCGTCATCACCAACGATCCTCTCATCGGGAGGGGGTCAATCTCCATCAACATCTTCACCAGCACCATCTCCTCTCAGACCCTAATTCATCTCTTGTATCCAATCTTTGTACCAAAACCTCAGATTGGTACCTGTGGGTTGCTAGTAGTGTTGATTACTCCTTGTAGTTGATGCTAGTTGGTTTATTTGGTGGAAGATCATATGTCCAGATCCTTAATGCATATTAATACCCCTCTGATTATGAACATGAATATGCTTTGTGAGTAGTTACGTTTGTTCCTGAGGACATGGGTGAAGTCTTGCTATTAGTAGTCATGTGAATTTGGTATTCGTTCGATATTTTGATGAGATGTATGTTGTCTCTCCTCTAGTGGTGTTATTTGAACGTCGACTACATGACACTTCACCATATTTGGGCCTAGAGGAAGGCATTGGGAAGTAATAAGTAGATGATGGGTTGCTAGAGTGGCAGAAGCTTAAACCCTAGTTTATAAGTTGCTTCGTAAGGGGCTGATTTGGATCCATATGTTTCATGCTATGGTTAGGTTTACCTTAATACTTCTTTTGTAGTTGCGGATGCTTGCAATAGGGGTTAATCATAAGTGGGATGCTTGTCCAAGAAAGGGCAGTACCCAAGCACCAGTCCACCCACATATCAAATTATCAAAGTAACGAACGTGAATCATATGAGCGTGATGAAAACTAGCTTGACGATAATTCCCATGTGTCCTCGGGAGCGCTTTTCTCATTATAAGAACTTGTCCAGGCTTGTTCTTTGCTACAAAAAGGATTGGCCACCTTGCTGCACTTTAATTACTTTCATTGCTTGTTACCCGTTACAAATTATCTTATCACAAAACTATCTGTTACCTACAATTTCAGTGCTTGCAGAGAATACCTTACTGAAAACCGCTTGTCATTTCCTTCAGCTCTTCGTTGGGTTCGACACTCTTACTTATCGAAAGGACTACGATAGATCCCCTACACTTGTGGGTCATCAATCGCCAATTGCTTGATAGATGCTAGAGTGTTTGTGCATGCTTTTTGATACGTCTCCGTCGTATCTACTTTTCCAAACACTTTTGCCCTTGTTTTGGACTCTAACTTGCATGATTTGAATGAAACTAACCCGGACTGACGCTGTTTTCAGCAGAACTACCATGGTGTTATTTTTGTGAAGAAATAAAAGTTCTCGGAATGACCTGAAAATCCATGGAGCAACTTTTCAGAATTAATAAATAATATTGGTGAAAGAATTAGCATCAGGGGGCCCACACCCTGTCCACGAGGGTGGGGGGCGCGCCCCCTGCCTTGTGGGCCCCCTGGACGTCCACCGACCTCAACTCCAACTCCATATATTTGCTTTCGCGGATCAAACAATCAGAGAGAGAAAGTTTCATCGCGTTTTACGATACGGAGCCGCCGCCAAGCCCTAATCTCTCTCGGTAGGGCTGATCTGGAGTCTACTCGGGGCTCAGGAGAGGGGGATTTGTCGCCGTCGTCATCATCAACCATCCTCCATCACCAATTTCATGATGCTCGCCGCCGTGCGTGAGTAATTCCATTGTAGGCTTGCTGGACAGTGATGGGTTGGATGAGATTTACCATGTAATCAAGTTAGTTTTGTTAGGGTTTGATCCCTAGTATCCACTATGTTCTGAGATTGATGTTGCTATGAATTTGCTATGCTTAATGCTTGTCACTAGGGCCCGAGTGCCATGATTTCAGATCTGAACCTATTATGTTTTCATGAATATATGTGAGTTCTTGATCCTATCTTGCAAGTCTATAGTCACCTATTATGTGTTATGATCCGACAACCCCGAAGTGACAATAATCGGGATACTTCTCGGTGATGACCGTAGTTTGAGGAGTTCATGTATTCACTATGTGTTAATGCTTTGGTCCGGTACTCTATTAAAAGGAGGCCTTAATATCCCTTAGTTTCAATTAGGACCCCGCTGCCACGGGAGGGTAGGACAAAAGATATCATGCAAGTTCTTTTCCATAAGCACGTATGACTATATTCGGAATACATGCCTACATTACATTGATGAATTGGAGCTAGTTCTGTGTCACCCTATGTTATAACTATTACACGAGAAATCACATCCGACATAATTATCCATCACTGATCCAATGCCTACGAGCTTTTCACCTGTTGTTCTTTGCTTATTTACTTTACTGTTGCTATTGTTGCAATTACTACAAAACTGCTACAGTTACTTTTGCCACTGTTACCATTACTTTCATACTACTTTGCTACTAAATACTTTGCTGCAGATACTAAGTTATCCAGGTGTGGTTGAATTGACAACTCAACTGCTAATACTTGAGAATATTCTTTGGCTCCCCTTGTGTCGAATCAAGAAATTTGGGTTGAATACTCTACCCTCGAAAACTGTTGCGATCCCCTATACTTGTGGGTTATCAAGACTATTTTCTAGCTCCGTTGCCGGGGAGCATAGCTCTATTCTTTGAGTCACTTTGGATTTATATCTGTTGGTCACTATGAGGAACTTGAAAGACGAAAGAACTAAGATTTATCCCTCAACTACGAGGGGAGGTAAGGAACTGCCATCTAGCTCTGCACTAGATTATCCTTCTGTTATGAGTAAGCTTGCGACACCTAAACCCGCTTATGCTATGAATTCTGATATGTCGCATGTTATTGATGATGCCACTTCTACTATGCATGATACTTATGATGAAACTACTTCTATGCTTGATACTACTGTGCCATTAGGTGAATTTCTTGATGAACAACTTGCTAGGGTTAGAGAGAATGAAATTATTGAAGATAGTGATGATGAAGGTTCTCCCCCTAAGTATGAATTGCCTGTTGTTCCAGAGGGTTATGTTCTGGATGAAGAAACCACTAGAGATATTCTTGCTTGCAATGATTGATCTGATCTTAAGAAGTTATTAGTTAAACTGAAACATAAATCTCTAAATGCTAGAATGAAATATGACCCCGCTTTTGCTACTTCACCTATCTTTGTTACTGATAAGGATTATGAATTATCTGCCGATCATGAGATAATTACTTTGGTTGAATCTGATCCTTTTTATGGCTATGAATCTGAAAATGTTGTGGCACATCTTACTAAGTTAAATGATATAGCCACCCTGTTCACTAATGATGAGAAATCTCGTTACTATTATGTCCTTAAGATATTTCCGTTCTCATTAAAGGGTGATGCTAAAACTTGGTTTAATTCTCTTGATCCTGGTTGTGTGCGTAGTCCCCAGGATATGATTTATTATTTCTCTGCTAAATATTTCCCTGCTCATAAGAAACAAGTTGCCTTGAGGGAAATATATAATTTTGTGCAAATTGAAGAAGAGAGTCTCCCACAAGCTTGGGGGAGGCTTCTCCGATTACTTAATGCTTTGCATGATCATCCTCTTAAGAAAAATGAAATACTTGATATCTTTTATAATGGACTAACTAATGATTCCAAGGACCACTTGGGTAGTTGTGCTGGTTGTGTTTTCAGGGAAAGAACAGTCGATCAAGCTGAATTGTTATTGAATAATATGTTGACTAATGAAAATAATTGGACTCTTCCTGAGCCAATTTCTAAGCCAATTCCTGAACCAACTCCTAAACCTACTCCAAAGAAGAGAGGTGTTCTATTTCTCAGTCCTGAAGATATGCAAGAGGCAAAGAAATCTATGAAAGAAAAAGGTATTAAAGCTGAAGATGTTAAGAATTTACCTCCTGTTGAAGAAATACATAGTCTTAATTTACCACCTATTGAAGAAACACATGGTCTTGATAACCCGACACAGGTATTAAAGGTATATTCTCTCTATAGATATGATAAAGTTGAAATCCCTTCTACTAAGTTTCCTAGCCAATGTTTGGATGAGTTTGATGACTTTATGGCTAGACAAGAAAACTTCAATGCTTATGTTGGTAGAGAACTAAAGAGTAATGCCTACATGATTGGACGCTTGAGTGATTATATGGCTAGAGTTAAAGGTGAACTTAAACTCATTAGCAAATATGCTTCTATGGTCACCACTCGAGAAGAACAAGTACTTAAAGCTCAAAGTGATTTGCTCGACGAATTAAATAATAAACATGATTTTGCTATTAGAGTAGCTACTAGAACTGGTAAAATGACTCAGGAACCTTTGTATCCTGAAGGACACCCTAAGAGAATTGAGCAAGATTCTCAGAGAAATAATTTAGATGCACCTAGTCCTTCTAAAAAGAAGAAAAAGAAAAATGATAGGACTTGGCATGCTTCTAGTGAACCTGTTGTAGGCACACCTGAGAAACCCAATGATATTTCTATTTCAGAGGCTGAAACACAATCTGGTGATGAACATGAACCTAGTGATAATGTTAATGATAATGTTCATGTTGATGCTCAACCTAGCAATAATAATGATGTAGAAATTGAACCTGTTGTTGATCTTGATAACCCACAATCAAGGAATCAACGTTATGATAAGAGAGACTTTGTTGCTAGGAAGCACGGTAAAGAAAGAGAACCATGGGTTCAAAAACTCATGCCTTTTCCTCCTAAGCCATCCAAGAAAAAGGATGATGAGGATTTTGAGCGCTTAGTTGAAATGATTAGACCTATCTTCTTATGTATGCGTTTGACTGATATGCTTAAAGTAAATCCTTATGCCAAATACATGAAAGATATTATTACAAATAAAAGAAAGATACTGGAATCTGGAATTTCCACCATGCTTGCTAATTAAACTTTTAAGGGTGGAATACCAAAGAAACTTGGAGACCTGGGAGTGCCAACTATACCATGCTCCATTAAAAGAAACTATGTTAAAACTGCTTTATGTGATCTTGGAGCCGGTGTTAGTGTTATGCCTCTCTCTTTATATCATAGACTTGAATTGAATAAGTTGACACCTACTGAAATATCTTTGCAAATGGCTGATAAATCAACTGCTATACCTGTTGGTATTTGTGAGGATGTGCCTGTTGTGGTTGCAAATGTCACTATCTTAACGGACTTTGTTATTCTTGATATTCCCGAGGATGATACTATGTCTATTATCCTTGGTAGACCTTTTCTTAACACTACAGGGGCTGTTATTCATTGCAACAAAGGCAATGTCACTTTTCATGTTAATGGTAATGAGCATATGGTACACTTTCCGAGGAAACAATCTCAAGTTCATAGTATCAATTCTATTGAAAAAATTTCAACTATCATTATTGGAGGTTTTGAATTTCCTCTTCCTACTGTCAAGAAGAAATATGATATTCTTATTATTGGGGATGTTCATATCCCCGTTGAGGTAACCTAGTGTTATTCAAAATTTCTCCAGTTTCATGTTATTCGGAATGAGTTTGTTAACAAGACTTGATCAACCTTGTTAGTGGATTCCTTTTGATGATCATGAGATGGATGAAATTAGACATCACAACCTTCTGTATCCTCCTTTTACTTTCTGTTATTTTGATTAAATAAAGTAAAACTAGTATTTTCTATCTGTTTTCTGAATTATCCATGCAATAAAAAATACCCGAGAATAAAAGTTCTCCAAATGCCCTGCAAATTTAGTATGATTTTTTTCGGGAATATTTGAGAATATTTGGCACTGAGATCACAGCAGGGGGAGCTGGCACCTGGCCACGAGGGTCCAGGGCGCGCCCCCTGCCTCGTGGGCCCATGGTGGCCCCCCCTCCACTTATTCCTGCCCGCACACACTTCTTCTTCCTCCCAAAAAAATCACCATCCAGCTCAAGCACGAGTTCTAGCTCACTTTGCTGCCATTTTCGATCTCCTTGCTCAAAGCTCCATTCACAAAACTGCTTTGGGGGATTGTTCCTTGGTATGTGACTCCTCCAATGGTCCAATTAGTTTTTGTTCTAGTGCTTTATTCATTGCAAATTTTTACTGCCTAGGTGACCCCGTTCTTGAGCTTGCATGTCAAATTTATGAGGTCCCAAGTAATTCTAATGCATGATATAGGCTTTAGGCACTTGTGGGAGTAGTTGCTATCAGTTTTGTTGAGTTTGATTCACTTTTATTTTGAGTTACTAAAAATTTTAGAAATTTTTCAGAGGAGGAAATATGTCTAGGAAAATGTACCAAGGTGGTTCTTCAAGGAAGAAAGGACCCAGGCTTGCAATGCGTGAGCAAGACGATGAACCACCAAGGGAAGCTGACGTGCGGCCTTGTGAATGGCCATCAGAAGAGTTTATGGTTAATGCATGCATCAACGATGAATTTGATGCATATGTGCGTAATGGCGATCTTGAGGATTTCATGCAAGATAAGTGTCCTCAGTACTACTATTTGACTGATTCATTCATGAGAAGGTTTAAATTTACATCTTCGCGTAATTCTCCAACTGTCCTGTTTGATATTTATGATAAATCATATACCATGGACTTAGAAGATTTCACTACTGCTTGCAAACTCCCGCAGTGGGGCAATGTTAATGAACCCCGTAAATTTGAATATAAAGACTTCCTTGCTAGTATCATTGTGGGAGAATCTAGAGAAATAGCACAAGCTACCATAGGGAGTATTCATTTTCCTGCTATACATTATTTTTCTCTCTTCATTGGTAGATGCATTAACGGTAAGGATGAAGCATGTCACATGTGTGTTCCTGATCTTTGTGTTCTCAAGAGTGCTGTATTAGGTGATAAACAATACAACTTGGGGGCAATTGTTGCACGTAGGTTGCATAATAATGGTTTAGTTAGAGATTTGTTTGGAGGGATTTATGCGACCCGTGTGGCTAATTATCTTGGTATACCTCCACATGAAGATGATAGGGAGTTGCCTCCCGCTTATTTAGATTATAATGCCATGGTTAGTCATCATTTTCTTGAGAGGAATGAACAATTCCTCCAGTATCGACTAATCTTTGACAGACGTCGCGCTGTCCATATTACTCTCCCTGCTCCTACCCTTTTTGATTATCAGGCAAATGGAAGATATGTTGTAACCAGGGAGGAGGCAACCGAGTACGAGAGGAGGACGGAGGCAGCTCACCGCCATGCCGCAGCCAGGAGGCATTGGCTGCTGCATCTCAGTACGACCCCAGTTACAACTTCGGACATCAGTCAGGCTACCCGTGGCCATAGACCAACTTAGGCCAAAAGCCTAAGCTTGGGGGAGTAGGTATTTCTCACCGACATTACATTTATGTTCACACACTCATTCTAGTTGTCGGTGCTCATACTTTTTCATTGTATAATCCATGCCAGTTTAATTTCTTTTTCTAGCTTTCTTCTTGTGTGTTTGATAAACCTTAAGAAAAACCAAAAAAATTAGTTAGTTTAATTTCCATGCTTATAGTAGTAATTAAAAGAAAACCCAACAATATTTCTCGTTCTTCTTTTGCTTGTTGGGAGCTTTCCCGTGTAAATAGTTTTATTTATTTTCTTTCCTTTGGGGGTCGAGAGGAGAAGACCATAATGAAAATGCTTAGTGGCTCTTGTATGCATGATTGTTGATTTAACCAAGAGCCCATATTACTTTGTATTCTCCCTTGAATTGAATGCTTGCAGATTCCATCTTAGTCCAATGCACGTGCACTATTATTATTATACACACCATTCGGTCGTGCAAGTGAAAGGCAATAATGATGATATATGATGGACTGATTGAGATGAGAGAAGCTGGTATGAACTCGACCTCTCTTGTTTTTGTAAATATGATTAGTTCATCGTTCCTGATTCAGCCTATTATAAATAAACATGTTTGCAATGACAATTAGAGATTATAGTTGCTTATGCCATGCTTCATTAGCTAGGAGCTTATAATGGTTTACCTTGCGTGCCAACATGCTATTAAAATGGTTGTGATGTGGTATGATAGGGTGGTATCCTCCTTTGAATGATTCGAGTGACTTGACTTGGTACATGTTCACACATGTAGTTGAAACAAAATCAACATAGCCTTCACGATATTTATGTTCATGGTGGATTATATCCTACTCATGCTTGCACTCGGTGTTGATTAATTTTAATGCATGTTCATGACTGTTGTCGCTCTCTCAGTTGGTCGCTTCCCAGTCTCTTGCTAGCCTTCACCTGTACTAAGCGGGAATACTGCTTGTGCATCCAAACTCCATAAACCCCAAAGTTATTCCATATGAGTCCACCATACTTTCCTATATGCGGTATCTACCTGCCGTTCCAAGTAAATTTGTATGTGCCAAACTCCAAACCTTCAAATGAAATTCTGTTTTGTATGCTCAAGCAGCTCATGTATCAACTAGGGCTGTATGTATCTTCCATGCTAGGTGGGTTATTCTCAAGGGGAGTGGACTCCGCTCCTCATTCACGAGAAAATGGCTGGTAACCGGGATGCCCAGTTCCATGATCAAAAGATCAAATCAAATCAAAATAATTAAACAAAACTCCCCCAGGATTGTTGCTAGTTGGAGGCATCCGTTGTTTTGGGCAAGCCATAGATTGATGCTTGTTGGTGGTGGGGGAGTATAAACTTTACCATTCTGTTTGGGAACCGCCTATAATGTGTGTAGCATGGAAGATATCGAGATCTCATAGTTGTTGCATTGATAGTGAAAGTATACCGCTCAAAATGTTATTCATCTCTATTTCAAAATCGAGCTCTGGCACCTCTACAAATCCATGCTTCCCTCTGCGAAGGGCCTATCTATTTACTTTTATGTTGAGTCGTCACCCTCTTATTAAAAAGCACCCGCTGGAGAGCACCGCTGTCATTTGCATGCATTACTATTAGTTTATATTGGGTATGACTTGATGATACGTCTCCGTCGTATCTATAATTTTTGATTGTTCCATGCCAATATTCTTCAACTTTCATATACTTTTGGCAACTTTTTATACTATTTTTTGGGACTGACATATTGATCCAGTGCCCAGTGCTAGTTCTTGTTTGTTGCACGTTTTATGTTTCGCAGATAACCCATATCAAACGGAGTCCAAACGGGATAAAAACAGACGGAGAATTATTTAGGAATATTTGGGATTTTCCGGAGGAAGAATCAACGCGAAACGGTGCCCGAGGTGGCCACGAGATAGGGGGGCGCACCCTCCCCCTGGGCGTGCCTGGCACCCTCGTGGGCCACCCGAAAGCCGGTTGACGCACTTCTTTTGCCGCAAGAAAGCTAATTTTATGAGAAAAATCTGGGCGAAAGATTCACCCCAATCGGATTTACGGATCTCCGGATATAAAAGAAACGATGAAGGGGCAGAATCTGAGAGCGTAGAAACAGAGAGAGACAGAGAGATAGATCCAATCTCGGAGGGGCTCTCGCCCCTCCCACGCCATGGGAGCAAAGGACCAGAGGGGAAATCCTTCTCCCATCTAGGGAGAAGGTCAAGGAAGAATAAGAAGAAGAAGAAGGGGGCTCTCTCCCCCTTGCTTTCGGTGGCGCCGGAACACCGCCGGGGGCCATCATCATCACCGCGATCTTCACCAACACCTCCGCCATCTTCACCAACATCTCCATCACCTTCCCCCATCTATATTCAGCGGTCCACTCTTCCGCAACCCGCTATACCCTCTACTTGAACATGGTGCTTTATGCTTCATATTATTTTCCAATGATGTGTTACCATCCTATGATGTTTGAGTAGATTTTCGTTGTCCTACCAGTGATTGAAGAATTGCTATGATTGGTTTGAATTGCATGTTTCATTATTGGTGTTGTCCTATTATGCCCTCCGTGTCGCGCAAGCGTGAGGGATCCCCGCTGTAGGGTGTTAATACGTTCATGATTCGCTTATAGTGGGTTGCTTGAGTGACAGAAGCATAAACCCAAGTAAGGGGGTTGTGGCCTATGGGATAAAGGGGACTTGATGCTTTAATTCTATGGTTGGGTTTTACCTTAATGATCTTTAGTAGTTGCGTATGCTTGCTAGAGTTCCAATCATAAGTGCATATGATCCAAGAAGAGAAAGTATGTTAGCTTATGCCTCTCCCTCAAATAGAATTGCAATGGTATTACCGGTCTAGTAACATAGTCAATTGCTTAGGGACAATTTCACAACTCCTACCACCACTTTTTCACACTTGCTATATTTACTTTATTGCTTCTTTATCTAAACATCCCCTAGTTTATATTTACGCGTTCTTTATTATCTTGCAAACCTATCCAACAACACCTACAAAGTACTTCTAGTTTCATACTTGTTCTAGGTAAAGTGAACACTAAGCATGCGTAGAGTCATATCAGTGACAGATAGGACTTGAGAGAATATTTGTTCTACCTTTAGCTCCTCGTTGGGTTCGACACTCTTACTTATCGAAAGAGGCTACAACTATCCCGTATACTTGCGGGTCATCAAGACTTGACTGGATCTCTTTTACCATGAATTACAATGTTAAGTCAGTCCTTGATCTTTAAAGGTGCTCTGCATTTATGTTTTGCGGACTCGGAAAGGTTTGCCTTTAGGATGTTTACAATGCTTGTTGGTTTGTACGGTGCAGGACAAAAACTTTGGCTGTAGTGAACGATTTTAAATTTTTAACTTGAACGTCAAATGGTTCTGATTCTTTTTGCACTGCCTTTATGTACAAATTGTTTATTTTTTCTAATTTTGGTAGAATTTTTGGGGTATCATAAGTATGGTGAATGTTCAGATTGCTATAGACTATTCTGTTTTTGACAGATTCTGTTTTTTGATGCATAGTTTGCTTGTCTTGATGAAACTATCAATTTATATCAGTGGATTAAGCCATGAAAAAGTTATATTACAGTAGACACAATGCAAAGACAAAATATGAATTGGTTTGCTACAGTACTTAGAGTAGTGATTTGCTTTATTATACTAACGGATCTTACCGAGTTTTCTGTTGAAGTTTTGTGTGGATGAAGTGTCTAATCGAGGAGGTCTCGATATGAAGAAAAGGAAGAGAGGCAAGAGCTCAAGCTTGGGGATTCCCAAGGCACCCCAAGTAAATATTCAAGGAGACTCAAGCGTCTATGCTTGGGGATGCCCTGTAAGGCATCCCCTCTTTCTTCAACAAGTATCGGTATGTTTTCGAATTCGTTTCGTTCATGCGATATGTGCAAGTCTTGGAGCGTCTTTTGCATTTAGTTTTCATTTTTCTTTTATGCACCATGCTGGTATGAGATAGTCCTTGGTTGATGTATAGAATGCTCATTGCACTTCACTTATATCTTTTGAGTATGGCTTTATAGAATGCTTCATGTGCTTCACTTATATCATTTGAAGTTTGGATTTCCTGTTTCTCTTCACATAGAAAACCACCATTTGTAGAATGCTCTTTTGCTTCACTTATATTTGTTAGAGCGTGGGCATATCTTTTGTAGAAAGGATTAAACTCTCTTGCTTCACTTATATCTATTTAGAGAGATGACAGGAATTGGTCATTCACATGGTTAGTCATAAAATCCTACATAAACTTGTAGATCGCTGAATATGATATGTTTGATTCCTTGCAATAGTTTTCCGATATAAAGATGGTGATATTAGATTCATGCTAGTGGGTGGTTGTGGATTGTATAAGCACTTATGTTGAGGTTTGCAAGTCCCGTAGCATGCACATATGGTAACCGTTGTGTGACAAATTTGTAGCATGGGGTGTTTCTTTGGTTGTCTTCCTTATGAGTGGCGGTTGGGGACGAGCGATGGTCTTTTCCTACCAATCTATCCCCCTAGGGGCATGCGTAGTAGTACTTTGCTTCGAGGGCTAATAAATTTTTGCAATAAGTATATGAGTTCTTTATGACTAATGTGAGTCCATGGATTATACGCACTTTTACCTTTCCATCATTACTAGCCTCTTCGGTACCGTGCATTGCCCTTTCTCACCTCGAGAGTCGGTGCAAACTTCGCCGGTGCATCCAAACCCCGTGATATGATACTCTCTATCACACATAAGACTCATTATATCTTCCTCAAAACAGCCACCGTACCTACCTATCATGGCATTTCCATAGCCATTCCAAGATATATTGCCATGAAACTTCCATCATCATCATATACATGACTTGAGCATTTATTTTCATATTGCTTTGCATGATCGTAAGATAGCTAGCATGATGTTTTCATGGCTTGTCCATTTTTTGATGTCATTGCTACGCTAGATCATTGCACATCCCGGTACACCGTGGGAAGCATTCATATAGAGTCATATCTTTGTTCCAGTATCGAGTTGTAATATTGAGTTGTAAGTAAATAAAAGTGTGATGATCAAATTATAGAGCATTGCCCCATGAAAAAAAGGAAAAAAAGAGAGGCCAAAGAAGCCTAAATAAAAAAGGGGGCCAAAGAAGCCCACCCAAAAGTAAAAAGAAAAAAAAGAAAAAAAAGAAAAAGAAAATTGGCAATGTTACTATCCTTTTACCACACTTGTGCTTCAGAGTATCACCATGTTCTTCATATAGAGAGTCTACTATGTTGTCACTTTCATATACTAGTGGGAATTTTTCATTATAGAACTTGGCTTGTATATTCCAATGTTTGGCTTCCTCAAATGCCCTAGGTCTTCATGAGCAAGCAAGTTGGATGCACACCCACTTAGTTTTCATTTTGAGCTTTCATACACTTATATCTCTTAGTGCATCCGTTGCATGGCAAGCCCTACTCCTCGCATTGACATCAATTGATGGGCACCTCCATTGATTAGCCGCGTCGATGTGAGACTTTCTCCCTTTTTGTCTTCTCCACATAACCTCCATCATTATATTCTATTCCACCTATAGTTTTATATCCATGGCTTGCGCTCATGTATTGCGTGAGGGTTGAAAAAGCTGAAGCGCGTTAAAAAGTATGAACCAATTGCTCGGCTTGTCATCGGGGTTGTGCATGATGGGAGCATTTTGTGTGACGAAAATGAAGCATGGCCAAACTATATGATTTTGTAGGGATAAGCTTGCTTTGGCCTTGTTGTTTTGAAAAGACATGATTGCTTTATTAGTACGCTCGAAGTATTATTGTTTTTTATGTCAAATGATAGACTATTGCTTTGAATCACTCGTGTCTTAATATTCATGCCATGATTAGATATATGATCAAGATTATGCTAGGTAGCATTCCACATCAAAAATTATCTTTTTTATGATTTATCTACTCGAGGACGAGCATGAATTAAGCTTGGGGATGCTGATACATCTCCGTCGTATCTATAGTTTTTTATTGTTCCATGCCAATATTCTTCAATTTTCATATACTTTTGGCAACTTTTTATACTATTTTTTGGGACTAACATATTGATCCAGTGCCCAGTGCCAGTTCCTGTTTGTTGCATGTTTTATGTTTCGCAGAAAACCCATATCAAACGGAGTCCAAACTAGATAAAAATGGACGGAGAATTATTTTGGAATATTTGGGATTTTTTGAAGGAAGAATCAACGCGAAACGGTGCCCGAGGTGGCCACGAGACAGGGGGGCGCCCTCCCCCTGGGCGCGCCTGGCACCCTCGTGGGACACCGGTAAGGCGGTTGACGCTCTTATTTTGCCGCAAGAAAGCTAATTTTATGAGAAAAATCTGGGCGAAAGATTCACCCCAATCGGAGTTACGGATCTCCGGATATAAAAGAAACGATGAAGGGGCAGAATCTGAGAGCACAGAAACAGAGAGAGATAGAGAGATAGATCCAATTTCGGAGGGGCTCTCGCCCCTCCCACGCCATGGGAGCCAAGGACCAGAGGGGAAACCCTTCTCCCATCTAGGGAGAAGGTCAAGGAAGAAGAAGAAGAAGGGGGGCTCTCCCCCTTGCTTCCGGTGGCGCCGGAACGCCGCCAGGGGCCATCATCATCACAACGATCTTCACCAACACCTCCGCCATCTTCACCAACATCTCCATCACCTTCCCCCATCTATATTCAGAGGTCCACTCTCCCGCAACCCGCTGTACCCTCTACTTGAACATGGTGCTTTATGCTTCATATTATTTTCCAATGATGTGTTGCCATCCTATGATGTCTGAGTAGATTTTCGTTGTCCGACTGGTGATTGATGAATTCTATGATTGGTTTGAACTGCATGTTTTATTATTAGTGCTATCCTATTGTGCGCTCCATGTCACGCAAGCGTGAGGGATCCCCGCTGTAGGGTGTTGCAATACATTCATGATTCGCGTATAGTGGGTTGCTTGAGTGACAGAAGCATAAACCCGAGTAAGGGGGTTGTGGCGTATGGGATAAAGGGGACTTGATGCTTTAATGCTATGGTTGGGTTTTACCTTTGTGACGCCCCCGATTCAATCGTACACTAATCATGCCCGCAAATGTGTACGATCAAGATCAGGGACTCACGGGAAGATATCACAACACAACTCTACAAATAAAATAAGTCATACAAGCATCATAATACAAGCCAGGGGCCTCGAGGGCTCGAATACAAGTGCTTGATCATAGACGAGTCAGCGGAAGCAACAATATCTGAGTACAGACATAAGTTAAACAAGTTGCCATAAGATGGCTAGCACAAACTGGGATACAGATCGAAAGAGGCGCAGGCCTCCTGCCTGGGATCCTCCTAACTACTCTTGGTCGTCGTCAGCGGCCTGCACGTAGTAGTAGGCACCTCCAGTGTAGTAGGAATCATCGTCGGTGGTGGCGTCTGGCTCCAGGGCTCCAGCATGTGGTTGCGACAACCAGGAAGAAAGGAAAGGGGGGGAAAAGGGGGGAGAAAGCAACCATGAGTACTCATCCAAGTAGCATCTCCAAGTAGCAACTCCAAGTAGCAACTCCAAGTAGCATCTCCAGTAGCATCGCATAGCATAATCCTACCCGGCGATCCTCCCCTCGTCGCCCTGTGGAAAAGCGATCACCGGGTTGTCTGTGGAACTTGGAAGGGTGTGTTTTATTAAGTATCCGGTTCTAGTTGTCATAAGGTCAAGGTACAACTCCAAGTCGTCCTGTTACCGAAGATCACAACTATTCGAATAGATTAACTTCCTTGCAGGGGTGCACCAAATTACCCAACACGCTTGATCCCATTTGGCCGGACACACTTTCCTGGGTCATGCCCGGCCGCGGAAGATCAACACGTCGCAGCCCCACCTAGGCACAACAGAGAGGCCAGCACGCCGGTCTAAACCTAACCGCACAGGGGTCTGGGCCCATCGCCCATAGCACACCTGCACGTTGCGAGGGCGGCCGGAAGCAGACCTAGCCTAGCAGGCGTTCCAGTCCAATCCGGCGCGCGCCGCTCCGTCGCTGACGTCTGAAGTGCTTCGGCTGATACCACGACGTCGGGATACCCATAACTACTCCCGCTTAGATGGTTAGTGCGTATAAGCTCGTAGCCAACTCAGATCAAATACCAAGATCTCGTTAAGCGTGTTAAGTATCCGCGAACGCCGAACAGGGCCAAGCCCACCTGTCTCCTAGGTGGTCTCAACCTGCCCTGCCGCTCCGCCACAAAGTAACAGTCGGGGGCCATCGGGAACCCAGGCCCACCTCTACCGGGATGGAGCCACCTGCCCCTTCAGCCCCCATCTCCGAACAGTATCACAGGTAATGTAACTGTGTAAAGTATATCGTATATGCCCGTGATCACCTCCCGAAGTGATCACGGCCCAGTAGTATAGCATGGCAGACTGACAAGAATGTAGGGCCAATGATGATAAACTAGCATCCTATACTAAGTAATTAGGATTGCAGGTAAGGTATCAACAGATGTAGCAACAATGTCAGGCTATGCAACAGAATAGGAGTAACCGAACATTAACATGCTACACTACTCTAATGCAAGCAGTATAGAGAAGAATAGGCGATATCTGGTGATCAAGGGGGGGGGGGGCTTGCCTGGTTGCTCAGACAAGGAGGGGTCATCAACTCCGTAGTCGAACTAGGCAGCAGCAGCGTCGGTCTCGTAGTCTACCGGAGAGAAAAGGGGGGGAAGAAACAATGAATACCATGTAAACAGATGCATATCGATGCATGACAAGACAAGTAACGATGCTAGGTGGGCCCTAACGTGGTATGAGGTGATGCCGGTTAAGGGGGGAAACATCCGGGAAAATATCCCCGGAGTTTCGTGTTTTCGGGCAGAGGAGCCGGAGGGGGAAAGTTGCGGGTTCGATAGGTTAGGGGTGTGCGGCGGACGAACGGCTGCGTATCCGGATTCGTCTCTTCGTTCTGAGCAACTTTCATGTTGAAAATATTTTAATCCGAGTTACGGATTAAAAGATATGATTTTCTAAATATTTTATTAATTTCTAGAATTTAATTAATTCGAAAATGATTTAATGACATCAGCATGATGTCATGCTGACATCAGCAGTCAACAGAGTTGACTGGTCAACCTGACTTGTGGGTCCCATTCGTCATTGACTGATTAGTCTAATTAGGGTTTAATTAAACTATCTACTTAATTAGATTAATTAAACATGATTAATTAACTTAATTAGTTCATTAACTATTTTAATTATTAATTAATTAATTAATTATATATTTATTTATTTTTATTTCGTTTTTTTTTCTCAGGGGTGTGGGCCCTGTTTGTCATTGGCCCAGAGGCAACTAACAGTGTTTAGTTACTCTAAAAAATATATTAATTAGTGATGTGGGGCCAGGCTATCAGTGAGTCATTTTTTTACAGAGTTTATTTAACCAAAAAAAACATTAATTAGCAAGGTGGGGCCCGGTGTCAGGGAGTCAGGGGGGTCATTAGCGCATCGCTAATGAGGCCACGTCAGTGGCTAACGGCGGAGATGGCAGAATGCGCCGGCGGCGGCCGTTCAGTGGACTCCGGCCACTATGTGGCCCGGCGACGGTTCCCACGGCACGTGCTCGATGTCGCGTGTCGATTGTTGACCGCGGCTCGTGCGGGGGCTGCCGGAATTGACGGGGGCGACGGCGTGCAGTGGCGGCGACGTTGGAGAGCACGGAGGGAGGCGGTTGCAGGGGCGGCCCGAGCGGTAGAGCTCCGGCGGGCGCGCGGTCGCGGGACAGAGGTTGGGCGCGGGCGCAGTGAGGGCGCCGAGAAGGGACGCGGTTCGCGGGCGCGCGCGTCGGACGTGGCTGGCGCTACACGAGCGCGACCGGCGCGTGGCCACGTCGGGGTGAGGCGCGGGGTGTGGTGGATGCATCGGGGCAGAGGGGGAAGAGGAGGACGGACGGCGGCTCACCCCCGTTGCAGGGGAACGCCGGCGAGGCTCGGAGGAGCCGCGGTTGAGGAGGAGGTCGAGGACGACGCAGTGATGAGGACGAGGCGGCGGGGCGACGTCGGGATGAGGTGGCGGGGAGCGGCGATGACGCGGCGTCGAGGCTCGGGGCGCCGCGGGGTCGAGCCCCCGATTCAGCTCGGGTCGAGGGGGCGGGTGCCCATGTGGCAGGCGAGACGGAGCAGGCTA